>NC_069502.1:360467496-360789996 GCF_027579735.1 Bombina bombina
TGAATGGCTCTCCCATGTGCATTGCAATTTCTTCAACAAATGATATCTAAAGAATGAAGAAAATTAGATAATAGAAGTAAATTAGAAAGTTGTTTAAAATTGTATTCTCTACTTGAATTACGAAAGAAAATTTTTGGGTTTAGTGTCCCTTTAAGTCATAAAAAGCATTTTATTTTAAATATAAAACTAGGTTTAGTTCCATGAATAAGCTTTAATAAAACATTACACTTTGTTCCAGCCCCGCTCCCATCCATCACTTTTTACAGATGCAAATATTCCAAAATCCAACTATTCTGAAATCCAAACCTTTTCCAGTCCTCCCAAGCAGTTTGGAGGATCCAATCTGAACTAGTCTGGAGACAAATGTACTTGCCACTGGTGTTTTCCTTCATGATCCGGAACATTTTATATCACAATCTCTTGTTTATTGTACCTTTAAGCTTTGAGTATTCATTAGAAGAAAAAAAAAAAAAACGAATATTTTTTTTATAGAAAAACTAGAACAAAAAGTATTTTTTTTTGGTATATAAAGTGTCCATATTCTAAAAAGGAAATACAATACAATACATTTTTTTTAATTTTTTGTTTTTAACCATTTGGAAGCTAACACAGCAATATTTATGGTGTTGACACCAAATAGTTTAATGTTACTTAAAGTGATGGTGAACTTTAGAGGTTTTAAAATAAGGTGCGGAATCTAAACTATATTTTAGATGGACTTTAATTGATCACTTCTAATAAAGATGCACTGTAACTTACCGTTTAATCTAGCTGTGCCATTCTTATAACCTGCACTCTGGCCGCCCAATTCAAAACTCATGCAGCACTTTTATTTGTAGCAAGCGCGCCAATTGGAGAACAGTTCAAACCATTAGCTCTCAAAAAATGAATTTTGAAGTGGGCAGCGGGAACGTGGGGTATTGGCATAACTAGATTAAAAACAAAAATGTATTCTTACCTGATAAATTAATTTCTTATTTGGTAGTGAGTGTCCATGAGACCTTACTCTTGGGAATGACATCACATGGCCACCAGGAGGAGGGCAGACACACCATACTAATATATACCTCCTATTTTCCCTTCTCTCCTTCCCTCCGTGTGCTCACACAAAAGATACCACACAGCACAATGTTGCCCAGCACCATGAGACTTGTTGAAATAAAATGATCCCCCCCTTTGTGCCAGAACAGTTTATCTAAGGTGAAAAGGAATCCCCCTCAGTGACTATGTGGGAGACAATATGGGGAATATAGGGCAAAACTAACCAAGTCAGTCACTGCACAATAAAGTTGTATTTCAGGGAAGTCACTCGTCACCCTCTCACATGCACCCTGTATAGTTACCCACACGCTGTACTTGTAGGTACATCCTATGCGGTAACTAACAGCTTGGGGATGCAGGATGAGAAGTACATACATCTGGCCATCATTGGAGGAGGGTTAGGAACTTCCCAGCGACACCAGTGGCCTGAGGTGTGCAAATACTTCACAGACAAGATCTACATTGCACAATCCATATTTTATGTTCTGGGAACTATCCACTGAGAGTAATAAAGAATTAGAAAAAAAAAAAAAAAAAAAAAAACATAATTTATGCTTACCTGATAAATTCCTTTCTTCTGTAGTGTGATCAGTCCACGGGTCATCATTACTTCTGGGATATTAACTGCTCCCCTACAGGAAGTGCAAGAGGATTCACCCAGCAGAGCTGCATATAGCTCCTCCCCTCTACGTCACTCCCAGTCATTCGACCAAGGACCAACGAGAAAGGAAAAGCCAAGGGTGAAGTGGTGACTGGAGTATAAATTAAAAAATATTTACCTGCCTTAAAAACAGGGCGGGCCGTGGACTGATCACACTACAGAAGAAAGGAATTTATCAGGTAAGCATAAATTATGTTTTCTTCTGTTAAGTGTGATCAGTCCACGGGTCATCATTACTTCTGGGATACCAATACCAAAGCAAAAGTACACGGATGACAGGAGGGATAGGCAGACTCTTTATACAGAAGGAACCACTGCCTGAAGAACCTTTCTCCCAAAAATAGCCTCCGATGAAGCAAAGGTGTCAAATTTGTAAAATTTGGAAAAAGTATGAAGCGAAGACCAAGTTGCAGCCTTGCAAATCTGTTCAACAGAGGCCTCATTCTTGAAGGCCCAAGTGGAAGCCACAGCTCTAGTAGAATGAGCTGTAATTCTTTCAGGGGGCTGCTGTCCAGCAGTCTCATAAGCTAAACGAATTATGCTACGAAGCCAAAAAGAAAGAGAGGTAGCGGAAGCTTTTTGACCTCTCCTCTGCCCAGAGTAAATGACAAACAGAGAAGACGTTTGTCGGAATTCCTTAGTTGCCTGCAAGTAAAATTTTAGAGCCCGGACAACATCCAGGTTGTGCAGTAGACGTTCCTTCTTTGAAGAAGGATTTGGGCATAAAGAAGGAACAACAATCTCTTGATTGATATTCCTGTTAGTAACTACCTTAGGTAAGAACCCAGGTTTAGTACGCAGGACTACCTTATCCGAATGAAAAATCAAATAAGGAGAATCACAATGTAAGGCTGATAATTCAGAGACTCTTCGAGCCGAGGAAATAGCCATTAAAAATAGAACTTTCCAAGATAACAACTTTATATCAATGGAATGAAGGGGTTCAAACGGAACGCCCTGTAAAACATTAAGAACAAGGTTTAAACTCCATGGTGGAGCAACAGTTTTAAACACAGGCTTAATCCTGGCCAAAGCCTGACAAAAAGCCTGGACGTCAGGAACTTCTGACAGACGTTTGTGTAACAGAATGGACAGAGCTGAGATCTGTCCCTTTAATGAACTAGCAGATAAACCCTTTTCTAAACCTTCTTGTAGAAAAGACAATATCCTAGGAATCCTAACCTTACTCCAAGAGTAACCTTTGGATTCACACCAATGTAGGTATTTACGCCATATCTTATGGTAAATCTTTCTGGTAACAGGTTTCCTAGTCTGTATTAAGGTACTAATAACTGACTCAGAAAACCCACGTCTTGATAAAATTAAGCGTTCAATTTCCAAGCAGTCAGCTTCAGAGAAGTTAGATTTTGATGTTTGAAGGGACCCTGTATCAGAAGGTCCTGTTTCAGAGGTAGAGACCAAGGCGGACAGGATGACATGTCCACCAGGTCTGCATACCAAGTCCTGCGTGGCCACGCAGGTGCTATTAGAATCACTGATGCTCTCTCTTGTTTGATTCTGGCTATCAATCGAGGAAGCAACGGGAAGGGTGGAAACACGTAAGCCATCCTGAAGTCCCAAGGTGCTGTCAGAGCATCTATCAGGACTGCTCCTGGATCTGGACCCGTAACGAGGAAGCTTGGCGTTCTGTCGAGACGCCATGAGATCTATCTCTGGTTTGCCCCAACGTCGAAGTATTTGGGCAAAGACCTCCGGATGAAGTTCCCACTCCCCCGGATGAAAAGTCTGACGACTTAAGAAATCCGCCTCCCAGTTCTCCACTCCCGGGATGTGGATTGCTGACAGGTGGCAAGAGTGAGACTCTGCCCAGCGAATTATCTTTGATACTTCCATCATAGCTAGGGAGCTTCTTGTCCCTCCCTGATGGTTGATGTAAGCTACAGTCGTGATGTTGTCCGACTGAAACCTGATGAACCCCCGAGTTGTCAACTGGGGCCAAGCCAGGAGGGCATTGAGAACTGCTCTCAATTCCAGAATGTTTATTGGCAGGAGACTCTCCTCCTGACTCCATAGTCCCTGAGCCTTCAGGGAATTCCAGACGGCACCCCAACCTAGAAGGCTGGCGTCTGTTGTTACAATTGTCCAGTCTGGTCTGCTGAATGGCATCCCCCTGGACAGGTGTGGCCGAGAAAGCCACCATAGAAGAGAATTTCTGGTCTCTTGATCCAGATTCAGAGAAGGGGATAAGTCTGAGTAATCCCCATTCCACTGACCTAGCATGCACAGTTGCAGTGGTCTGAGGTGTAAGCGTGCAAAGGGTACTATGTCCATTGCCGCTACCATTAAGCCGATTACCTCCATACATTGAGCCACTGACGGGTGTTGAATGGAATGAAGAGTGCGGCAAGCACTTTGAAGTCTTGATAGCCTGTCCTCTGTCAGGTAAATCTTCATTTCTACAGAATCTATAAGAGTCCCCAGGAAGGGAACTCTTGTGAGTGGAACGAGTGAACTTTTCTTTTCGTTCACCTTCCATCCATGTGACCTTAGAAATGCCAGCACTAACTCTGTATGAGATTTGGCAGTTTGAAAGCTTGAAGCTTGTATCAGAATGTCGTCTAGGTATGGAGCTACCGAGATTCCCCGCGGTCTTAGTACCGCCAGAAGAGCACCCAGAACCTTTGTGAAGATTCTTGGCGCTGTAGCCAATCCGAATGGAAGAGCCACAAACTGGTAATGCCTGTCTAGGAAGGCAAACCTTAGGTACCGGTAATGATCTTTGTGAATCGGTATGTGCAGGTAAGCATCTTTTAAATCTACAGTGGTCATGTACTGACCCTCTTGGATCATAGGTAAAATTGTCCGAATAGTCTCCATCTTGAACGATGGAACTCTTAGGAATTTGTTTAGGATCTTTAAGTCCAGGATTGGTCTGAAAGTTCCCTCTTTTTTGGGAACCACAAACAGATTTGAGTAAAACCCCTGTCCCTGTTCCGATCGTGGAACTGGATGGATTACTCCCATTAACAAGAGCTCTTGTACGCAGCGTAGAAAAGCCTCTTTCTTTGTCTGGATTGTTGACAATCTTGACAGATGAAATCTCTCTCTTGGAGGAGAGTATTTGAAGTCCAGAAGGTATCCCTGAGATATTATCTCTAGCGCCCAGGGATCCTGAACATCTCTTGCCCAAGCCTGGGCGAAGAGAGAAAGTCTGCCCCCCACTAGATCCGATCCCGGATCGGGGGCCCTCAATTCATGCTGTTTTGGGGGCAGCAGCAGGTTTCCTAGTCTGCTTGCCCTTGTTCCAGGACTGGTTAGGTTTCCAGCCTTGTCTGTAGCGAGCAACAGCTCCTTCCTGTTTTGGTGCAGAGGAAGTTGATGCTGCTCCTGCTTTGAAATTACGAAAGGAACGAAAACTAGACTGTCTAGTCTTGGCTTTGGCTTTGTCCTGAGGCAGGGCATGGCCTTTACCTCCTGTAATGTCAGCGATAATCTCTTTCAACCCGGGCCCGAATAAGGTCTGCCCTTTGAAAGGTATATTAAGCAATTTAGACTTAGAAGTAACATCAGCTGACCAGGATTTTAGCCACAGCGCCCTGCGTGCCTGAATGGCGAATCCTGAATTCTTCGCCGTAAGTTTAGTAAGATGTACTACGGCCTCCGAAATGAATGAATTAGCTAGTTTAAGGACTCTAAGCCTGTCCGTAATGTCGTCCAGAGTAGCTGAACCAATGTTCTCTTCCAGAGACTCAATCCAGAATGCCGCTGCAGCCGTGATCGGCGCAATGCATGCAAGGGGTTGCAATATAAAACCTTGTTGAACAAACATTTTCTTAAGGTAACCCTCTAACTTTTTATCCATTGGATCTGAAAAAGCACAGCTATCCTCCACCGGGATAGTGGTACGCTTAGCTAAAGTAGAAACTGCTCCCTCCACCTTAGGGACCGTTTGCCATAAGTCCCTTGTGGTGGCGTCTATTGGAAACATTTTTCTAAATATCGGAGGGGGTGAGAACGGCACACCGGGTCTATCCCACTCCTTAGTAACAATTTCAGTAAGTCTCTTAGGTATAGGAAAAACCTCAGTACTCGTCGGTACCGCAAAATATTTATCCAACCTACACATTTTCTCTGGTATTGCAACTGTGTTACAATCATTCAGAGCCGCTAACACCTCCCCTAGTAATACACGGAGGTTTTCCAGTTTAAATTTAAAATTTGAAATATCTGAATCCAGTCTGTTTGGATCAGAACCGTCACCCACAGAATGAAGTTCTCCGTCCTCATGTTCTGCCACCTGTGACGCAGTGTCTGACATGGCCCTAATATTATCAGCGCACTCTGTTCTCACCCCAGAGTGATCACGCTTACCTTTTAGTTCTGGTAATTTAGCCAAAACTTCAGTCATAACAGTAGCCATATCCTGTAATGTGATTTGTAATGGCCGCCCAGCTGTACTCGGCGCTACAATATCACGCACCTCCCTCTGAGCGGGAGATGTAGGTACTGACACGTGAGGCGAGTTAGTCGGCATAACTCTCCCCTCGTTGTTTGGTGAAATTTGTTCAATTTGTACAGATTGATTTTTATTTAAAGTAGCATCAATACAGTTAGTACATAAATTTCTATTGGGCTCCACTTTGGCATTGCAACAAATGACACAGGTATCATCTTCTGAATCAGACATGTTTAACACACTAGCAAATAAACTTGCAACTTGGAAATACAATTCAAATAGAATAATATTAAAACGTACTGTGCCTTTAAGAAGCACAGAAGATCTATGACAGTTAAAAATTAATAAATTGAAACAGTTATAGCCTCAATCCTTGTAAACAACACAACTTTAGCAAAGGTTTAATCCCATTAGCAAAGATAACAATTTCTGAAAGCAGGAAACAAATTACAGAATAAAAGTTTTTATTTCAGTCAAACTATAATTCTCACAGCTCTGCTGAGAGAAATTACCTCCCTCAAAATAAGTTTTGAAGACCCCTGAGCTCTGTAGAGATGAACCAGATCATGCAGGGAATACAATGAGTTGCTGACTGAAATATTTGATGCATAGTAAAAGCGCCCCTCCCCCACACACACAGCAGTGAGGGAGAACAGAAACTGACAGAAAAAACAGATTTAAGCAACTGCCAAGTGGAAAAATGGTGCCCAAACATTTATTCACTCAGTACCTCAGCAAATGAAAACGATTTTACATTCCAGCAAAAACGTTAAACATAATCTCTAGTTATTAAACAGCTTTATGTCTTTCTTACAGTGTAATTCTAGTGAAGTACCATTCTCCCAGAATACTGAAGTGTAAAGTATACATACATGACATTATATCGGTATGGCAGGATTTTCTCATCAATTCCATTGTCAGAAAATAAAAACTGCTACATACCTCTATGCAGATTCATCTGCCCGCTGTCCCCTGATCTGAAGTTTACCTCACTCCTCAGATGGCCAAGAACAGCAATATGATCTTAACTACTCCGGCTAAAATCATAGCAAAACTCTGGTAGATTCTTCCTCAAACTCTGCCAGAGAGGTAATAACACCTCCGGTGCTATTTTAAAATAACAAACTTTTGATTGAAGATATAAAACTAAGTATAATCACCATAGTCCTCTCACACGACCTATCTAGTTGCTGGGTGCAAGAGAATGACTGGGAGTGACGTAGAGGGGAGGAGCTATATGCAGCTCTGCTGGGTGAATCCTCTTGCACTTCCTGTAGGGGAGCAGTTAATATCCCAGAAGTAATGATGACCCGTGGACTGATCACACTTAACAGAAGAAAAAACACTTTTCTAGCACACCTCTCTCCTTGACTAGGTAAAGAAGTACGGATATATTAAAGCTCTAGTAGGGTTTTTTGCTTCCTCCTGGTGGCAAGGTGATGTAATTCCCAAGAGTAAGGTCTTGTGGACTCTCACTAGAAGTGATCAATTAAAGACTCTAAAATATTGCTCAATTCCGTACCCGATTTTAAAACATATAAAGTTTACCATAACTTTAAGACAACCATTTTCTACATATATTATAACCACACGTAACACTTCGGAGCTGCAAATCTTTGTAGGTGGATTATTTCACTGTGAACTTTAATATAGGGCTATCAAAATTATTAACTGCTGTGCATGAAATTTTAACCGATGAGCTTTAAATATAACAGCAGCAGGGAACTATATGCCCTGAGCATGCTAGCCGATTTAGCAATTGCACATTTTATAAGGTCAGAGGTAGACAGTCCATTATGGAAACATGCAAAAAATGTTTTCAAGCACAAAGCCCATGTAAATTATGCATATTTGTTTTTATCTACAATACATGAGTATGCATTAAAATATTCTTGTATAGCCCTATAAACGGACGTTTGTAAAAAGTTGCTCTAATGACTAAATCATTTTGCTAGTTTTTTTTTTATTTAAAAAAAAAGAGACATAAAACCCAAACGTTTTCGCTCACAATTCATATAGAGAATACCATTTAAAAAAACTTTCCATTTTACTTTTATCCATTGTGCTTGTTGAAGAAGCAGCAATTGACTACTGGGAGCTATTTAACACCTGGGTGAGCCAATAACGAAGCATATATTTCAATCCACCAATCAGCAGCTCCTGAGCCTATATAGGTATCCTTTTCAACAAAGGAAACAAAGTGAACCAAACAAATAAGATAATAGAAGCAAATTGTTAAAGGGACAGTCAACACCAGAATTTTTGTTGTTGTTTTAAAAGATAGATAATCCCTTTATTACCTATTCCCCAGTTTTGCATAACCAACAGTTATAATACACGTTTTACCTCTGTAATTACCTTGTATCTAAGTCTCTGCAGACTGTCCCCTTATTTCAGTTCTTTTGACAGAATTGCATTTTAGCCAATCAGTGCTCACTCCTCGGTAAATTCTCGTGCATGAGCTCTATGTTATCTATGTGAAACACATGAACTAACGCCCTCTAGTGGTGAAAAGCTGTCAAAATGCATTTAGATTAGAGGCGGCCTTCAAGGTCTAAGAAATTAGCATATGAACCTCCTAGGTTTAGCTTTCAACTAAGAATACCAAGACAACAAAGCAAAATTGGTGATAAAAATAAATTGGAAAATAGTTTAAAATTACATGCTGAATCATGAAATAAAAAGATTGCGTTTCATGTCTCTTTAATATGCAGTTTTCCATTTTATAGTGATATCAAGTAGCCATTTGAAGAATCAGACATAGATGAAACTTATCCATAGCTATTTATGCAAGGCATCTAAAGAATTGATTAGGTTTAATTCGCAAAGAGTTGCAATCTCTAAATTTCCAATTTTTATTTAATTTGTAAGTTACCCTTAATATAAAGTCAGTTCAAAAATAGTTATGATCTGGTATAGAAAATGGCAAATGAGAATGCTAGTTATTTTTCCAGAGTGAATATTTGTATATAAAAAAAAATAATAAAAAAAAAATGAATCCTAATTTATGTAAGAACTTACCTGATAAATTAAGAGTCCATGAGCTAGTGATGTATGGGATATACAATCCTACCAGGAGGGACAAAGTTTCCCAATACATCCCTCACCACACCCACAATTCAATTTAACGAATATCCAAGTAGTGGGGTGATAAAATAAGGAGTAAAAAAGCATACAAGAAGAGGAACTAGAAATAAAAACAGAATTTATGCTTACCTGATAAATTACTTTCTCCAACGGTGTGTCCGGTCCACGGCGTCATCCTTACTTGTGGGATATTCTCTTCCCCAACAGGAAATGGCAAAGAGCCCAGCAAAGCTGGTCACATGATCCCTCCTAGGCTCCGCCTACCCCAGTCATTCGACCGACGTAAAGGAGGAATATGCATAGGAGAAATCATATAATACCGTGGTGACTGTAGTTAGAGAAAATAATTCATCAGACCCGATTAAAAAAACCAGGGCGGGCCGTGGACCGGACACACCGTTGGAGAAAGTAATTTATCAGGTAAGCATAAATTCTGTTTTCTCCAACATAGGTGTGTCCGGTCCACGGCGTCATCCTTACTTGTGGGAACCAATACCAAAGCTTTAGGACACGGATGATGGGAGGGAGCAAATCAGGTCACCTAGATGGAAGGCACCACGGCTTGCAAAACCTTTCTCCCAAAAATAGCCTCAGAAGAAGCAAAAGTATCAAATTTGTAAAATTTGGTAAAAGTGTGCAGTGAAGACCAAGTCGCTGCCTTACATATCTGATCAACAGAAGCCTCGTTCTTGAAGGCCCATGTGGAAGCCACAGCCCTAGTGGAGTGAGCTGTGATTCTTTCAGGAGGCTGCCGTCCAGCAGTCTCATAAGCCAATCGGATGATGCTTTTAAGGAAAAAAGAGAGAGAGGTAGAAGTTGCTTTTTGACCTCTCCTTTTACCAGAATAAACAACAAACAAAGAAGATGTTTGTCTGAAATCCTTTGTAGCCTCTAAATAGAATTTTAGAGCACGAACTACATCCAAATTGTGTAACAAACGTTCCTTCTTTGAAACTGGATTCGGACACAAAGAAGGCACAACTATCTCCTGGTTAATGTTTTTGTTAGAAACAACTTTCGGAAGAAAACCAGGTTTAGTACGCAAAACCACCTTATCTGCATGGAACACCAGATAAGGAGGAGAACACTGCAGAGCAGATAACTCTGAAACTCTTCTAGCAGAAGAAATTGCAACCAAAAACAAAACTTTCCAAGATAGTAACTTAATATCTACGGAATGTAAGGGTTCAAACGGAACCCCTTGAAGAACTGAAAGAACTAAATTGAGACTCCAAGGAGGAGTCAAAGGTTTGTAAACAGTCTTGATTCTAACCAGAGCCTGAACAAAAGCTTGAACATCTGGCACAGCCGCCAGTTTTTTGTGAAGTAAAACAGATAAAGCAGAAATCTGTCCCTTCAAAGAACTTGCAGATAATCCTTTCTCCAAACCCTCCTGTAGAAAGGATAGAATCTTAGGAATTTTTATCTTGTTCCATGGGAATCCTTTAGATTCACACCAACAAATATATTTTTTCCATATTTTATGGTAAATTTTCCTAGTTACAGGCTTTCTAGCCTGAACAAGAGTATCAATGACAGAATCTGAAAACCCACGCTTTGATAAAATCAAGCGTTCAATCTCCAAGCAGTCAGTTGGAGTGAAGCCAGATTCGGATGTTCGAATGGACCTTGAACAAGAAGGTCCTGTCTCAAAGGTAGCTTCCATGGTGGAGCCGATGACATATTCACCAGGTCTGCATACCAAGTTCTGCGTGGCCACGCAGGAGCTATCAAGATCACCGAAGCCCTCTCCTGATTGATCCTGGCTACCAGCCTGGGAATGAGAGGGAACGGTGGGAATACATAAGCTAGGTTGAAGGTCCAAGGCGCTATCAGTGCATCTACTAGAGTCGCCCTGGGATCCCTGGATCTGGACCCGTAGCAAGGAACCTTGATGTTCTGACGAGACGCCATCAGGTCCATGTCTGGAATGCCCCATAATTGAGTTATTTGGGCAAAGATTTCTGGATGGAGTTCCCACTCCCCCGGATGGAAAGTCTGACGACTCAGAAAATCCGCTTCCCAATTTTCCACTCCTGGGATGTGGATTGCAGACAAGTGGCAGGAGTGATTCTCCGCCCATTGAATTATTTTGGTCACTTCCTCCATCGCCAGGGAACTCCTTGTTCCCCCCTGATGGTTGATATATGCAACAGTCGTCATGTTGTCTGATTGAAACCTTATGAATTTGGCCTTTGCTAGTTGAGGCCAAGCTTTGAGAGCATTGAATATCGCTCGCAGTTCCAGAATGTTTATCGGGAGAAGAGATTCTTCCCGAGACCATAGACCCTGAGCTTTCAGGGGTTCCCAGACAGCGCCCCAGCCCACCAGACTGGCGTCGGTCGTGACAATGACCCACTCTGGTCTGCGGAAGCTCATTCCCTGTGACAGGTTGTCCAGGCTCAGCCACCAACGGAGTGAATCTCTGGTTCTTTGATCTACTTGGATCGTCGGAGACAAGTCTGTATAATCCCCATTCCACTGTCTGAGCATGCACAGTTGTAATGGTCTTAGATGAATTCGTGCAAAAGGAACTATGTCCATTGCCGCAACCATCAAACCTATTACTTCCATGCACTGCGCTATGGAAGGAAGAAGAACAGAATGAAGTACTTGACAAGAGCTTAGAAGTTTTGATTTTCTGGCCTCTGTGAGAAAAATCTTCATTTCTAAGGAGTCTATTATTGTTCCCAAGAAGGGAACTCTTGTTGACGGGGACAGAGAACTTTTTTCTATGTTCACTTTCCACCCGTGAGATCTGAGAAAGGCTAGGACAATGTCCGTATGAGCCTTTGCTTTTGACAGAGACGACGCTTGAATCAGTATGGTCGTCCAAGTAAGGTACTACTGCAATGCCCCTTGGTCTTAGCACCGCTAGAAGGGACCCTAGTACCTTTGTGAAAATCCTTGGAGCAGTGGCTAATCCGAATGGAAGTGCCACAAACTGGTAATGCTTGTCCAGAAAGGCGAACCTTAGGAACCGATGATGTTCCTTGTGGATAGGAATATGTAGATACGCATCCTTTAAATCCACCGTGGTCATGAATTGACCTTCCTGGATGGTAGGAAGAATTGTTCGAATGGTTTCCATCTTGAACGATGGAACCCTGAGAAATTTGTTTAGAATCTTGAGATCTAAAATTGGTCTGAATGTTCCTTCTTTTTTGGGAACTATGAACAGATTGGAGTAAAACCCCATCCCTTGTTCTCCTAATGGAACAGGATGAATCACTCCCATTCTTAACAGGTCTTCTACACAATGTAAGAATGCCTGTCTTTTTATTTGGTTTGAAGACAATTGAGACCTGTGGAACCTACCCCTTGGGGGTAGTTCCTTGAATTCCAGGAGATAACCTTGAGAAACTATTTCTAGCGCCCAAGGGTCCTGAACATCTCTTGCCCAAGCCTGAGCAAAGAGAGAGAGTCTGCCCCCCACCAGATCCGGTCCCGGATCGGGGGCCAACACTTCATGCTGTTTTAGTACCAGTGGCAGGTTTCTTGGCCTGCTTACCCTTGTTCCAGCCTTGCATCGGTCTCCAGGCTGGTTTGGTTTGAGAACTATTACCCTCTTGCTTAGAGGGTGTAGAATTTGAGGCTGGTCCGTTTCTGCGAAAGGGACGAAAATTTGGCTTATTTTTAGCCTTAAAAGACCTATCCTGAGGAAGGGCGTGGCCCTTTCCCCCAGTGATGTCTGAAATAATCTCTTTCAAGTCAGGGCCAAACAGCGTTTTACCTTTGAAAGGGATGTTAAGCAATTTGTTCTTGGAGGACACATCTGCTGACCAAGACTTTAGCCAAAGCGCTCTGCGCGCCACAATAGCAAAACCTGAATTTTTCGCCGCTAATCTAGCTAATTGCAAAGTGGCGTCTAAGATAAAAGAGTTAGCCAATTTAAGTGCTTGAACTCTGTCCATAACCTCCTCATACGAAGAGTCTTTATTGAGCAACTTTTCTAGTTCTTCGAACCAGAAACACGCCGCTGTAGTGACAGGAACAATGCATGAAATTGGTTGTAGAAGGTAACCTTGCTGAACAAACATCTTTTTAAGCAAACCCTCTAATTTTTTTATCCATAGGATCTTTGAAAGCACAACTATCTTCTATAGGGATAGTAGTGCGTTTGTTTAGAGTAGAAACCGCCCCCTCGACCTTGGGGACTGTCTGCCATAAGTCCTTTCTGGGGTCGACCATAGGAAATAATTTTTTAAATATAGGGGGAGGAACAAAAGGCATGCCGGGCCTTTCCCATTCCTTATTTACAATGTCCGCCACCCGCTTGGGTATAGGAAAAGCATCGGGGGGCACCGGGACCTCTAGGAACTTGTCCATCTTACATAATTTCTCTGGAATGACCAAATTGTCACAATCATCCAGAGTAGATAACACCTCCTTAAGCAGAGCGCGGAGATGTTCTAATTTAAATTTAAAAGTAATAACATCAGGTTCAGCTTGTTGAGAAATTTTTTCTGAATCTGAAATTTCTCCCTCAGACAAAACCTCCCTCCTGGCCCCTTCAGATTGGTGTGAGGGTATGTCAGAACCATTATCATCAGCGTCCTCATGCTCTTCAGAATCTAAAACAGAGCAATCGCGCTTTCTCTGATAAGTGGGCATTTTGGACAAAATGTTTTTAATAGAATTATCCATTACAGCCGTTAATTTTTGCATAGTAAGAAGGATTGGCGCACTAGATGTACTAGGGGCCTCTTGTGTGGGCAAGACTGGTGTAGACACAGAAGGGGATGATGCAGTACCATGCTTACTCCCTTCGCTTGAGGAATCATTTTGGGCAACATCATTATCAGTGGCATCATTGTCCCTACTTTGTTTGGACACTATGTCACATTTCAAAATTCACCAAAATTTCACCACAGTGTCTTAAAGCCTTAAAAGTATTGCACACCAAATTTGAAAGCTTTAACTCTTAAAATAACGGAACCGGAGCCGTTTTTACATTTAACCCCTATACAGTCCCTGGTATCTGCTTTGCTGAGACCCAACCAAGCCCAGAGGGGAATACGATACCAAATGACGCCTTCAATAAGCTTTTTCAGTGGTTCTTAGCTCCTCACACATGCATCTGCATGCCTTGCTTTCCAAAAACAACTGCGCATTAGTGGCGCGAAAATGAGGCTCTGCCTATGACTAGAAAAGGCCCCCAGTGAAAAAGGTGTCCAATACAGTGCCTGCCGTTTTTTTTAATACATCCCCAAGATTAAAAGAACTATTCATAGTTATAATCCACTAAAAATACTTATAAAGTAATCGTTTTAGCCCAGAAAAATGTCTACCAGTCTTTAAAGCCCTTGTGAAGCCCTTTATTCTTATACTAAACTAAGAAAATGGCTTACCGGTTCCCATAGGGAAAATGACAGCTTCCAGCATTACCAAGTCTTGTTAGAAATGTGTCATACCTCAAGCAGCAAAAGTCTGCCCACTGTTTCCCCCAACTGAAGTTAATTCATCTCAACAGTCCTGTGTGGAAACAGCCATCGATTTTAGTAACTGTTGCTAAAATCATTTTCCTCAAACAGAAATCTTCATCTCTTTTCTGTTTCAGAGTAAATAGTACATACCAGCACTATTTTAAAATAACAAACTCTTGATTGAAGAATAAAAACTACATTTAAACACCAAAAAACTCTTAGCCATCTCCGTGGAGATGTTGCCTGTGCAACGGCAAAGAGAATGACTGGGGTAGGCGGAGCCTAGGAGGGATCATGTGACCAGCTTTGCTGGGCTCTTTGCCATTTCCTGTTGGGGAAGAGAATATCCCACAAGTAAGGATGACGCCGTGGACCGGACACACCTATGTTGGAGAAATTGTGCTTTTACACAAAAAAAAGCCATAACCACCAAAATGGGTGGGCCTCATGGACTCTTGCCAATATGAAAGAAATGAATTTATCAGGTAAGTTCATACATAAATTATGTTTTCTTTCATGTAATTGGTAAGAGTCCATGACCTAGTGACATATGGGATAGAAATACCCAAGATGTGGAAGACCACAGAAGAGTCACTAGAAAGGGAGGGATAAAATAAAAGCAGCCATTTCCGCTGAAAAAAAATTAAATCCACACAAAAAGTTTTTCTCATAAATTGAAGAAAAAAAAAAACTTAAAACATAAGCAGAAGAATCAAACTGAAACAGCTGCCTGAAAAACTTTTCTACCAAAAACTACTTCAAAAGAAGCAAATACATCAGAATGGTAAAATTTTGTAAATGAATGCAAAGAAAACCAAGTTGTTGCTTTGCAAAACTAAACAACCGAAGCTTCATTCTTAAAAAGCCAAGAAGTGGCTACTGAACTAGTAGAATGAGCAGTAATTATCTGAAGCGAAGACTGACCCGTCTCCAAATAAGCTTAAGAAACAAATAGTTTTAACCAAGATGGCAAAGAAATGGTAGTAGTTTTCTGACCTTCCTAGGACCAGAAAAAACAACAAATAGACTAGAAGTCTTCCTGAAACCTATAGTAGCTCCGACATATTTCAAAGCTCTTAGGATATCCAAAGAATGTAAAGATCTCTAAAAAGAATTCTTAGGAAGAAATTTAAACAAAGTCCGCAAAACTTATCCTGATGGAAAAAAAAAAAAAAAAATCAGAGAGAGAGACTGGAAAGAGAGCAAACAATTCTGAAAACTCTTCTTGCTGAAGAGATAATCTAACATTCAAAGTATGCTTAAGGCTTAAACAGAAGAGCCTGTATAGCCTTAAAAAAAACAATTCAAGACTCCAAGGAGGAGAAATTGATAAAATAACAGACTTGATATGAACCAGTCTGAACAAAACAGTAAATGTCAGGAAGAATAGTAATCTTTTCTTATAAAAAGAAACAGAAAAGGCAAAGATGTGTCTCTAAAATACTTGGACAAATCGTAAACCCAACCATCCTGAAAATTCTAGGAATTCTAAGAGAATGCCACAAGAATTTATGAGAAGAACAGTATAAAATATAGATTTATCAAACCTTATGATAAATGTTCTTGAAAACAGACTTATAAACCTGCAACATAATGATAAAAAACTGAGTCAGAGAACCTCTATGACTAAACACCAAACAAGTTCCATATCTTCAAATTAGTAATTTGAAATTCGGATGGAAAAAAATAGCCCCTAAAACAAGAGGGCTAGCCAAAGAAAAAGTGGCCAAGGATGGCAACTGGACATCCGAACAAGATCCACATACAAAACTTAAGAGGCCATGCTGATGCTATCATACACATATGAGACTATTGCAAAATGATCTTGAAGAACACCTTTGGAAGAAAAAAAAAAAAAACAGAGGGGGGAAGGATGCAGCCAGGTTGCAAAAACCAAGACACAGCTAAAGTATCCACCATTTCCACATGAGGATCCCTAGACCTGAAAAGGTACCTGGGAAATTGATAGAACACATCTGTATAGAGGTACCACTCTCCCAGATGTAAAGACTGATGGCTGAGATAATCCATCTTCTAAATGTCTAAACCTGAGATATAAATCATAAAGATTAGACAGGAGAGAAAAACCACCTAAGAACGTATTCAAGATATTTCTTAACTGCAAGTTCCTATTAAATGATTGACATATGCCACAATTGTGATATTGTCTGTTTGAAAGAAAAAAAATCTCTCCTAAAAGAAGCTAAGCCTGAAAAGAGCTCTGAAATAGCACTAAGTTTCCAAACCTCTTGTGCTGTCAAAGACCCTCAGACAGCTCACCAACCTGCAAGACTTGCATCCATTAAGAATACAGTCCAGGAAGGACGAACAAAAAGGAGACCTCCTGAATAAAACAATGATAGACTAATCATAAAAAACAGAGCGAATAGAGTGTTAGGATTTAAAAATATCATGTGATATCTGAAAACAAACCATGTATCATAGATTCAGTATGCAAAGCAAAAAGAGATCTCGGAAGAAAAACGAGCAAAGGGAACCACGCCCGATGCTGCAGTTATGAGACCTAAAACTTTCATGCACATTGCCACTGAAAGAAATAAACCAGACTAAGTAAAACAGAGTAATGCCAGATACAATTGACTTTTGTGCGATAAAGACATGCATACAGAATCCATCTAAAAACCCAAAAAGAAGTGACCCTTGTCTGAGGAATCACAAAAAAACTTAGGTAAATTAAATCCTCCAACTAGGTTTTGAAAAAACAAAACTTAGTTGATTCATAAGAGAGATTCCAAAAAAGAAAGATCCACATATATTAATACTGCTCTTTCATAAGTATGTATTGGGTACTTGTAAGCGCATCTAATTACCCATAAGGGACTTAAAACACTGCTCATTTAATTGACCTCGGAGAATGAAAGGCTGAATGGACCTTGTCAGGAATCTAATCTGCAACCCTCAGGATGCTACAGGGCTCAGACACAGTACATTAGTATGCTAAGCTATCTGCCCATCTTAATAAAAGAAAAAAAAAGAAAGGACTAAGCTAATGCCAAAATACCATCCAAATAAGGAAGCACCACCATACCTTACTTACTGCCTGAAGACAGAAGAAAGGCACCAAGAATCTATGAAAAGATTCATAAAGCTGTCGCTAAACCAAATGGAAAAGTGACAAATTGGTAAAGTTCAGCTAAAAAAAGAGAATCTCAGAATCCACAAGTGGTCTGAATCATTCTGAATGAACATATAAAATGAGGATAAACATCATGAAAAATGAATGGACATGAAATGACCTTAACAAAAAGGCATAATAGTCCTTATAATTGCCAACATAAAAGTTGAACAATATAAAAGTCTTCAGATCCAAAAAATGAACTGAATAAACCCTTCTTCTTTGGGACAAAGAATAGAAACCCAAACGCTGTTCCTGCAAAAAGAACTGGCACAATCACTCCTGAAAATAAATCAGAGTGTACTGAGAAAGAAGATTCTTCCCATAGGTCTCATTCTGAAAATCTATTCAAACCCTAAGAAAAAAATAGATTTGGACTGATCCAAAAACAATTCAATCTGCCCCCCACCAGAAAGAGTGGAATAGAGAACCGCACCTTCATGCAGTCTAATAACTAGTAAATATATAGCGTATTCCTCCCAAAAAGGATACAAAACGCTTTTTCAGTGCTTACACCCGGAATTAACCAAATCAGCAGCTGAGAAAAAAAAAAAAAAACCCAGTAGTTATTACCCAAATAAATGGCATACAATAAATTGACCTCAAAAGGCCAAAGGGCTGTAATGACCCTGCTGGAATATGAATCTGAGACCCTTGGATCTAGAACAATATTTGTAGTCAGGACATTCACCAACTGATCTACATCACCAGACTTAAAGTAGGGCAGAAAAATTCTAGACTTCAACTATAGTGGAGAAAATAGAAATCAAATAAAGTATCATCCTATCAAGATAGAGATAATAAAATATATTCAAAATCATAATAAATACAGTAAACATAATTAAATGATTACTTCTGAAGTAAACAAACAGTTATATACTTGAGAATCTGAAACTGCTTATACTAACTGTTCAACAAAAAGTTGAGAAAACAGCAATGTCAGCCACAGATAAAGCTGAGCTAAAATAAACAGTACATGAATATGCTCTACCAAGGTTATATTAAAAAATTCTAAAGAATCCTGAAAATAAGTATTAATTCCCATAGTAATAAAGTCCCAAGAGGGAATCAGGATAAACATTCTCTAGAATATAATACAAATAGTATATTGCATAGAAAAAAACCTCAATAGCAAAAAATCTTAAAATCCAGTTTTGAAAAGGAATAATAACATAGTTCATAGGACTCCTAAAAGCTATAAATAATAAATATTTCCTTAAAAAAAGAACATAAAAAAAAAATAATAAAAAAATAAAAAAAATGTTCAAATGAGAAATAAGGAGAATTTATAACAAACTGTCTGATACAGGATCTTTAAGACAAAAACCTTCATCAGTATAATAAACTTAAGTATGCGGTCGGTCAGAAAAAAATTGATTGAATTTTAACAATTTTTAAAAGACCTTGTAAGTTTATATAAAGGTATAATAGCAGTCAACCTTATGATATAAAGCAACAACATATAATGTTCGCAAATGAAATCAAGTACAAGAACTGAATATGTAAAAAACAGTAATTGTCATTATACATGTAGAACATAGTTTTTCATAAAACATAAAAACACATGCCACATAATTGAACTGAAGAAATAACGACAATTTAAAAATGAAAACACCACACTTCGCTTTGTAGAATTGTGTTCCAGGGCATCATAGTTTCTACAGTAATATCAGAGTCAGGATCAGAATGAAACATCTTGCAAAATGTAACAGAAAAAGAAAAACATTAGGCAAAATATTCAATTTCCACAATGTCAGTTTCAGTAAAGAAAAGCAAAAGCAGGCATAATAGCTTTCAAAAACACTATAAAAACAGCGAGCTATCGAGGGAGAGGGGTAAAAAGGACTAAAGATTTTTGAGCCAAGAATGACGCATAACGCAAAAAAGGGAATAAAATTTTTTGGCGCAAAACTATCACCAGTTAAAGACACAATTTGCGTCATAACAAACGCAATTTCGCACCAAAGCCACTAGTGTCACCAGACACCGGAAATGACGAAACTTGCTTCAGCAACGGCGCAACTTCGCGCCAAAAAACAGAATTTATGCTTACCTGATAAATTTCTCTCTTGTGATGTATCGAGTCCACGGATTCATCCATACTTGTGGGATATTCTCCTTCCCTACAGGAAGTGGCAGAGAGAGCACCAACAGCAGAGCTGTCTATATAGCTCCTCCCTTAGCTCCACCCCCCAGTCATTCGACCGAAGGCTAGGAAGAAAAAGGAGAAACTATAGGGTGCAGTTGTGACTGAAGTTTTTTAAATAAAAATATACTACCTGTCTTAAATAGACAGGGCGGGCCGTGGACTCCATACATCACAAGAGGAAGAAATTTATCAGGTAAGCATAAATTCTGTTTTTTCTTGTAAGATGTATCGAATCCACGGATTCATCCATACTTGTGGGATACCAATACCAAAGCTTTAGGACACAGATGAAGGGAGGGACAAGACAGGTTCCTTAAACGGAAGGCACCACTGCTTGTAGAACCTTTCTCCCAAAAATAGCCTCCAAAAGAAGCAAAAGAATCTAATTTGTAAAATTTGGAAAAAGTATGAAGCGAAGACCAAGTCGCCGCCTCACAAATCTGTTCAACAGAAGCCTTATTTTTAAAAGCCCATGTGGAAGCCACTGCTCTAGTAGAATGAGCAGTAATTATTTCAGGAGGCTGCTGGCCAGCAGTCTCATAAGCCATACGGATGATGCTTTGCAGCCAAAATGGAAGAGGTAGCCGTAGCCTTTTGACCTCTTCTGTCGGGACGCCATCAGATCCAATTCTGGTGTGCCCCATACCTGAGTCAGCTGGACAAATACCTCCGAATGGAGCTCCCACTCCCCCGGATGAAAAGTCTGACGACTTAGGAAATCCGCCTCCCAGTTCTCTACCCCTGGGATATGGATTCCTGAGAGATGGCAAGAGTGATCCTCCGCCCATCGGATAATTTTGGTTACCTCCATCATCGCTAGAGAACTCAGTGTTCCTCCTTGATGATTTATATAGGCTACAGTCGTGATGTTGTCCGACTGAAATCTGATGAATTTGGCTGCAGCTAGCTGAGGACACGCCTGAAGCGCTTTGAATATCGCTCTCAGTACTAGAATGTTTATCGGGAGGAGAGATTCCTCCCGAGACCATAAGCCCTGTGCTTTCAGGGATTTCCAGACTGCACCCTAGCCTAGCAGGCTGGCATCTGTTGTTACTATGAGCCACTCTGGCCTGCGGAAACATATTCCCTGAGACAACCACCAGAGAAGAGAATCTCTGGTCTCTTGGTCCAGATGCAGCTGAGGAGATAAATCTGCATAATCCCCATTCCACTGTTTGAGCATGCATAGTTGCAGTGGTCTGAGGTGTAGGCAGGCATAAGGAACTATGTCCATTGCCGCTACCATAAGTCCGATTACCTCCATACACTGAGCCACTGATGGCCGAGGAATGGAATGAAGAGCTCGGCAAGTGATTAAAAGTTTTGATTTTCTGACCTCCGTCAGAAATATTTTCATTTTTACCGAGTCTATCAGAGTCCCTAGGAAGGAAACTCTTGTGAGAGGGACGAGAGAACTATTTTTTTATGTTCACCTTCCACCCGTGAGAACTCAGAAAAGCCAACACAATGTCCGTGAGAGACTTGGCTAGCTGGAAAGTCGACGCCTGAATTAAGAGGCCGTCTAGATAAGGAGCCACTGCTATACCCCGCGGTCTTAGAACCGCAAGAAGGGACCCTAGCACCTTTGTGAAAATTCTGGGAGCCGTGGCCAACCCGAAGGGAAGGGCCACAAACTGGTAATGCCTGTCCAGAAAGGCAAATCTGAGGAATTGATGATGATCTCTGTGAATAGGGATGTGTAGATACGCATCCTTTAAGTCCACGGTAGTCATATATTGACCCTCCTGGATCAGAGGAAGAATAGTCCAAATAGTCTCCATCTTGAAAGATGGTACTCTGAGGAATTTGTTTAGAATTTTGAGATCCAAGACTGGTCTAAAAGTTCCCTCTTTTTTTGGGAACCACAAACAGGTTGGAGTAAAAACCTAGCCCTTGTTCCGCTCTTGGAACTGGGCGAATCACTCCCATGGTATGTAGGTCTTCTACACAGCGTAATAACGCCTCTCTCTTTGTCTGGTTTGCAGACAATTGAGAAATGTGAAATCTCCCCCTTGGGGGGGGGGGGGGGGGGGAGAAGAGTCTTTGAAGTCCAGAAGATATCCTTGGGACACAATTTCTACAGCCCAGGAAACGTGAACATCTCTTGGCCAATCAAAGAGAGAGAGTCTGCCCGCTACTAGATCCGGTACTGGATCATGGGCTACCCCTTCATGCTATCTTAGAGGCAGCAGCAGGCTTCTTGGCCTGTTTACCTTTGTTCCAAGCCTGGTTAGGTCTCCAGACTGACTTGGATTGGACAGAATTCCCCTCTTGCTTTGCTGCAGGGGAAGCTGAAGCGGGACCACCCTTGAAGTTCCGAAAGGAACGAAAATAAATTTGTTTGGTCCTCATCTTATTTGTTTTATCCTGAGGGAGGGCATGGCCTTCCCCTCCAGTGATGTCTGAAATAGTTTCCTTCAGTGCAGGCCCGAATAGGGTCTTTCCTTTGAAAGGGATGTTCAAAAACTTAGATTTTGATGACACATCAGCAGACCAGGACTATAGCCATAACGCCCTGCGTGCTAAAATGGCAAAACCTGAATTCTTTGCCGCTAATTTAGCCATTTGGAAAGCGGCATCTGTAATGAAAGAATTAGCCAACTTAAGGGCCTTAATTCTATCCATAATATCCTCTAATGGAGTCTCCACCTGGAGAGCCTCAAACCAGAAAGCAGCTGCAGTAGTTACAGGAACAATGCATGCAATAGGTTGGAGAAGAAAACCTTGATGAACAAAAATTTTCTTTAGAAGACCCTCTAATTTTTTATCCATAGGATCTTTGAAAGCACAACTGTCTTCGATAGGTATAGTTGTACGCTTAGCAAGAGTAGAAATAGCTCCATCCACCTTAGGAACAGTCTGCCATGAGTCCTGTATGATGTCAGATATGGGAAACATTTTCTTAAAAACAGGAGGGGGAGCGAATGGAATACCTGGTCTATCCCACTCCTTAGTAACAATAGTCACAATCCTCTTAGGGACTGGAAAACATCAGTGTAAACAGGAACCTCTAAGTGTCTGTCCATTTTACACAATTTCTCTGGGACCACTATAGGGTCACAATCGTCTAGAGTAGCTAATACCTCCTTGAGCAATAAGCGGAGGTGTTCAAGCTTAAATTTAAAGGCCGTCATATCAGAATCTGTCTGAGGGAGCGTCTTTCCTGAATCAGAAATCTCTCCCTCAGATAACAAATCCCTTACCCCTACTTCAGAACATTGTGAGGGTATATCGGATACGGCTACTAAAGCATCAGACGGCTCAGCATTTGTTCTTAACCCAGAGCTGACACGCTTTCCTTGTAAACCAGGCAGTTTAGAGAAAACCTCTGAGGGTTTTATTCATAACTGTGGCCAAGTAAATGAATTAGACGCACTAGAGGTACTTGGCGTAACTTGTGCGGGCATTACTGGTTGTGACACTTGGGGAGAGCTAGATGCTAAACCCTCATTTCCTTCTGAGAATCATCTATTGCAATATTTTTAAGTGCTAAAATATGCTCTTTATAATTTATAGACATATCAGTGCAAGTGGGACACATTCTAAGAGGGGGTTCCACAATGGCTTCTAAACACATAGAACAAGGATTCTCCTTGGTGTCAGACATGTTAAACAGGCTAGTAATGTAACAAGCAAGCTTGGAAAACACTTTAATCAAGTAAATAACACTTTAAACAAAAACGGTACTGTGCCTTTAAGAGAAAAAAAAGCTGCACAAACTCTGCAAAACAGTGTAAAAAAAAAGCAGTAAACATAACAAAATTTTTACAGTAGCATCATAAAGCCTTAGTAACTTTTCACAACTATGCAAATAAACAATTAACCCCTTAATGTAAAAACCGGATTGAAAAAACTTCAAAACCGGTAAAATAACGTTCAGCACCTTGCCACAGCTCTGCTGTGGCGCCTACCTGCCCTTTAGGAACGATTTGTGGGGAGAAAAAACCTCTTTACAGCCCTCAAATACAGCAGGAATCTCTGGAGAAGTAGCTGGATGCTTCTGAGGTAAATAAACTGTGCAACTGAAAATAGGCCCCTCCCACCTCACTCGAAGTTATGGGGCCTAAAAAACACCACAGAGTGTTTCTTAAATTAGCCATGTGGTTTAATAACCCTTAAACAAGCCACAAAGACCCCTTAAAGTCCCTCAAAAAAACGTTTTATTTGTAACTAAACCAAAACGTTTTTTTTCTTATTTGTGTCACCAGTAACTATGAGCCCTTTATGCAAGCTTGGATTCCTCTTTTACTGAATACACCTTACCTTTCCCTCATGGGTATATTGCCAGCCTTTTCTAGAAATAACAGTCTGTCTAGAAAAAAATATTGAACATACCTTAATGCAGTTTAGCCTGCAAACTGTTCCCCCAACTGAAGTTTTCCTGTACTCTTCAGCCCTTTTGAGAACAGCAGTGGATCTTAGTTACAAAATGCTAAGATCATCATCCTCCTTCCAGAAATCTTCATCCCTTTTCTGCCAGAGAGTAAATAGTACACACCGGTACCATTTAAAATAACAAACTTTTGCTTGAGAAAATAAAAACTAACATTTTTGTCACCATACTCCTCTTTACCCTTCCTAGCAGTTAAGCAGGCAGAGAGAATGACTGGGGGGTGGAGCTAAGGGAGGAGCTATATAGACAGCTCTGCTGTGGGTGCTCTCTCTGCCACTTCCTGTAGGGAAGGAGAATATCCCACAAGTATGGATGAATCCGTGGACTCGATACATCTTACAAGAGAAAAAAAATTTGCGTCAAGAATGACACAATAAAAAACAGCATTTTACTCCCTCGCTCGCCTAGATTTGCCCGCAAGAAATGAAAGTCAAATTGAAAAAGACTGAACCCCAGGTAAGAAAAAAAAGTTTAAATAAACTTCCCAAACACGATTCCTATACTGAAACTGTTTAGACTGCAAAAGGGAAATATATTTGCCATGAGTCAGGTCTATGTATAAGTAAATACATAAAGCGCCAAACCATAGCTGAGAGTGTCTTAAATAACAATATGTACTTACCGAAAGACACCCATCCACATATAGCAGATAGCCAAACCAGTACTGAAAAAGAATCAGCAGCGGTAATGGTATATAGGAGTATATAGTTGATCTGAAAAGGGAGGTAGGAGATGAATCTCTACAACCAATAACAGAGAACCCTTGAAAAGATTTCCCGCAAAGAAAACCATAAAATCAAAAAGCGATACTCCCTTCACATCCCTCTGACAAACACTGTACTCTGAGAGGAATTGGGATTCAATATGCTGAGAAGCGCTTATCATAGAAGAAAAATCAAACACAAACTTACTTCACCACCTCCATAGGGAGGCAAAGTTTGTAAAACTGAATTGTGGGGGTGGTGAGTATTTATAGGCATTTGAGGTTTGGTAAACTTTGCCCCTTCTGGTAGGATTGTATATCCCATACGTCACTAGCTCATGGACTCTTGCCAATTACATGAAAGAAAGGCATTTTACATATACACTAAATCAAAAAACATTACCCATCTCAATATCTTAGATGCTATTACAAAGCTAATCTTATAAAAAGATAATGAAACAAATCACTTACTTAATTGTTTGCAGAAACCTCACTCTGTCATTGATTTCATCAGGAATTTTACTTAAAATCTGTTTAAGTGCCCGTGCCTTTTCATTCAACTCTTGAAATTCTGGTTCTGGTCTTTCAATCATGTATTCTTGAAACATAAAAAAAATAAATAAAAAAAAAATGATTACAATAAGAAACCATTAGAACACCCCCCCCCAACAAAACACACAATATGTATTCAAACAAAATCCCAAAATTTAAATACCATACTAAGGGGGCTTTGGAACCTTTATAAATTAGCAATCGGGCAAGCTTAGAAGAAACACTGGATTTGCTTTAACATTTATCTTTAATTTGGTTATTTGATATTGCCTGTTGAACCCACCATTTTGAGTAAAGCAGTACAGGCTATAGAAAATATAAACTAATAAGACATAGCAGCAGCAGAAATCAACCTCCTAGTGGAGGGTGGGTGGAAGAGAGCTCAGCCCATTTTGAACTCATTGAAAAGAAGTAAGCCACAGCAAATCGAACACCTGAAAATATTTATTTGCATGGAACAGTGGTTTACTTTTTGCTCACCTTCAACATCATCAGCAGCCATACGCAAAAGGGACTCTGTAAAATTCACTTCTACACTTTTCTTTTCCAGAATTTTTGTAATTATGTCTTGTGTGAGTCCTGGATTCTCTTTTTCTGCCTAAATGAGTAAAACAAAGGAAAAAACAACAAACAAAATAAATTAATACAAAAGGTAGATTTTATAAACACACATTAACAATTTTTTTAGATTAGAACATTAGAAGCAGATGCATTCTCACTAAAGCAAATTAAACAAAAATTACCTAAAATAAGTTTACCATTACTTATAGTATACTATTACTCAATAACTTTATCCTTGTCATATCTAACAATGCTATGTATACCCAGCTTAAAGGGATACTAACCCCAATTTTTCTTTCATGATTCAGACAGAGCGCGCAATTTTAAGCAACTTTCTAATTTACTCATATTATCAATTTCTTTGTTCTCATGTTATCTTGATTTGAATAAGCAGTAATGAAAGGTTAGGAGCCGGCCCATTTTTAGTTCAGCACCTGGGTAGCACTTGCCAATTGGTTTGCTACATTTAGCCACAAATCAGCAAGTGCTACCTAGGTCTGAACAAAAAAAAATGGGTTGGCTCTAAAGCTTACAGTACTGCTTTTTCAAATCAAAATAGCATGAGAACAAAGAAAAAAATGATAATAGGAGTAAATTAGAAAGTTGCTTATAATCTCATGCTCTATCTGAATCATGAAAGAAAAAAAAATTGGGTTTAGTATCCCTTTAAGAAAAACATTAAACATTAAGGGCTAGATTTATCAAAGCCATTCTCCTTTAATTCCGTCCAAAATAGCTCATACAAACTGATTGTCATATTCATCAAAGCACTCTGCGCCTATAATTGCACAAATCTGAAAGAAACTTCTATGCACTCTGCATGCATTCGCCTAGGCGCACAGGCACGGTCCCGAGTGCTACAATTTACATTGGTAATAGGCGTAATTTAACAGCCCAACCTACAAATACGCCCAGTTTCATATTTATTATTGCTTTGCGCCGATAGGGAACTGAAATTTTGGCTTTAATTGCGTGTTGTATATTTCGCCATGCAGAGGCGAACACCATTATAATACATGCTTTTACATCTTGTGATGCAGTACTTTCTTCTTTTAAGTAATTTTTCAAAGGCTCAGCACCAAGAAGAGACTTATTGCCAGAAATTTGCGCTTCCACTGGCGCATAGGAGTACCAACAGTTTATATATATATATATATATATATATATATATATATATATATATATATATATATATATATATATATATATATATATATATATATATATATATATATATATATATATATCTCGATATTTTAATATATTTATTTTTTGCGATCTTAAATTATCAACATATATAAAAAACAGCACAGAAACATTATATAATATAAATATAAGCTAAATATTAACTTAAAAACACTTTTTTAATAATCAAAACATGGCGGCGTAAATATTTATAGGGATGTACTGTGATAAATAGGGAGTAAATGCCGTTTCCAACAGGCGAAATTTATCATTATTACGCCCCAGCTCGCCTGCACAAAGTTACCTCTATTTTTATGATAAATTCAGGCGCACATGCCTTTGATAAATCTAGCCCTAAATACATGCTAGATAGAATGATGCATTAAAAGACAAGATTAGTCTGAGAATAACAGATTACATTTTTTTTTTGTTTAAATATTTTTTATTGATCCGAAAGAATTCCAATTACAAATAATCAGACATTTGAACAATCACACTAAGAATAGTACAGAATTCTTCAAATCAAATCTTTTCACAATACCATCATTATTAACTTTTAACTTACACAGCACTTTAATGATAAATAACTGGTTATAGCAGATGTCTATTTCTGGATTATATCAGTAGGGGGGGGAAAGGGAGGGTTAGGAAAGAAGTGGAGGTAGGCAAGGAAGTCTATGAAAGGTACGAACTAACCTCTTTATATCGAGAACTCAGTAATTGTTCATAAAACTCAGCTTAGTAAAGTTAATGTGTGTTTTGATTCCACAAAAAAAGCATATTTGTAAAATGCTCTGATTTGTTATTAAAACTGTAATACATTTCTTCTAAATCCATAACATGTTTGATTTCGTCTAACCATTGTTGTATAGTAGGGCTTTGAGGCTTCTTCCACAAGCGTGGTATAAGTCTCTTAGCACTGTTTATCATTAATTGGAGCAGTCCAGTTTTGTATTGACAATGTAAGTGTGGGACTCTGTGAAGCAGGACCATTTGTGGATCAAGAGCTATTGTTTGATTAAGTTTTAGATTGATATAAGCTTCAACCTGAACCCAGAAGGGTTTAAATTACGGGACAGTCCCACCAAATATGAGACAATGTACCATGATTCCCACATCTCCTCCAGCACAAAGGAGAGGCGGTTGGATAAATTCTATGTAGACGTACCGGAGTCAAATACCACCTGGTAAGTAGTTTATAATTAGTCTCCACTATACTGGTAGATATAGATGACTTTTTGATCATTTTAAAACAACACTTCTAGGATGGATCACTAATCTGAAGATTTAACTCCCTTTCTCAGAGTGAACGAAGGGATAAAGGTTTCTGTGAATCTGACTCCAGTAACATCTTATATGTTAACGATATCAGGTGTTGGAGTTTCTGGGAGTAGGCATACTCTCTCAAAAGGAGTACATGGCCTCTGGAGGTCATGTTTATGTGGATGATGTAATAGAAAGTGTCTGACCTGGAAGTATGAGAACCAGGTATCTAAGGGTGCTCCAATTTCATCTTATTTCCAACATTGTTTTGGATTTGACCGTCTCTCAGTAGGGAACAACTTGGAACTCTGGTAATTATATTTTGTGTGTCAGCTGGATTTTTAGAATATAATCCTGGAAATATATTTTTGTTTAAAAGTGGCAAGAGCGGAGAGTAATGAGTTGAGATTCTATTATTTTTGGCTATTATTTTATCCCAAATTCTTAAGGTTTCTTCTATTAGTGGATTAGAGAATGTGGTACAGGGACGGTATCTGCTTGGTAGCCAGCAAAGATCACTAGTCGTGACATGGACAAGAGCGTAATTGTCAATTCCAACCCAAAATTTAGGCCTATGTGTTTGATTCCACGACACTATGCGGGAGAAGTGTATTGCGAGATAATAATTAAAAATATTTGGTACTCCTAGACCTCCCAATAACAGATTACATTTTTAAAGTTTCATTAGCTGTTTAAAAATTGACAAAAAAAAAAAATACATGTAAAGATTTAGTGTCTACAAAACGGGAGATGCTGTCCCCAATTAAAAAAAAATAAAAGGACGCTGTATTGCAAAGATAAATTTGTGCAATAAACATTGAAAAATGTTAATTAGCGAATGTTTAGCTTAATATAGGCTACGATTTTACCTGGGTGGTAAGTAAAATCAGCCAGGTAGCAACACCCATTAAAAGGTCTGGTAAAACTGCCATATTTACATATCCTGTCTTAAATTTAAAAAAAAGAGTATTTCCCTTTTGAGAGGAGATTTTGTTCATTTTTTATAAAGATGCCTACTTTTTCTGGCCTTATTCCAATGTTATGTAAAGAAAAAAAAAAATAGAAATTCAGGGAAGTAGGATTTATTTTCCATTTATTATGGTTCACGTTAGTAGCTCTCATCAGCTAAGAGCTACAAAGCAGTGGGCACTAAGGCAGGCAGAAATAAAACCATTTACAAAAACAGAATTTATGTTTACCTGATAAATTACTTTCTCCAACGGTGTGTCCGGTCCACGGCGTCATCCTTACTTGTGGGATATTCTCTTCCCCAACAGGAAATGGCAAAGAGCCCAGCAAAGCTGGTCACATGATCCCTCCTAGGCTCCGCCTACCCCAGTCATTCGACCGACGTTAAGGAGGAATATTTGCATAGGAGAAACCATATGTTACCGTGGTGACTGTAGTTAAAGAAAATAAATTATCAGACCTGATTAAAAAAAAACCAGGGCGGGCCGTGGACCGGACACACCGTTGGAGAAAGTAATTTATCAGGTAAACATAAATTCTGTTTTCTCCAACATAGGTGTGTCCGGTCCACGGCGTCATCCTTACTTGTGGGAACCAATACCAAAGCTTTAGGACACGGATGAAGGGAGGGAGCAAATCAGGTCACCTAAATGGAAGGCACCACGGCTTGCAAAACCTTTCTCCCAAAAATAGCCTCAGAAGAAGCAAAAGTATCAAATTTGTAAAATTTAGAAAAAGTGTGCAGTGAAGACCAAGTCGCTGCCTTACATATCTGATCAACAGAAGCCTCGTTCTTGAAGGCCCATGTGGAAGCCACAGCCCTAGTGGAGTGAGCTGTGATTCTTTCAGGAGGCTGCCGTCCGGCAGTCTCATAAGCCAATCGGATAATGCTTTTAATCCAGAAGGAGAGAGAGGTAGAAGTTGCTTTTTGACCTCTCCGTTTACCAGAATAAACAACAAACAAAGACAAAGTTTGTCTGAAATCCTTAGTAGCTGCTAAGTAAAATTTGAGAGCACGAACTACATCCAAGTTGTGCAACAAACGTTCCTTCTTTGAAACTGGATTAGGACACCAAGAAGGCACAACTATCTCCTGGTTACTGTTTTTGTTAGAAACAACTTTTGGAAGAAAACCAGGTTTAGTACGCAAAACCACCTTATCTGCATGGAACACCAGATAAGGAGAAGAACACTGCAGAGCAGATAATTCTGAAACTCTTCTAGCAGAAGAAATTGCAACCAAAAACAAAACTTTCCAAGATAATAACTTAATATCAACGGAATGTAAGGGTTCAAACGGAACCCCCTGAAGAACTGAAAGAACTAGGTTGAGACTCCAAGGAGGAGTCAAAATTTTGTAAACAGGCTTGATTCTAACCAGAGCCTGAACAAAGGCTAGAACATCTGGCACAGCTGCCAGCTTTTTGTGAAGTAACACAGACAAGGCAGAAATCTGTCCCATCAAGGAACTTGCAGATAATCCTTTTTCCAATCCTTCTCGAAGGAAGGATAGACTCTTAGGAATCTTAACCTTGTCCCAAGGGAATCCTGCAGATTCACACCAACAGATATACCAAATTATGTGGTAATTTTTCTGGTTACAGGCTTTCAGGCCTGAACAAGAGTATTAATAACAGAATCTGAGAACCCTCGCTTTGATAAGATCAAGCGTTCAATCTCCAAGCAGTCAGCTGGAGTGGGTCGAACGGACCTAGAACAAGAAGGTCTCTCAAAGGTAGCTTCCATGGTGGAGCCGATGACATATTCACCAGATCTGCATACCAAGTCCTGCGTGGCCACGCAGGAGCTATCAAAATCACCGACGCCCTCTCCTGATTGATCCTGGCTACCAGCCTGGGGATGAGAGGAAACGGCGGGAACACATAAGCTAGTTTGAAGGTCCAAGGTGCTACTAGTGCATTCACTAGAGCCGCCTTGGGATCCCTGGATCTGTACCCGTAGTAAGGAACTCTGAAGTTCTGACGAGAGGCCATCAGATCCATGTCTGGAATGCCCCACGGTTGAGTGACTTGGGCAAAGATTTCCGGATGGAGTTCCCACTCCCCCGGATGCAATGTCTGACGACTCAGAAAATCCGCTTCCCAATTTTCCACTCCTGGGATGTGGATAGCAGACAGGTGGCAGGAGTGAGACTCCGCCCATAGAATGATTTTGGTCACTTCTTCCATCGCTAGGGAACTCCTTGTTCCCCCCTGATGGTTGATGTATGAACTTGGCCCTCGCTAGCTGAGGCCAAGCTTTGAGAGCATTGAATATCGCTCTCAGTTCCAAATATTTATCGGTAGAAGAGATTCTACCCGAGACCAAAGACCCTGAGCTTTCAGGGATCCCCAGACCGCGCCCCAGCCCATCAGACTGGCGTCGGTCGTGACAATGACCCACTCTGGTCTGCGGAAGGTCATCCCTTGTGACAGGTTGTCCGGGGACAGCCACCAACGGAATGAGTCTCTGGTCCTCTGATTTACTTGTATCTTCGGAGACAAGTCTGAATAGTCCCCATTCCACTGACTGAGCATGAACAGTTGTAATGGTCTTAGATGAATGCGCACAAAAGGAACTATGTCCATTGCGGCTACCATCAAACCTATCACTTCCATGCACTGCGCTATGGAAGGAAGAGGAACGGAATGAAGTATCCGACAAGAGTCTAGAAGTTTTGTTTTTCTGGCTTCTGTCAGAAAAATCCTCATTTCTAAGGAGTCTATTATAGTTCCCAAGAAGGGAACCCTCGTTGACGGAGATAGAGAACTCTTTTCCACGTTCACTTTCCATCCGTGAGATCTGAGAAAGGCCAGGACAATGTCCGTGTGAGCCTTTACTTGAGGAAGGGACGACGCTCGAATCAGAATGTCGTCCAAGTAAGGTACTACAGCAATGCCCCTTGGTCTTAGCACCGCCAGAAGGGACCCTAGTACCTATGAGAAAATCCTAGGAGCAGTGGCTAATCCGAAAGAAAATGCCACGAACTGGAAATGCTTGTCCAGGAATGCAAACCTTAGGAACCGATGATGTTCCTTGTGGATAGGAATATGTAGATACGCATCCTTGAAATCCACCTTGGTCATGAATTGACCTTCCTGGATGGAAGGAAGAAGTGTTCGAATGGTTTCCATCTTGAACGATGGAACCTTGAGAAACTTGTTCAAGATCTTGAGATCTAAGATTGGTCTGAACGTTCCCTCTTTTTTGGGAACTATGAACAGATTGGAGTAGAACCCCATCCCTTGTTCTCCTAATGGAACAGGATGAATCACTCCCATTTTTAGCAGGTCTTCTACCCAATGTAAGAATGCCTGTCTTCTTATGTGGTCTGAAGACAACTGAGACCTGTGGAACCTCCCCCTTGGAGGAAGCCCCTTGAACTCCAGAGAATAACCTTGGGAGACTATTTCTAGCGCCCAAGGATCCAGAACATCTCTTGCCCAAGCCTGAGCGAAGAGAGAGAGTCTGCCCCCCACCAGATCCGGTCCCGGATCGGGGGCCCGCATTTCATGCTGTCTTGGTAGCAGTGGCAGGTTTCCTGGCCTGCTTTCCTTTGTTCCAGCCTTGCATAGGTCGCCAGGCTGGATTGGCTTGAGAAGTATTACCTTCCTGCTTAGAGGACGTAGCCCTTGGGGCTGATCCGTTTCTGCGAAAGGGACGAAACTTAGGTTTATTTTTGGTCTTGAAAAGACCTATCCTGAGGAAGGGCGTGGCCCTTGCCCCCAGTGATATCAGAGATAATCTCTTTCAAGTCAGGGCCAAAGAGTGTTTTCCCCTTGAAAGGAATGTCAAGCAATTTGTTCTTGGAAGACGCATCCGCTGCCCAAGATTTTAACCAAAGCGCTCTGCGCCACAATAGCAAACCCAGAATTTTTTCGCCGCTAACCTAGCCAATTGCAAGGTGGCGTCTAGGGTGAAAGAATTAGCCAATTTAAGAGCACGAATTCTGTCCATAATCTCCTCATAAGAAGAAGAATTACTAATAATCGCCTTTCCTAGCTCATCAAACTAGAAACACGCGGCTGCAGTGACAGGGACAATGCATGCAATTGGTTGTAGAAGGGAACCTTGCTGAACAAACATCTTTAGCAGACCTTCTAATTTTTTATCCATAGGATCTTGGAAAGCACAACTATCTTCTATGGGTATAGTGGCGCGCTTGTGTAGAGTAGAAACCGCCCCCTCGACCTTGGGGACTGTCTGCCATCAGTCCTTTCTGGGGTCGACTATAGGAAAACAATTTTATAAATATGGGGGGAGGTACTAAAGGTATACCGGGCCTGTCCCATTCTTTACTAACAATGTACGCCACCCGCTTGGATATAGGAAAAGCTTCGGGGGGCCCCGGGGCCTCTAAGAACTTTTCCATTTTACATAGTGGTTCTGGAATGACCAGATAATCACAATCATCCAAATTGGATAACACCTCCTTAAGCAGAGCGCGGAGATGTTCCAACTTAAATTTAAAAGTAATCACATCAGGTTCAGCTTGTTGAGAAATGTTTCCTGAATCTGAAATTTCTCCCTCAGACAAAACCTCCCTGGCCCCCTCAGACTGGTGTAGGGGCCCTTCAGAAACCATATCATCAGCGTTCTCATGCTCTACAGAATTTTCTAAAACAGAGCAGTCGCGCTTTCGCTGATAAGTGGGCATATTGGCTAAAATGTTTTTGATAGAATTATCCATTACAGCCGTTAAATGTTGCATAGTAAGGAGTATTGGCGCACTAGATGTACTAGGGGCCTCCTGTATGGGCAAGACTGGTGTAGAAGAAGGAGGGGATGATGCAGTACCATGCTTACTCCCCTCACTTGAGGAATCATCTTGGGCATCATTTTCACTAAATTTTTTTTATGTAAAATACATATAGTTAAATGAGAAGGAACCTTGGTTTCCCCACAGTCAGAACACAATCTATCTGGTAGTTCAGACATGTTAAACAGGCATAAACTTGATAACAAAGCACAAAAAACGTTTTAAAATAAAACCGTTACTGTCACTTTAAATTTTAAACTAAACACACTTTATTACAGCAATTGCGAAAAAGTATGAAGGAATTGTTCAAAATTCACCAAAATTTCACCACAGTGTCTTAAAGCCTTAAAAGTATTGCACACCAAATTTGGAAGCTTTAACCCTTAAAATAACGGAACCGGAGCCGTTTTTATATTTAACCCCTTTACAGTCCCTGGAATCTGCTTTGCTGAGACCCAACCAAGCCCAAAGGGGAATACGATACCAAATGATGCCTTCAGAAAGACTTTTCTATGTATCAGAGCTCCACACACATGCAGCTGCATGCCATGCTGTCCTCAAAAACAAGTGCGCCATACCGGCGCGAAAATGAGGCTCTGACTATGATTAGGGAAAGCCCCTAAAGAATAAGGTGTCTAAAACAGTGCCTGCCGATATAATCATATCAAAATACCCAGAATAAATGATTCCTCAAGGCTAAATATGTGTTAACAATGAATCGATTTAGCCCAGAAAAAGTCTACAGTCTTAATAAGCCCTTGTGAAGCCCTTATTTACTATCTTAATAAACATGGCTTACCGGATCCCATAGGGAAAATGACAGCTTCCAGCATTACATCGTCTTGTTAGAATGTGTCATACCTCAAGCAGTAAGAGACTGCACACTGTTCCCCCAACTGAAGTTAATTGCTCTCAACAGTCCTGTGTGGAACAGCCATGGATTTTAGTTACGGTGCTAAAATCATTTTCCTCATACAAACAGAAATCTTCATCTCTTTTCTGTTTCTGAGTAAATAGTACATACCAGCACTATTTTAAAATAACAAACTCTTGATTGAATAATAAAAACTACAGTTAAACACTAAAAAACTCTAAGCCATCTCCGTGGAGATGTTGCCTGTACAACGGCAAAGAGAATGACTGGGGTAGGCGGAGCCTAGGAGGGATCATGTGACCAGCTTTGCTGGGCTCTTTGCCGGGCTCTTTGCCATTTCCTGTTGGGGAAGAGAATATCCCACAAGTAAGGATGACGCCGTGGACCGGACACACCTATGTTGGAGAAACACACATGATGCTGAACAATTACACTTTAAAGCAAAAAAACTTCCTGCAGAACATTGAACTTACAGAGTTTCAAACTCCACAGAGTTTGCAGAGGTTGTATCTGCTTCAAGAAGTAGAAACTGTGCAATTATATTTTAGCCTAATTAATAGGTATTTCCTTTAACTGGCTAATATGATGCAAAGAACATCCCATTTTAGAGTTAAAGTTTTCAATTACATACTATGTTCTTCAGAGAGATAAGAACTCTCTCTGAGCAAAACAAACAAGTTTGGAGTCTGATTAACAAACATAGAACATCCAAAGTTTACATCCATTGCCCATTCACCAGCTAATCAGGAGAAAAACTTAAATTATGTTACCTGATAATTCTCTTTTCTTCAGATGGAAAGAGTCCACAGCTGCATTCATTACTTTTGGGAATTCAGAACCTGGCCATCAGGAGGAGGCAAAGACACCCCAGTCAAAGGCTTAAATAAAACTCTCCCACTTCCCCCATTCCCCAGTCATTCTGCGGAGGAATAAGGAACAGTAGAAGAAACATCATGGTGAAAAGGTGCCAGAAGAATAAAAATAACAGATGCCCCACAGAAAAATTACGGGCGGGGAGCTGTGAACTCTTTCCATCAGAAGAAAAGAAAATTATCAGGTATGCATAATTTAAGTTTTTCTTCATAATTGGAAAAAGTCCACAGCTGCATTCATAACTTTTGGGAAAATATCCAAGCTATATAAAATGGGGTGGGGGGGTTCAAAAGGCGGCCCATTCTGAGGGCAACAGGTCTGAAAACCCCTACCCAACAAAAACCCGCTTCATCCGAAAAGGAACTCAATGACACTAACCCACATATAGTCCACAAGCCTTGCTAGAGACCGCAGGAATTAGACCGACTGAGCCAACAAGCCTCCAGGAGTAACCGTCGCCAAGCAGTCGGTCCCAACGAGAAAGAAAGAAAGAAAGAAAGAGAGAGAGATATCAGACTACCGTAGTCTCCCACAAAGGGAAGACACTGATGAACATCCATCAAGGACAGAAAAACCCTAAATAGGTTACAACGGGTCTTAAATAAAAATACAAGGCAAAAACTCGAGAAACCAAGCCAAGCTCACAAAGACCCAACAGTCTCGAAGAAACAAGGGGAGGCAACGCCCAGACTCCAGATTGTACAGAAACCACGGAGTAGGACCGGGAATCTGAAACAGAAAAGAGATCTTCTCCCAAACACAGTGCAACCACACCATAAAAAGACAACTGAAGACGAAAGTCCCCAGAGTCACAAAGGTCGCTCAGAATATCTAAATCTTCAGAACCAAATCCATGTGCGGCACAAAGGTAAACACCTGAGACAAAACCCTGCATGCATGCTACAGTCATCCAAGAGAACGTTGAAATTTGAAAACCTGCAGGGCAAGTAAAGAGTAGTTGCAGATAGGTTCCAAACCGTCAGCCTGCTAAATAGCCACTAAGCAGTGGACACGTCACAGGCTATCCAAGAGCCGCCAGTCCTTCCCACATATCCTGAACGTGGAGAAGACACAGAGCCCTCAAAGAGGCTCACCATACCTTGAAGACCCGAGGACAAAGCAGCAGAGCAACAGATCCTGCTCCAAACACCAGACCAGCACAAGCAACAAGCACGTCTGAAAGAAAGGGGGAACAGAAAAAAAAACCCAACCACAAGCCCTCAGGGATTGGAAAGAATAGGAGGAACTCACCCACCCCAACAGAGCTTGGGCTAAGCCAATCCGCTCTTCCAATATAGGTACTCCCAAGGAGAACCCCCTAGGACCTGAGCAGAGAAAAGTGCAGTAGCTCCCTGAGAAGACCTGGAACAACTCTCTATAACAGTCACAACATGAAGACTGCAACTTCCATAGTTGGAACAGAACAGGCCCCAGAACAGCAGCCCGCTATCCCCTAGCACCTGTTCCAACCTCCTGCACACAAGGCAGGAAAACGACCCTCCTGAGAGAGAGGAAAACCCCCACCTTTTAAAGGGAGACAAACTACCCCCTCAAAGAGGAGAGCACAGATAAAAGGACAGCGCACATGCCCACAACACAAGAAAATCAGTCTGATCAAACCACGGACCGAATGAAATTCATCCAAACATCACTGTTGATCCAACAGACAAAAAACTCCCCGAACACACTTCATAAAAGTCCATGTGCAAACTATTGTATCACAGAACCACCACAAAGTGAAAGGACATGCACTGTGAGAACATGTAGCCATAGCTGGAATTAAACTCTCAACTATCAGCTTACAAGCCCGCAAAGGCTACAACTAAACCATTGCGGGACACCTTCCAAGGACAAAAAAACAGGCCATAAGAAACATGGTAGCACCCGAAAGAGAACGCAAATCCTGGCTCAGCTGCTTGCAGGCTCAACGAGCTAGCCATTAATCCTAAGCCTGTGTTCCCGGGAAAAAATGGGTTGCCCCGAGCCAGTCCACAGGATCTTAAGTCTCCAGGCATCCATAAGGATCCAAGACAAAAACCCTGAGCCCGGGCCCCAGATCGTTAACAACCACCACCCCAGGGAACACAAAATACCTTGTCTGAAGGAATCAGACCTCACAGAGGAAGATAACCGGACAACGGGAACAAGACTCACTCGTAATCCCCAGCCCAAAGGTAAAGAGACACCCCTTGCAGGAGTCCACCAAAAATGAGCAAGGGCACAACAGTCTGGCGCAAATACTTAAAAATCCAAGGGCGTCAAAGACAACACACAGGAAGTCCAAGACCACGGGAAAAAACAAGGACAGAGTCACCTGAAGGTAGAGAGAGTAGAACAAAGGCTAATCTCCATAGTCCTCTCAGGATACATAACCAGAGGACCACACCCAAGGAAGAAGAATGCAGAGCATCCCAAATTTCTGGTAGAAAAACCCCTAAACGAAGCTTGGAGGAGACGACAGCACAAGCCATCATCCCTGATATGGAGACGACTAACTCCCAGAAGTAGGAAAAAGCCACACGGCCCTCACTTCCTATTAGACTGCAAAAACTATCAAGTAGAAAACAGACAAAGTCCAGAAGTCTCGACCCGAAGGAAGAGAATCTCAAAAAGGAACGAGACCTAACAGGGACAATTCCAAAGAGTCCCTGAAGGCAAGACCGCCAGGAACCTGCAGCAAGGAGGTCCGAAGGCCTCCCAGCCTCCAACCCACGCGGGGAAGGAGACACTCCAAGACCCGACAAAAAATGGAATCAATTGAGCGTGTTGCAGTAGAACTTCTAGTCCCAGACGACCAACATGAAATGAGGACTGAACCAATCCCCCATGCCTCACGGACCCTCAGGTCCTCTCAGAATGCTAAGCTGAAACTTAGCAAAGAAAAACAAAAAATAACACACATAATGTGAAGCACTCGGCGCCCTAACCTGACCAGCCAGTCAAACCAGCTCCACGTGTCTGATTAGGCCTCAAGACGGGAGGACCTAAACCCAATCAGGACCAGTCCAAAACCAAGGGCCCTCACTGTCAAGGCCGCATAGAATCCCACCTAGAGGGAGAAATAAACAGCAGACAAACCTAGAACTAAAACACGTCCAGAACAAAACTTCCTAAGAAATAACAGTGCAATCAATCGCGAGTATCGATTCCAGATAGAATTCCCTAAGGAAATATAAACCAACATGAGCTTTAACCAAATAAAAACAATCCTAACCGGATAAAAATAAAAAAAAGATAAGGTAACCCGCAGGTTATCGCCTATGAAGAACAGGCGCACCCGCAGGACCGGCCAAACAGGGACCCTGTTCTTCCAAGCTCAGAACTTGAAAGGCCCCATCAACTTTGGGGATCTTTTCCCAAAACTCTATAGAAATTGCTGGTAAAGGATACAATTTTTTAAACCTTGAAGAAGGAATTAAAAGGAGTACCTGGCTTATCCCATTCCTTAGAAATCATATCAGAAATAGCATCAGGAATAGGAAAAACCTCTGGAGTAACCACAGGAGGTTTAAAAACAGCATTTAAACGTTTACTAGTCTTAATGTGAAGAGGACTAGCTTCCTCAATATCCAAAGTAATTAACACTTCTTTTAACAAAGAACGAATATACTCGATTTAAAACAAATAAGTAGATTTTTCAGTGTCAATATCTGAGGAAGGATCTGAATCAGATAGATCCTCATCAGAGGAGGATAAGTCATTATGTTGTCGGTCATTTGAAATTTCATCAACTAAATGAGAAGTTTTAAAAGACCTTTTACGTTTATTATAAGGCGGAAATGCAGACAAAGCCTTCTGAATAGAATCAGTAAGAAATTCTTTAAAATTTACAGGTATATCATGCACATTAGAAGTTGAAGGAACTGCAACTGGCAATGTACTATTACTGATGGATACATTCTCTGCATGTAAAAGTTTATCATGACAACTATTACTAATGACATTAGGAGATATAATTTCCACAATCTTACAACAAATGCACTTAGCTTTGGTAGAACCGATGTCAGGCAGCAAACTTCAAACAGATACTTCTGAGGCAGGATCAGATTGAGACATCTTGCAAAATGTAAGAGAAAAAAACCAACATATAAAGCAAAATTATCAATTTCCTTAAACGACAGTTTCAGGAATGGGAAAAAATTCAAACAGCATAGCCCTCTGACAAAGAAAAAGGCAAGAGGCAAATAGCAATGGGGTAATAAATAAATGAAAAATTTGGCGTCAAGTATAACGCACAACGTAACTGAGAAAACATTTTGGCGCCAACAACATCCGGAAATGACACACTTGCGTCACCAACGACGCAACCATGTGTAAGACTCGACGTCAACTACGACACCGGAAATGACTAACTTGAGTCAACAGACGTACTTTCGCGCCAAAAAATTCTCGCGCCAAGAATGATGCAATAAAGTCTAGCATTTGGCGCACCCGCGAGCCTTGTACTGCCCGCAATTTGTAAGAAAAATGTAGTCAATCAGAAAAAAAAAAAAAAAAAAAAAAAAAGACTAAAACCCCAGGTAAGAAAAAAAATTTCTTAATATGTTTATTTTTCCCAAATATGAAACTGACAGTCTGCACAAGGAAATACATGAACCTGACTCTTGGCAAATATAAGTACAATACATATATTTAGAAGTTTATATAAATGCATAAAGTGCCAAACCATAGCTGAGGGTGTCTTAAGTAATGAAAATATACTTACCAAAAGACACCCATCCACATATAGCAGATAGCCAAACCAGTACTGAAACAGTTATCAGTAGAGGTAATGGTATATGAGAGTATATTGTCGATCTGAAAAGGGAGGTAGGAGAACAGAGAACCTATGAAATAGACCCCCATTAGGGAAATCATTGCATTCAATAGGTGATACTCCCTTCACATCCCTCTGACATTCGCTGTACTCTGAGAGGAATCAGGCTTTAAAATGCTGAGAAGCGCATGTCAACGTAGAAATCTTAGCTCAAACTTGCTTCACCACCTCCATAGGAGGCAAAGTTTGTAAAACTGAATTGTGGGTGTGGTGAGGGGTGTATTTATAGGCATTTTGAGGTTTGGGAAACTTTGCCCCTCCTGGTAGGATTGTATATCCCATACGTCACTAGCTCATGGACTCTTGCCAATTACATGAAAGAAATATAAAATGCTAATGGTAGAAGGAAGTGCAACACCTAATCTAAATTCATATACTATACATAAATAGTGATAACCGCCAATTATGTGAAAAAAAGTTCCAATTTAGCCTAAGCGTTAAAAGAAAAACATCTCTATATTTTGAAAAAACGGAAGAAGGGATCCGTGCACTCGAAGAGTAAACTGTAAAATAACTTTTTAGGTGAAAAACAGCAAATATCTAATATGCAGGTAAACAAGGCAGGTAACCCCTGAAACGTTTCGTGCTGGTGTAGAGCTTAATCATATCTATATTTTCATTGAGACCAAATGGGACTGAAGTGTGCAAGTTCCAAATCCAAAAAGTCTCCCTTTGTCTCAAAAGGGTGAATCTATTGATACCACAAGATTTGGGAATGATTTCAATCTGTAAAACTTTCAAAACAACCTCTTGGGTGTCCCGTTTACAAACTGCATGGACGTGCACTTCTTTCTACCATTAGCATTTTTTTTTAATAAATAAAAAAAGGTTTTCAAAAAATGCACGTCCTATACGTATCTTGAAAGTTTAATTTTGAGTAGACTGTCCCTTGAAGTTTGACTATTGCATACCCCTTTAAATTTGGCTTTTCTTTAATATGGACGAATTAACCAATTGATTATTAATATGGTTAGCAAGGCAGATCTTTTGTTTGTTTATATGTAATCTAGCAATTTAAGGTTAATATTCAATTGGATGGCCATTTGTTACTATGTAGGTAGTTTGTAATCACACCCAACAATGCCACATATGGGAAGGTCCGACCGACGGTACATCAGTATGGCGTCAGCTAAAAAGGAGGACAAACCAGTTTTACACACTGAGTAAAAGAATCTTAACCCCCCACCCAAAAGGCAGCACACAGCCTCTCACCACGCTAAAAATTAAACATTGTTGGCATCACCAGTGCAATCCATCCACAAACTCTAACCCCAGGCTAACACGCTGAAGATAACGGCAGATATATACATATATACATAAACATATACACACCATCACAATGTGAGCTCACTGATCTGACTAATGCTAAGCAGCCTGTGAGTGTGGCTCTCTGTCCTAAACATTGGCAACCATAAGAATGTCCCACAATCATAAAAGTCTCCTTGGCCATAAAGGACCCCCTCCCCTTATGTACTACTTTGCCAAAATATGGGCTGTGAGTGTACAGTCATTCACACAGCTGCTGAACTTACCTGTGTCCAGTAGTAAAGCCACATCCCACTGGGTAATCACCAACTCAGGATACTGAACAGGATATACCCAGCAGTAGGTGACTAAGGAACAGTCCCAGTGACCACTGAGGAACAAGAGAATTACACTCACCAGCCATGGTACACCTAATCATCCCTCTGACCTATTATCTGTCCTCTGAGGGTGATAGCAGCCTCCCTGCATTTTGAGTACCCCTTTCAGAAACTTCTTTCCAGCAATGCACCATTTGCCTTTTCTCCTGTGAAGGCATAAATTAAGACTGAGGGGAATCAGGAAATGGGAGGGATTAAAGCTTTTGATGTGTTGGGTTATTTTTGCCTGCCTCCTGGTAGAGGGAGTTTAATCCCAAATGTTACAGCATGTGGACTCTCAACACCTAATGAAAAAAAAAAAAAAAAAAAAAAAAAACCTTATGTACAATGCTTTAACATGTTTTGTTTGCACCTGGCTGGATGCTATAGTAACACACTGAAAGTCCCCAATCTTTTCAAACACACTTTTCGTAGAGGGGCCAGTCATCTGCTGTACCTCCTGGTTATGCAGAAAGGACAGATTGGCTCTTAGACTTTATGCAGGGCATCGGGTGCTATACTTTGAGGTAAAGCAATTAAACCAAAAATCTAAACAAAAGTTGCTTGTGGACTAGAACTGCTCTATTAGCACTTTTGGGTTATAATTAGCTCTTTTGTACCCATGCTCAACAGCAATATGTTTTATATTGGCCATTGCAAGGCTTACCTTTATAAATGCTGCCCGGAGCGTCTGAGCCGCAGAAAGATTAACATGTTCTAGCTATATAATAAAAAACAAACACACAGGTTACATATTAATGCACATTAAATTATATAGAATGCATAAATATTATTCACATTGTAAAATAGACTATTTAAAGGGTGAAAAGACTGATAAATACTTATTGGGGGAGGGAGGTTGGGGAGAGACACCGATAACCTTAAATTGGGAGTAGCAAATTTGTTCTTGCAGTAAATTCCTTTCAGTCCCATAAAGGTGGTAGTCTTAAAAAAAAAAAAAAAAAGTACTAAATAAATGATATTGCCACCTGTGGAGTTGCTACAAAGGGATGTCTAGTCCAAAATAAAGTTTAATAATTCAGATAGGGCATGTCAATTTTAAACAATTTTCCAAGTTACTTTTATAACCAATTTTGCTTTGTTCTCTTGGTATTCTAAGTATAAAGCTAAACCTAGGAGGTTCATATGCCAATTTCTAAGCCCTTGAAGGTCGCCTCTTCTCTCAGGGCATTTTGACAGTTTTTCACCACTAGAGGGTGTTAGTTCCTGTGTGTCACATAGATAACACTGCTCACGCACGTGGAGTTCCTAGGAGCCAGCACTGATTGGCTAAAATGCATGCGTCAAAAGAACTGAAATAAGGGGGCAGTTTGCAGAGGCTTAGATACAAGGTAATCAGAGGTAAAAATTATATTTATATAACTGTGTTGGTTATGCAAAACTAGGGAATGGGTAATAAAGGGATTAAAAAGCGCAGAGTAAAACACCAAACTCCTGATATACCTAAAAAGTCCCTAATATAGGCATGTAAAAAACAGATAAAATTATATTTTAACAGGAGCGCTGTAGCTAAAGGTGTATGTGAAACAAAATATCAAAATTAGGGCAGGTGATAAAATTACAAAAGATACGTGTTAAAACATCAATGTTAATAAAAATATTGGGATAGTGACAGAAGCTTAGTGATATTCGTGCATATTGTGAATAATCAAAAAAAAAAAAAAAAAAAAAAAAGGGCTTTATGAATAAACAGTGACAAGTGTGATTTAGCAAGGCTCTGCCTAAAAGTATTTAATGCAACATATGTAGATACAGAATAAAAACAATATATACTAAAAACGGACGTCTCCGTATAAAACAAAATATGCCAATACATATTTTTTATTGAATGCAACTGTTTAAAGCAGATGCAAGAGTTCCATTTGTAACCTTCAATAAGGCTTATAGTATCGGTACACAAACAGGTACCAGGAGGATGCAAAAATTTTTAAAGTTCCACAGATGACAAGCAGCATCAATCTGTAACAGCAACTGGTAGCTGTGAAATACTTCTTGTTGCCAACTTCTAATTTGAAGAAGTATTTCACAGCTACCAGTTGCTGTTACAGATTGATGCTGCTTGTCATCTGTGGAACTTTAAAATTTTTTGCATCCTCCTGGTACCTGTTTGTGTACCGATACTATAAGCCTTATTGAAGGTTACAAATGGAACTCTTGCATCTACTTTAAACAGTTGCATTCAATACAAAACAGCCGTTATCAGTATCCTGCGTGCATCTGAGCACATAAAGAGCGGATACCTGCCACTGTGAGCTAAGAAGCTGAAACCTGAGAGCGATCGTAACAGGAACCAATCGGAGTGCTCAGTCAGGCCAGCGCCCCTATAAGTGACGTCACTTCCGCTACGGCGGTAATTTCTTCTTTGCTTTTATCGAGAGCCGCAATTGTTTGGGGGTAAGCCTGCATCATCTATCCACATATTAACTTTTATCTGGACTGTTTTATCCCGTCTCTGGCCATAAGGAGATACATTTTGACATTGTCGGTGTATTGGCATATTTTGTTTTATACGGAGACGTCCGTTTTTAGTATATATTGTTTTTATTCTGTATCTACATATGTTGCATTAAATACTTTTAGGCAGAGCCTTGCTAAATCACACTTGTCACTGTTTATTTCAGTTTACTTTGCTTCATAAAGCCCTTTTTTTTTTTTGATTATTCACAATATGCACGAATATCACTAAGCTTCTGTCACTATCCCAATATTTTTATTAACATTGATGTTTTAACACGTATCTTTTGTAATTTTATCACCTGCCCTAATTTTGATATTTTGTTTCACATCCACCTTTACCTACAGCGCTCCTGTTTAAATATAATTTTATCTAATAAAGGGATTATCTATATTTTAAAACAAAAATTCTGGAGTAGACTGTCCCTTTAATTATATTTTTATTCACCTCTATGAAACAAAATTTTTTAGCCTCATATGGATGCAAAGATGATTAGCTAACAAATTAAATCAGGTTTGTTACTGTTTCACAAAACTATGGCAATAATATTGATGATATAACGCATCAGATAACTGCCTATATAGACAGCTAATTCATGCAGAGACAAAAAAAAAAAATATCAGATAGCTATGCATGCATCCAGGTAGTAAATACGCAATAAAAAAAAGAAAAAAAAAAAAAGAGAGAAATCAGTAATATCTGTACACGACAACACGGAAATCCAGTCATCTCAGTAACACTTGTTAAATGTAGTTAGCAGTCTTATAAAATGCATGGGATATGAATTATGTCCCAGATGACTGGTAATATGGTAAATGCATATTTCCTTATCAGGTACATAATCTTGCAGGGCTCAGCAAATATCCGGGGTGCCAGGTAAAAAACTGGAACTGCTCTTTGGGTGAGGAGATTTTACAGCCTCTTTTGCATTCTTCAACTACGCTTTTTATGTAAAAAAACAAACAAACAAAAAAAAAACACATCCACTATCTCCCCGTTTACCCACTTGCCTTATCCAGTATTGCTGCACAATGGAAATTAAATAAGCATATTTGTCTAGTCTGCCTAGCTTGTATTGCCTTTATATTTATACAAAGTTTACAGTTGACTTTGTAGCATCCGCATGTTTGTGCGTAAGCAGGATGCATTATGCTAAAACAGTTTGTCTAAATAATTTCCTATTGGACAGGATTCCATACAGATGCACTAGCATTACAGAACAACGTGTTTACCAGCTGTCCCAAAAATAACACAAAGGCACTTCTGAAGCCAAAACTCAGCATTGATTCAACTTGGAGATACTGCACTATCATTTTATACACAGCATTTGTCCTCGAACACTCCACTGGAGCACAAATTCATTAAATGTATCATGTCTATAGAAAGGAAAAGCACAGCAGAATTGCCAATATAATCTGAGGGAAATAAAATAAATAAAAAAGGAACAATCTGGAGGAAACAATTTTGTGTCCAAACATTTAAAGATTAGAAATTTCAAACCACAAAGGGTAAAAAGGAATGTAAAAAGACTAAGATTTTGAAAAATGGTTCCATAAATCATAGTTAATTTATGCACACATAGCAACTAAATTTATTTCAGCAGAAAAATAAAATCTGCATACAAAATATGAAAAAAATAAATAAAAAATATGTAGATGATATTGCAGAAGTTATAAGCCTGTAGAAATCATGTTCATAGCCTCCTTTGCTGTGGCCAATCAAAGCTGCTCTGTGGTAAAATATACTGTGTCTAGGAGCCAGTAGCCAGGGAGCCACTGGCTCCTAGAATTTTACCCCTGGATCCTTACTTTTTGGGGTATTGTCTATATATCTATATACAAATACCACTGTATCTGCTAAAGTTATATCTGGCTCCTAAATTCTAAACAGATTTGTCGACCCCTGGGAGTATGTACTACAGGTGCCTTTCGTGGAGAAAGAAAAAAGAAAAATCTGCAGAAGAAAATGTGTACATGGTAATCATTTGGCGGATTAAAATCTGTGGCAGAAAGATGGGGATTGAAAGCCATAGCAAATATTTTAAACTGCAATGTTGAAGTATACAGAAACGTTTGAAAAATAAATAAATTGTGAAACAAAGTTTTTTTTTGTTTTGTTTGTGTTTTTACAGCACAGTAGCCTCTCTGTTAAGGCTAATTTTGTTTCCATATGTGATATGGCAGGGGCTACTGACAATCAGAAGCCATACCATACACCCCCACTGCATTAATCTAAGCAAAAGTATCTTCCCATGCTGTGCTATAGACTGACAGCAGGATGGGCCTGTAGCGCTACAGTAGCAGTGTAGCTTTTGAAATTCCATGCCAAATATGAGACCATGATGGTGTAACAAATATATTATTTTCTAAAATTGACCCTATTTGTTTTTATCCTATTTAAACAGTTCCTAGTTATCCATTTTACCTGCGGAGTGTAATAAATGATTTACAAATATCTCCTTTAAAGGGACATTAAACCCAAAATATTTATTTCATGATTCAGATAGAGAATACAATTTTAAACAACATCCCAATTTACTTCTATTATCCAATTTTCTTCATTCATTAGATATCCTTTGTTGAAGAAAAAGCAATGCACATGAATGAGCCAATCACACAAGGCATCTATGTCTAGCAGATACTGACCCTATCTAGATATCCTTTGCTGAAAAGCATATCAAGAGAATTAAGGAAATTATATAATAGAAGTAAATTAGAAAGTTGTTTAACATTGAATGCTCTATCTGAATCATGAAAGAAACATTTTTGGTTTCATGCCCCTTTAACTTTATTTCAGCTTTTCAAATAGCTTATTTTGCCTGTGGTATCCCTACTTAAACTGAAAGTTTCTATACTTAAAGGGACAGGCTATTCTAGAATATTGAATCCCTTTATTACCCATTCCTCAGTTTTGCATAACCAACACGGTTATATTAATATAATTTACCTCTATGATTACCTTGTATCTAAGCCTCTGCAGACTGCCCCCTTATTTCAGTTCTTTTGACAGACTTGCACGTTAGGCAATCAGTGCCGACTTAAATAACTTCACTGGAGTGAGCACAATGTTATCTATATGGCACACATGAACTAGCGCTGTTTAGCTGGGGGGGGGGGAAACTGTCAAAATGCACAAAATTAGATAAGATGCGGCCTTCATGGGCTTAGAAATGAGCACGAGAGCCTACCTAGGTTTACCTTTCAACCATGAATACAAGAAAACAAAGCAAATTTGATGATAAAAGTAAATAGGAAAGTTGTTTAAGATTGCATGTCCCATCTGAATCCTGATATTTTAATTTTGATTAGACTATCCTTTTAAAGTGATAGTAAATTCAACAGAGTAACTTTGCACTAATATATTAAACTAATAAATAGAACTGGAGTCTCGTTTTAAATTATTAATTAAAGGACCACTAAACATAATAGAATAGCATAGTCAATAAATGAATAATACAGAAACAAAGCAACTGCACTTAAATTTGAATTTTTAATGAGTATATTTTTCTTCCTAATGCATCATCTGACAGTCATCAGCCAATGCATATACGTATATCTTGCACATGCTCAGTAGGGGCTGGAATAAGAAAAGTTTGCATATAAAAAGAATGTGCACATTTAGATAATGGAAGTGAAATGGAAAGTTGTGTGCTCTATCTGAATCACGATTATTTCCCCTAATAATTAACATTTTGTTTATTACACAGCTACCTGTCCCCTGGCTGCCTCTGTGTGAAATGATTTTTTCCTTCTTCATAACTGGCATATGGTGCAGCCAATAGGTGATGCACCATAATGCCCTATGTGTTTGATCTGCAGCATGCACCCACGCCGCTGCTTTGAGGAATCTACGACAGCAGCCTCATGTAAACAGTGATTCACGGTTTACTGCTGCATGTTCCATCTCTGTGACATACCCCTAGCACAAACAAGAATTTTGACTATTGCATTATATATTTTAAGTTGATTAAATGGATCTCATGATTTATTTATTTTTTATAGCTGAGGGGCAATGTTTAATCACTCTATGGACACAAAAGCCAAATGCTTGTTTGTACTAGCGGTAGGTCTCAGAGATGGAACATGCAGCCGAGACCACAGCAGTAAACAGCTATGCGATAGACGATTCAATGTTTACATGAGGCGGCTGTTGGAAATTCCTTACTACTCTTGCACAGTTTGCAATTTGTACCTAAAGCCCTCAAAGCAGTGGCATGGGACCGTGTTTCAGATCAAATACATAGGGCGTATTGTGCATCACCCAATTGGCTGCACCATGTGCCTGTCAAGTTAAGAAAAACAAAAAAAACACTGAGGCAGCCAGGAAACAGGTAGCTGTGTAATAAAAAGTTATTAGGTGAAATACAATAATTAAAATGGAGACTCAAGTTACAGTTATTGCATATAAATACAAATAGTCCAAAGCTACTCTGTTGAAGTATTGGCTATAGAGAAGCTGTGTAAACAGCCAGCAGAAGAAATTACACTCCCAGTGGGGGTAATGAGAGATACAATATTAACTTTCAATTGTTCTTAGTATTGGGCTTTGCTAAACAAACATAAATATGGAGTAGAAAGATTGGTGAATTTGTTCACAAGCATATCAAAAGATCTGCCTAAAACAAAATGCTGTACAAGCATTTAAAACTTTCATTTTGTTAGCAAAAATATGAACGAATTGCTATGTCAAAGCAGTCCAGAAATACACCTACTTTGTTTCCTCGCCAATAAGGGCTAGATGTAAATAATCTTGTAAAACTGACCATGTCAACCACTGTGTGGCATGTTGGGTCAGGTATGGTAAACTTTGATGAATGCATGCCATACTCTTTTAGAGGTAAACTTACTGCAAAACAAAAAACAGAATTTATGCTTACCTGATAAATTACTTTCTCCAATGGTGTGTCCGGTCCACGGCACAACATCCATTACTTGTGCGATATTCTCCTCCCCTACAGGGAAAGGCAAGGAGAGCACACAGCAAGAGCTGTCCATAGAGCTCCCCCTCTGGCTCCGCCCCCCAGTCATTCGACCGACGGTTAGGAGAAAAAGGAGAAACTATAGGGTACCGTGGTGACTGTAGTGTATAAAGAAAAAGAAAAAATTTTCAAACCTGATTAAAAAACCAGGGCGGGCCGTGGACCGGACACACCGTTGGAGAAAGTAATTTATCAGGTAAGCATAAATTCTGTTTTCTCCAACATTGGTGTGTCCGGTCCACGGCGTCATCCATTACTTGTGGGAACCAATACCAAAGCTTTAGGACACGGATGAAGGGAGGGAGCAAATCAGGTTACCTAAACAGAAGGCACCACGGCTTGCAAAACCTGTCTCCCAAAAACAGCCTCCGAAGAAGCAAAAATATCAAATTTGTAACATTTGGCAAAAGTGTGCAGAGAAGACCAAGTCGCTGCCTTACATATCTGATTAACAGAAGCCTTGTTCTTGAAGGCCCATGTGGAAGCCACAGCCCTAGTGGAGTGAGCTGTGATTCGTTCAGGAGGCTGCCGTCCGGCAGTCTCATAAGCCAATCGGATAATGCTTTTCAGCCAGAAAGAAAGAGGTAGCAATAGCTTTTTGTCCTCTCCTCTTACCAGAGTAAACGACAAACAAGGATGAGGTTTGTCTAAAATTCTTTGTTGCTTCTAAATAGAACTTTAAAGCACGGACTACATCTAAATTGTGTAACAAACGTTCCTTCTTTGAAACTGGATTCGGGCACAGAGAAGGAACAACTATTTCCTGGTTAATATTCTTGTTGTTAACAACTTTTGGATGAAAACCAGGATTGGTACGCAAAATAACCTTATCTGAATGGAACACCAGATAGGGTGGATCACACTGCAGAGCAGATAATTCAGAAACTCTTCTAGCAGAAGAAATAGCAACCAAAAACAGAACTTTCCAAGATAGCAACTTGATATCTATGGAATGTAAGGGTTCAAACGGAACCCCCTGAAGAACTGAAAGAACTAAATTTAGACTCCAAGGAGGAGTCAAGGGTCTGTAAACAGGTTTGATTCTGACCAAAGCCTGTACAAAAGCTTGTACCTCTGGCACAGCTGCCAGTCGTTTGTATAACAAGACAGATAAAGCAGAAATCTGTCCTTTTAGAGAACTCGCTGACAATCCCTTATCCAAACCTTCTTGGAGAAAGGAGAGGATCTTAGGAATTTTAATCTTACTCCAGGAGAATCCCTTGGATTCACACCAACAGATATATCTTTTCCATATTTTATGGTAAATCTTTCTAGACACAGGTTTTCTGGCTTGGACCAGAGTATCTATCACTGAATCTGAAAACCCACGCTTGGATAAAATCAAACGTTCAATTTCCAAGCAGTCAGCTGCAGAGAAATTAGATTTGGATGTTCGAATGGACCTTGTACTAGAAGATCCTGTCTCAAAAGGTAGCTTCCATGGTGGAGCCGATGACATATTCACCAGGTCTGCATACCAAGTCCTGCGCGGCCACGCAGGAGCTATCAGAATCACTGAGGCCTTCTCCTGTTTGATCCTGGCTACAAGCCTGGGAAGGAGAGGGAATGGTGGAAACGCATAAGCTAGGTTGAACGACCAAGGCGCCACTAATGCATCCACTAGAGTGGCCTTGGGATCCCTGGATCTGAACCCGTAGCAAGGAACCTTGAAGTTCTCACGAGACTCCATCAGATCCATGTCTGGAATGCCCCATAATTGAGTCAACTGGGCAAACACCTCCGGGTGGAGTTCCCACTCCCCTGGATAGAAAATCTGACGACTCAGATAATCCGCCTCCCAGTTGTCTACTCCTGGGATGTGGATTGCAGATAGGTGGCAGGAGTGATCCTCCGCCCATTTGATGATCTTGGATACCTCTCTCATCGCCAAGGAACTCCATGTTCCTCCCTGATGGTTGATGTAAGCTACAGTCGTCATGTTATCTGACTGGAATCTTATGTATCCGGCCTTCGCTAGATGAGGCCAAGCCCAGAGAGCATTGAATATCGCTCTCAGTTCCAGGATGTTGATCGGGAGAAGAGACTCTTCCCGAGACCATAAACCCTGAGTTTTCAGGGAATCCCAGACCACGCCCCAGCCTGATAGACTGGCGTCGGTCGTGACAATGACCCACTTTGGTCTGCAGAAACTCATTCCCTGAGACAGGTGATCCTGTCTACTGGAGCATGCACAGTTGTAATGGTCTTGGATGAATTCGAGCAAAAGGAACTATGTCCATTGCTGCAACCATCAACCCTACTACGTCCATGCACTGAGCTATGGAAGGCTGCAGAATAGAGAGAAGAACTTGACAAGCGTTTAGAAGCTTTGACTTTCTGACTTCTGTCAGGAAGATCTTCATTTAAAAAAAAAAAAATCTATTATTGTTCCCAAAAGGGAAACTCTTGTCGACGGAGACAGGGAACTCTTTTCTACGTTCACCTTCCACCTGTGAGATCTGAGAAAGGCTAGAACAATGTCTGTATGAGCCTTTGCCTTGGAAAGAGACGACACTTGAATTAGAATGTCGTCCAGATAAGGTGCCACTGCAATGCCCCTTGGTCTTAGAACCGCCAGAAGGGACCCGAGCACCTTTGTGAAAATTCTGGTAGCAGTGGCTAGTCCGAATGGGAGAGCCACAAACTGATAATGTTTGTCCAGAAAGTCGAACCTTAGAAACTGATGATGATCTTTGTGGATAGGAATATGTAGATACGCATCCTTTAAATCCACGGTAGTCATATATTGACCCTCCTGGATTGTAGGTAAAATTGTTCGAACGGTTTCCATATTGAACGATAGAACTCTGAAAAATTTGTATAGAATTTTTAAATCCAGAATTGGTCTGAAAGTTCCCTCTTCTTTATGAACTACAAACAGATTTGAGTAAAAACCCCTGACCTTGTTCCACAGTTGGAACTGGGTGTATCACTCCCATCTTTAACATGTCTTCTACACAATGTAAGAATGCCTGTCTACTTATTTGGTTTGAAGATAAGTGAGAAATGTGAAACCTTCCCCTTGGGGGTAGTTCCTTGAATTGCAGCAGCAGGCTTCTTGGCCTGTTTACCCTTATTCCAGCCTTGCATTGGTTTCCAAGCTGGTTTAGTCTGGGAAGCGTTACCCTCTTGTCTAGAGGATGCCGAGTTAGAAGCCGGTCCGTTCCTGAAATTGCAAAAGGAACGAAAATTGGACTTATTCTTAGCCTTGAAAGGCCTATCCTGTGGGAGGGCATGGCCCTTTCCCCCAGTGATGTCTGAAATAATTTCTTTCAATTCTGGCCCAAAAAGGGTCTTACCTTTGAAAGGGATATTAAGCAATTTTGTCTTGGAAGATACATCCGCCGACCAAGACTTTAGCCAGAGCGCTCTGGGCGCCACAATTGCAAACCCTGAATTTTTCGCCGCTAATCTCGCTAACTGCAAAGCGGCGTCTAAAATAAAGGAATTAGCTAACTTAAGTGCGTGAATTCTGTCCATGACTTCCTCATACGGAGTCTCCCTACTGAGCGACTTTTTCAGTTCCTCAAACTAGAACCAAGCCGCTGTAGTGACAGGAATAATGCACGAAATAGGTTGAATGAGGTAACCTTGCTGTACAAAAATCTTTTTAAGCAAACCCTCCAATTTTTTATCCATAGGATCTTTGAAAGCACAATTGTCCTCAATGGGAATGGTCGTGCGTTTGGCTAGTGTAGAAACTGCCCCCTCGACCTTAGGGACTGTTTGCCATATGTCCTTCCTGGGGTCGACCATAGGGAACAATTTTTTAAATATAGGAGGAGGGACAAAAAGGTATGCCTGGCTTCTCCCACTCCTTATTCACTATGTCCGCCACCCGTTTAGGTATCGGAAAGGCATCAGGGTGCATCGGGACCTCTAGGAACTTGTCCAAGTTTTCTGGGATGACCAGATTGTCACAATCATCCAGAGTAGATAGCACCTCCTTAAGTAATGTGCGGAGATGCTCTGATTTAAATTTAAATGTCACAACATCAGGTTCTGCCTGCTGAGAAATTCTTCCTGTATCAGAAATTTCTCCATCTGAGAAACCCTCCCTCACTGCCACTTCAGACTGGTGTGAGGGTATGACAGAAAAAACATAATTTATGTAAGAACTTACCTGATAAATTCATTTCTTTCATATTAGCAAGAGTCCATGAGCTAGTGACGTATGGGATATACATTCCTACCAGGAGGGGCAAAGTTTCCCAAACCTTAAAATGCCTATAAATACACCCCTCACCACACCCACAATTCAGTTTAACGAATAGCCAAGAAGTGGGGTGATAAGAAAAAAGTGCGAAAGCATATAAAATAAGGAATTGGGGGGGATACCTACGCATCTGCATGAGCTCTATATAGATCACGGCCCGTGTTAGCCGCAGCAAACAGGGGGGTGCATTTGTAAAACCACATACTGAGTCCTATGTTGCGCATAGAAATGACACTTTGCTACAATGTAAAGTAGTGAGTATAGGGGGGGCGGAGCAAGCCGCCAAAGTCTCTGGACGCACATAGCTGAGGCTCCTGGCTTAAGTGTGGTTTTTAACAGTTATTTTGGACCAGCTAGCCCATATCAAGTGACAGATTGACTCTGAATCCCTCTCTAAGAGCCTGAGGTGAAGATTTGAAGAAGACCCGGGAGCTATACTCACAGTACACGATCAGGGAGACTTACTGGGGCCTAGCTACGGGCAGCGCAACATGGAGGGCTCCCGCGCAGCTATCTTAGCCCTCTTTGAGGAGTATGAGCGCTACATTCATAGTAGGCTGGACCGGCTCTTTTCACTGATCACACGCCGAGATGTAGAGGAAGAAAGCGCTGAGCCATATGGGGGAGCGGTTGTGGCCCCATCTAAGCACATGAGTGTGGATCAGGGGAACACCATCGAGTACTCTACACCGGAGCCAACCAACCCTCCAGAGCCCGCCCCAGTTAATGTAAGCAACAGCCACTCACCATGTCCCTCTGTTCCGGGAACTGCGGCTGAAGATCGGGAGCTGGTTGAGAGCTCCGTGAACCTACGGGAGGAAGTGGAGGTGGGGTACAATGCAGATGAGGTCCCTGCGATGCTTGGGGAAAAAGTCATGGCCCGGTCCGATCAGGAACTTGCAAATTCCAAGGCTCATTATTCTGTCAGGTGGGCACTCCTCTTACACAGCCTGGACATGCAGTGCAGCTATTCTAACACGGACACACATGCGGGGGCTTTTCTGGGCCCTGGAGAATCTGGCCGCGCCTGCATGAAAGTTGGAGTTGGGTGACAGTTTGCTGGGGCAGCGAAAGCCAGGGGTGGTAGTATGCAGCAAGGTCCTTATACGCTCCTGGCTGAGCTGGAAGTTTGGAGTTACTGATTTACTCCCTAGTATTCGTAACTGAGACATCTGCACTCATGAAGATTTTTGTCTGATAATGTGTGGACTTTGCAATTAAATCCTCTTGTGAATTATATTATATGTACTTCAACCACCTAAAAATGTTGTTGCCTATATAGGGCTCCATAATATCTTGTACCCTAATGTCAATTCCTGTATATGCCTATATTCTTACTGCCTGGTGTATAGGTCTGCACTGCAAAAAGAATGGATATGCATATAAACAGGGAGGTCTGACTGAAAGTCAGTGCAGCTTTTGTACACCTACTATGCTATACTGCGTTACTTAGTTATTAGATAGATGTGTTTCCTCTTATTTTTGTGCACTGATCTCACGATAACATAAGCTCTGTAATTAATCAGACCCTATATTTGTAACTCTATTAGTTATGCTTCCTAGTCAGCTGCGTATCTTAGGCCATATGCCTGACAGACATCTTTATGTAACAATGTATTCATCTGTATTATTGCTCTAGATCTGGGGGTATCAGAAATAACTATGGCATGCTACAGGAGGGGTGAGATCTTATTTTCCTATACTGCAGTCCTTGGACCAGATCTCTGATATGGTATGATGGGGGCGGGGGGGTCACCGGGCACACCACTCCACTGTTGATGTGTATTATGGCCCCAACTCCACATAGATTAGCAGATCTCTCCAGTACTACTGCTTTATATTACTAGTAGGTTGCTCTTTCTGACTACCGTTATAACTCTGCCATGCACTTAGAAAACATGATCCCCATCAAAATGCCCTGATCCAGATGATAACAGTACTGGCATTTTGCTATTTTGTTTTGTTATGTTCAGGTTATACACTTATCTTATAGTTGATATTAACCAATGCCTATAAGAATATAATTTTTTTTGTGAACCTTTGAGAAATGGCTATATATATAGACTTTCCTTATTAATCTCATATCTAGTATAGGGTGGACTTAATTGTTAGGTATGTAAGTTAGCAAAGACAAAATATACTATTCCTGGCTTATCCTCCGTCCCCCCCCCCCCCCACCAAATCTGTGCGGTTAGGGAGGAATTTCCCTCCCCTGCACTTCTTTTTGGCAGAGTTAAGGAGTCTCTGCCCAACCCGTAGAGCCATGACTAAGATTTCCCCTGTATTCATATATAAAGGCTCCCGGGGTTATAATATAGGAAATTTAACTGTGGTTAGGATTTCCTAGTTCCCTGAAGATTATCCAAGATAATAGTTTATTACTGTTTGTAATTTTATCATTGTTCGGTGTTTAGATAAAAGTGAGGTCTCAGAACGGTCCTCAGTAATTATAAGCTTACTTATATATTATGACCATATCTGATACTGCCCTTATGTTGATAGCATATGTCTAGTCCTCAGCCCGTTTCTAATACATAAACACTGAAGTCCTATTTTCTACTATTTTCTCTGATAACATGTCCTCTAAGGCTTTATTCAGTTTTTGGTCCCTTGATTGGACCTGTCTGTCTGGGGACATTGCAAAACTATTAAATGTACAGAAAAATGAGGTGCCCGGACTGTCATGTCATGTCAGTATAACCTATGTTGTGATCTGTATTTTGGTTGATGAGACTGTTGTGTATAAACTATTCTAACCTCAATAAAAAAAAAATTTTGAAAAAAAAAAAAAAATAAAAAAAAAAAAAAAAGGAATTGGAATAATTGTGCTTTATACAAAAAAATCATAACCACCACAAAAAAGGGCGGGCCTCATGGACTCTTGCTAATATGAAAGAAATGAATTTATCAGGTAAGTTCTTACATAAATTATGTTTTCTTTCATGTAATTAGCAAGAGTCCATGAGCTAGTGACGTATGGGATAATGACTACCCAAGATGTGGATCTTTCCACGCAAGAGTCACTAGAGAGGGAGGGATAAAATAAAGACAGCCAATTCCTGCTGAAAATTATCCACACCCAGAATAAAGTTTAATGAAAAATATAAGCAGAAGATTCAAACTGAAACCACTGCCTGAAGTACTTTTCTACCAAAAACTGCTTCAGAAGAAGAAAACACATCAAAATGGTAGATTTTAGTAAAAGTATGCAAAGAGGACCAAGTTGCTGCTTTGCAAATCTGATCAACCGAAGCTTCATTCCTAAACGCCCAGGAAGTAGAAACTGACCTAGTAGAATGAGCTGTAATCCTTCGAGGCGGAATTTTACCCGACTCGACATAGGCATGATGAAATAAAGATTTCAACCAAGATGCCAAAGAAATGGCAGAAGCTTTCAGGCCTTTTCTAGAACCGGAAAAGAAGACAAATAGACTAGAAGTCTTTCGGAAAGACTTAGAAGCTTCAACATAATATTACAAAGCTCTAACAGCATCCAAAGAATGCAATGATTTCTCCTTAGAATTCATAGGATTAGGACATAATGAAGGAACCACAATTTCTCTACTAATGTTGTTAGAATTCACAACCTTAGGTAAAGAATTCAAAAGAAGTTCGCAGCACCGCCTTATCCTGATGCAAAATCAGAAAAGGAGACTCACAAGAAAGAGCAGATAATTCAGAGACTCTTCTGGCAGAAGAGATGGCCAAAAGAAACAAAACTTTCCAAGAAAGTAATATAACGACCAAAGAATGCATGGGTTCAAAAGGAGTAGCTTGAAGAGCCCCCAGAACCAAATTCAAACTCCAAGGAGGAGAAATTGACTTAATGACAGGTTTTAAACGAACCAAAGCTTGTACAAAACAATGAATATCAGGAAGATTAGCAATCCTTCTGTGAAAAAGAACAGAAAGAGCAGAGATTTGTCTTTTCAAGGAACTTGCGGACAAACCTTTATCTAAACCATCCTGAAGAAACTGTAAAATTCTCGGTATTCAAAAAGAATGCCAAAAAAAGATGAAAAAGACACTAAGAAATATAAGTCTTCCAGACTCTATAATATATCTCTCTAGATACAGATTTACGAGCCTGTCACATAGTATCAATCACAGAGTCAGAGAAACCTCTTTGACCAAGAATCAAGCGTTCAAACTCCATACCTTAAAATTTAAGGATTTGAGATCCTGATGGAAAAAAGGACCTTGCGACAGAAAGTCTGGTCTTAACGGAAGAGTCCACAGCTGGCAAGAGGCCATCCAGACAAGATCCGCATACCAAAACCTGTGAGGCCATGCTGGAGCTACCAGCAGGACAAACGAGCATTCCTTTAGAATCTTGGAGAATACTCTTGGAAGAAGAACTAGAGGCGGAAGATATAGGCAGGATGATACTTGTAAGAAAGTGATAATGCATCCACTGCCTCCGCCCGAGGATCCCGGGATCTGGACAGATACCAGGGAAGTTTCTTGTTTAGATGAGAAGACATCAGATCTATTTCTGAGAGTTCCCACATTTGAACAATCTGAAGAAATACCTCTGGGTGAAGAGACCATTCGCCCGGATGCAACGTTTGGCGACTGAGATAATCCGCTTCCCAATTGTCTATACCTGGGATATGAACCGCAGAGATTAGACAGGAGCTGGATTCCGCCCAAACCAAAATTCGAGATACTTCTTTCATCCAGAGGACTGTGAGTCCCTCCTTGATGATTGATGTATGCCACAGTTGTAACATTGTCTATCTGAAAACAAATGAACAACTCTCTCTTCAGAAGAGGCCAAGACTGAAGAGCTCTGAAAATTGCACGGAGTTCCAAAATATTGATCGGTAATCTCACCTCCTGAGATTCCCAAACCCCTTGTGCCGTCAGAGACCCCCACACAGCTCCCTAACCTGTAAGACTTGCATCTGTTGAGATTATAGTCCAGGTCGGAAGAACAAAGAAGCCCCCTGAACTAAACGATGGTGATCTGTCCACCATGTCAGAGAGTGTCGTATAATCGGTTTTAAAGATATTAATTGAGATATCTTTGTGTAATCCCTGCACCATTTGTTCAGCATACAGAGCTGAAGAGGTCGCATGTGAAAACGAGCAAAGGAGATCGCATCCGATGCGGCAGTCCTAAGACCTAAAATTTCCATGCAAAAGGCTACCAAAGGGAATGATTGTGACTGAAGGTTTTGACAAGCTGATATCAATGTTAAACTTCTCTTGTCTGAAAAGGACAGAGTCATAGACACTGAATCTATCTGGAAACCTAAAAAAAGGTTACCCTTGTCTGAGGAATCAATGAACTGATTGGTAAATTGATCCTCCAACCATGATCTTGAAGAAACACCACAAGTCGAGTCGTATGAGATTCTGCGAAAATGTCAAGACTGAGCAAGTACCAAGATATCGTCCAAATAAGGAAATACCACAATACCCTGTTCTCTGATTACAGACAGAAGGGCACCGAGAACCTTTGAAAAAATTCTTGGAGCTAATGCTAGGCCAAACGGTAGAGCCACAAAACTGGTAATGCTTGTCTAAAAAGAGAATCTCAGAAACTAAAAGTGATCTGGATGAATCGGAATATGCAGATATGCATCCTGTAAATCTATTGTAGACATATAATGCCCTTGCTAAACAAAAGGCAGGATAGTCCTACAGTTACCATCTTGAATGTTGGTATCCTTACATAACGATTCAATATTGATAGATCCGGAACTGGTCTGAAGGAATTGACCTTCTTTGGTACAATGAAGAGATAGAATAAAACCCCAGCCCCTGTTCCAGAACTGGAACTGGCATAATTACTCCAGCCAACTCTAGATCTGAAACACATTTCAGAAATGCTGAGCCTTTGCTGTGTTTACTGGGACACGGGAAAGAAAAAAATCTCTTTGCAGGAGGCCTTAACTTGAAGCCAATTCTGTACCTTTCTGAAACAATGTTCTGAAACCAGAGATTGTGAACGGAATTGATCCAAATTTCTTTGAAGAAAACGTAATCTGCCCCATACCAGCTGAGCTGGAATGAGGGCCGCACCTTCATGGGTACTTAGGAGCTGGCTTTAGGTTTCTATAAGGCTTGGATATATTCCAAACTGGAAATGGTTTCCAAACTGATACCGCTCCTGAGGATGAAGGATCAGGCTTTTGTTCCTTGTTGTGAGGAAAGGAAAAAACGATTATTAGACCTAAATTTACCTTAGATTTTTTATCCTTTGGTAAAAAAGTTCCCTTCCCTCCAGTAACAGTTGAGATAATAGAATCCAACTGAGAACCGAATAATTCATTACACCCTAGAAAGGGAAAGCAAAGTTGACTTAGAAGACATATCAGCATTCCAAGTTTAAGCCATAAAGCTTTTCTAGCTAAAATAGCTAGAGATATATACCTGACATCAACTCTAATGATATCAAAAGATGGTATCACAAATAAAATTATTAGCATGTTATAGAATAATAATAATGCTATAAAATTATGATCTGTTACTTGTTACGCTAAAGCTTCTAACCAAAAAGTTGAAGCTGCAGCAACATCCGCTAAAAATATAGCAGGTCTAAGAAGATTACCTGAACATAAGTAAGCTTTTCTTAGAAAGGATTCAGTTTTCCTATCTAAAGGATCCTTAAATGAAGTACTATCTGCTGTAGGAATAGTAGTACGTTTAGCAGGAGTAGAGACAGCCCCATTAACCTTAGGGATTTTGTCCCAAAACTCTAATCTGTCAGATGGCACAGGATATAATTGCTTAAACGTTTAGAAGGAGCAAATGAATTACCCAAATTATTCCATTCCCTGGAAATTACTTCAGAAATAGCATCAGGGAGATTAAACACTTCTGGAATAACTACAGGAGATTTAAAAACCTTATTTAAACGTTTAGATTTAGTATCAAGTGGACCAGAATCCTCTATTTCTAATGCAATTAATACTTCTTTAAATAAAGAATGAATAAATTCCATCTTGAACAAATACAAAGATTTATCAGCATCAACCTCTGAGACAGAAACCTCTGAACCAGAAGAACCATTATCAGTATCAGAATGATGATGTTCATTTAAAAATTCATCTGAAAAAAGAGAAGTTTTAAAAGACTTTTATGTATACTAGAAGGAGAAATAACAGACATAGATTTTATTTTTTAAATCCATTAAGAAGGCTCTTATGTTATCAGGAACACTCTGAAAATTAGATGTTGACGGAACAGCAACAGGTAATGTAACAGTACTAAAGGAAATTTTATCTGCATTAATAAGTTTGTCATGACATGCAATACAAACAACAGCTGGAGGAATAGCTACCAAAAGTTTACAGCAGATACACTTAGCTTTGGTAGTTCCAGCACTAGGCAGCGATTTTCCTGAAGTATCTTCTGACTCGGATGCAACGCGAGACATCTTGCAATATGTAAGAGAAAAAACAACATATAAAGCAAAATAGATCAAATTCCTTAAATGACAGTTTCAGGAATGGGAAAAAAATGCCAATGAACAAGCTTCTAGCAACCAGAAGCAAAGAAAAAAAGAACTTAAATAATGTGGAGACAAAAGCGACGCCCATATTTTTTGGCGCCAAATAAGACGCCCACATTATTTGGCGCCTAAATGCTTTTTGGCGCCAAATATGACGCAACTTCCGGCGACACGTATGACGCCAGAAACAGAAAAGATTTTTTGCGCCAAAAAAGTCCACGCCAAGAATGACGCAATAAAATGAAGCATTTTCAGCCCCCGCGAGCCTAACAGCCCACAGGGAAAAAGTCCAATTTTTTAAGGTAAGAAAAAATAATTGATTCAAGTGCATTATCCCAAATATGAAACTGACTGTCTGAAAATAAGGAATGTTGAACATCCTGAGACAAGGCAAATAAATGTTTGAATACATATATTTAGAACTTTATAAACAAAGTGCCCAACCATAGCTTAGAGTGTCACAGAAAATAAGACTTACTTACCCCAGGACACTCATCTACACGTTTGTAGAAAGCCAAACCAGTACTGAAATGAAAATCAGCAGAGGTAATGGTATATATATATATATATATATATATATATATATATATATATATATATATATATATATATATATATATATATATATATACCAAGAGTATATCGTCGATCTGAAAAGGGAGGTAAGAGATGAATCTCTACGACCGATAACAGAGAACCTATGAAATAGACCCCGTAGATTCAAAATAGGCAATACTCTCCTCACATCTCTCTGATATTCACTGCACGCTGAGAGGAAAACCGGGCTCCAACTTGCTGCGGAGCACATATCAACGTAGAATCTAGCACAAACTTACTTCACCACCTCCATCGGAGGCAAAGTTTGTAAAACTGAATTGTAGGTGTGGTGAGGGGTGTATTTATAGGCATTTTAAGGTTTGGGAAACTTTGCCCCTCCTGGTAGGAATGTATATCCCATACGTCACTAGCTCATGGACTCTTGCTAATTACATGAAAGAAATCATCAGCGCCCTCCTGCTCTACAGTGTTTAAAACAGAGCAATCACGCTTTCTCTGAAATGCTGGCATTTTGGATAAAATATTAGCTATGGAGTTATCCATTACTGCCATCAATTGTTGCATAGTAACAAGCATTGGCGCGCTAGAACTACTAGGGGTCGCCTGCGCGGGCATAACTGGTATAGACACAGAAGGAGAAGATGTAGAACTCTCTCTACTTCCTTCATCTGAGGAATCATCCTGGGCAACCTTACTATTTGTGACAATACTGTCCTTACTGTGTTTGGACGCTATGGCACAATTATCACATATATTTGAAGGGGGAACCACATTGGCTTCCATACATACAGAACATGATCTATCAGAAGGTACAGACATGTTAAACAGGCTTAAACTGGTTAATAAAGTACAAAAACCGTTTTAAAACAAAACCGTTACTGTCTCTTTAAATGTTAAACAGGGCACACTTTATTACTGAATATGTGAAAAACTATGAAGGAATTATCCAATCTTTACCACAGTGTCTTAATGAATTCAAAGTACTGCACCCCAATTTTCAAGCTGTTAACCCTTAAAATGTGGAAACCGGAGCCGTTTGCAATTTTAACCCCACTACAGTCCAGCCACAGCCTTTGTTGTGACTTCAACTATCCCAGGGGGGTATTTCAAGCCTTCTAGGAACTTTTTCAGTGGACACCAGACCCTCTCACATGCATCTGCATGCACTGTACTTAAAAGAAACTGTGCAATGGCACGAAAATGAGGCTCTGCCTAATACAGTGAAAGGCCCTTCCTGACTGGGAAGGTGTCTTAACTAGTGCCTGGCGATAAAAAACGTTCCCCAAATAATAAAAGTGTGAAATCCACTTCAAACTTTAAATAAATACTTAAATAAACAATCGATTTAGCCCTTAAGAGTGTCCACCAGTTAATAGCCCATAATAAGCCCTTTATTCTTTCTAAGTCTAAGAAAATGGATTACCGATGAGGGAAAAATGACAGCCTTCCAGCATTACAGTCTTGTTAGAAAATGGCTAGTCATACCTTGAGCAGAAGAGTCTGCAAACTGTTCCCCCCAACTGAAGTTCTCTCATCTCAACAGTCCTGTGTGGGAACAGCAATCTATTTTAGTTACTGCTGCTAAAATCATACTCCTCTTTTAAACAGAACTCTTCATCTCTTTCTGTTTCAGAGTAAATAGTACATACCAGCACTATTTTAAAATAACAAACTCTTGATAGAAGAAATAAAAAACTACAACTAACACCACAAACTCCTCACCATCCCCGTGGAGATGCTACTTGTTCAGAGCGGCAAGGAGAATGACTGGGGGGCGGAGCCAGAGGGGGAGCTATATGGACAGCTCTTGCTGTGTGCTCTCCTTGCCTTTCCCTGTAGGGGAGGAGAATATCCCACAAGTAATGGATGATGCCGTGGACCGGACACACCAATGTTGGAGAAATAAGAAAAAAAAAAAACTTTGTACTGCTCTATGTTCTTAAAAGTTCCATGGCAGATATAATTTTGAATGTGCCTTCAGACCCTTAGATGTTCATAATACACATTACAGATTTAAATTAACCCCTTGGGAGGCATCACACAGATGAGATTCACCTCAGTTACCTTTTCTCACTTCATCGCTTTAAAAATATACAGAAAACAGACAATTCACTCACCTCATTAAAAACTGGATACATAACTGCGTAGAGGGGCATGGAAACCATAGAGGTGGTCTCTGCTTCATTCTTCATCTCTTCCATTGTCATCCTCATTCAAAGAGCCCCAACTGTTAGAAAATGGTGCTATGAAAGCAAAGAACTCCTCATTCAGTGTGGCAGATTCTGATTTTCCAACTTGAACAAAAAATATGGTTCAATGTTACCCTAAAGGAAAAAGAAAATAGGTTTTACTCAAAGAATGGCCTTGGCTTTTTAACTTTGCAGTAAATTATAAAAACAAAAGAACAGAATGCAGGTGTTGGCTGGTTTCTATATCATTTAAATAAACATTTTTATACCGCAAAATAAAAGTGGACGCCAAACTGAAACTTTCATGATACAGATACAGTGTACAATTACTATTATCATAAAATACACCTAATTTCTCTAGGTATTCTTTATAAAAATGGAGCTCCCTTCCATGAGGCCATACTGAGGTAGGCTCAGTTGCATGTACATCTTGAGCACAATATGTCAGTAGTGTTTGCAACAATGTTTGTAATAATGTTATACATATCTGTGTTCTTCACAGAAAATGTTGCCAGTAAAAAAATAAAAACAAACAAACCAAACCTTGATACGGAGCCGGGTGGAATACAAGACACTAATTTACATAGAGCGGAGGTGATAACTTTCATATTCGTAAGAAGCGGGTGGGGGAAATAAACTATGAAAGAAAGTCCTGGTTATTTATAAAGCTTTTTCACACGCTGCTTTCCAGATGGCTTTACTTTACAATCCCTTTAATATTGGCTAAAACTTTAGCCAGGTGGTACACCAGTTTAAAAAGGTCCTGGGGAGAACACTGCATATATAGTGTTCAAGATGTGCATGCTAGCGAGGTATAATTCAAGGCATATACAAATTGTATGTCAACAGAAACCATAAATAATGTCAAGGCGAATACACAACATAAGCAGAACATGTTAACATGTCAATTTTCAAGGATATTTGGAATGAAAGTGGTTTGCCATTTAAGCTATATATCCTCCAAATAAGAGCTAAGGCCACTTTTGGACCCCATGATAAAATAGGATGTTCAACGCTACAGAGGGTAATCTTAAAAAAACAAAAGGGGACACTCTTGGGTCCCACCTAAAACCTCATTTTGTTTTCTATATTTAATTGTAGAATAAACTAGTCACACATTATAGATCATTATGTGGAAAAGGAACAAATAAAAACTACAGTATAGCTAACAACTGAACATGTAGTGTGTTATAAAATACATTTTGGGAATAATAGCAACTAATAAGTGTGAGATCACAATGCCACTAAATATGTAAGCCAGTGTCAGCCATTTAATACCATCCACCTTTCTGCTTGTAAAAGATACCTCGCTATTGGGTGTAGCATAGAGGGTCCACATTATAACATTGCTCGGCTTTCTACTGCCTCACCTTTGCATAGCACTAATAAGAGAGAATGTTGTATAGTCGTGTCAGTATACAACCAAATTAAATGCGTTCTATATGGGGTAAGTATAACCTATGGAGGCATAATCAAAATGTACACATGCACACGTTTATGTTAAGAGAGCTAAAATAAATATATTAAGTCTTCTGTAGAGGAGCCCTAGGACTCATGTGGTAGACCCAAAATATATGCTGGCCTCTAGTTCAGTAATAATAGGCTATGTTGGTACAAACAGTAACTCAGGTCTCTGAAAGAGAGATATGCGTTTGCATATAATACCAGAAAAGCCGGGTCTTGCATGCCTTGAAAGGATAAAATTTGCAGTCCCGGCCGCAGACAGCATACCAGCGTATATGTCAGACAATGTTACATTCAAATGGTATAGCATAAGCATAGTCATAGATAATGTATAAAGGTTGGAAGACTGGCAGAGTATGACTCCTCTTAAATCACATATTTAAGACTGCAATGCATTTATATATTAAAGTCCAACATTAATATAATGGCATATATTCTCATAGCATAAATATACCTAATACTAAATGGTCAAAGAGACACATATTACAGTTATCAACAGTATAACAAACCTTCCAAGCAGATACACATTGTTCAAGGCTTATATTAAGGCGAAATGAGCAATATCTTAACTTTGTGGGATGTCAGTAATTTGTACAAACATTTCGATGAAGAGCATCACTAAAGTGGGTCTCTCAAGATCTCGGATGTATCATCTTCATACTAAAAAAAAAACCTAAATATAATGTAAAGTATTAATGGCGTTAATAAATTTGCCTCTGCATCAATCTTGAGCATCGGGTTAACAGTTCTCTGAGAAAGGTTCAGTCCGTCTCCTCTAGCATTCCATTCAACTGAAACCCAAGCTCCAAGAGAGCTATGCCTTGGTGAGTCCAAAAACGTATTAACCGATCCCAGACCTTACAGGTTCTGTAGCGGTTCCCCGTTGTTGCAGTCCGCATGACTTAGTGTCCCATGTAACTGAGCTTTGAGTGATAGCATTTTTAGGGTAGTGGACTCCTTCAGTGGCTCCATGCCAAACAGAGCTAGAGGAGAATATTCCAGCTTTCAGCTCACTCCCAAGTATCTGCCTGGGAGCTGGTGCAGGGCTATCTTGAGTCCCTGATAAAGTAGGCAGGTCGTCTCCAACCTTCACTGTCAGCTGGTTTAGATATTTTGCTTTATGCAAACTTACAAGCGAACTTGCTCCTAGGCTTTCAGGTAAGTGGTGCAACACAGCTGCGATATAGTCGGGATGCGTCAGCTACAATCTCAAGTCGCTCTTCCATAGCTTGTTGCTCGCACCTCAGCAAAAGGGGCCACTGTGAAGCCAGCCCAGAGGTAGTCTTGGAGCGGAAAGAGGGGAGTGCTGATGTAAAGTCCTTTGCAAGCTGTTTAGTAAATTCCATAATCGGGTCCTTAACAGCACGACGTCCATTTTAATCTCGTAACTTTTCCTTTGGTGGTATCTCGATTTCCACAATGTTGCCTTATCCTTCAATGGAGTCTCTGTTCAGTTGTAGACTTTGTCGTTCTTCAGCACAAATGGCTGGTTAATCTGACAAGTCAGAAAGGAGGGGGGGGGTAGATGTAGGTCTAGGCCGTTACCAGGCCCCCGCTGCACACCTCATCTATTTCAAGCTGCTGGGCTGAGGTCTCGTATAAAAGTTGTGTGGATCGACTCCACAAGTATCGATTTTCATTAGATCTTTAAAATGACACTTCATATGTGGGGTAAGGAGTGACAAACAGTGGATTTATCAGCTCCTCCGATCAGCCAAAATTATGAAGCAGCCATCTTGGTTGTTGGTCGTACACGACCCCTACAAAATTGTATTTTTAAAACCAAAAGTACCCAGTATCTTTATTAGCCAGGCATTTATTACACTTCATACAAAGTGGCACTTCCGTGTTAAAGGGCTCCTTTCTGCCAATAGCTATAAAGAAACACATTAGTGTAGTCTCAGAATAAGCTTATACACATTTCATGGGTATTCTCAAACTCTACAGTTGTCCCTAATACGGATAGATACACACACCCCCCACTGTTACTAAAAAAAAAAAAAAAAAAAAAAAAAAAAAAAGGGACATAAAGCAGACAAATAACCCTATAATTACCGCAAGCATAACCAAGGGTTTAACACACCAGCAGATGTTATTTAATACGGTTATTAAAATAATTGCACATTAAGCAGATGCAGTGCTGCATTGATCCAGGCTTGAAACACAACAGTAACTGTAGTTCCATTACACCTACTAGTCCCCATAATGCCATGCAGAAATGAAAGTGAAATGCAAGACACTACATGTTGGCCCTTTGAAATGAGGCCAGCCAGGCAGTGAAATAACAGGAAAAATAGGGCCCAGCAGGGCTCACAAATTCAGGCATCAAGCCCTTATGAGGAGCCGTGTAGTCCTAAAATTTATCAAGAATTGTTTTTATGCAATCTTATTGAAAGATTAAAATCTCTTTTTCTTTTTATATTGATGCCAGAAATTATTCATAGAATTAGAGAAGATCTGCATACAAAATAAGATATTTCAAAACCCATAAAAACTATTACTTGTTAGTAAAATGTGCAGTTTTGTAGGTTCCCGGATACATCCCTTAAAAAGCCTCTTGAATGTAATTTATTTAATTTCCTTTGCTGTGGCCAACTAGTAACAGATAAATGTGATCTGGGCCATATCTAACAACCACTGTGCAGCATGCAGGAATGCCAAGGTACTGCGTTCCACAGAATGCACTACAGCCCTTTTTGAGAGAGTGAAAACAAGTTTCAGAATGAAATTACAGGAAAAGCATGCAAAATAGATTTTAAAAACAAACACAACACACACACTAACACCTTTGTATGCACAAACATTTTATGGAAATAAAATTGAGTTTTATATTTATATGTGTATATATATATATATATATATATATATATATATATATATATATATATATATATATATATATATATATATATATATATATATATATATATATATATATATATATCCATGATCGTAAACATAATACTGTATAGTACATCATGTAAGGTAACTGTTGAAAATAATAAGCAATAGTGTTTTGGTTTCCGATTTGACTTTTGGCCTGTCAGGATAAACTAGGTGTAAAGATACTGCAAGGCTTGCTAATCTTTGTCATACTAATGTTTTTTCTTTCTCTCGTAGTAATCTGTCTCAAATTAATGCTACACAAACTCTGTAACCTCGTCAGCCCAGCAACCAGCAGACTGATGCCCTCATGTGAAGCTCCAGCCCCGCTTGTGTCCCATTGCTAAGACCACGGCAACTCTGCACTGCAGTTTGAGATGGAATTCACCCGACTAAATCATATTGCTGTTTGATGCTACTGTCACAGAGTTCAACAGCATCAGAGGAGGGACTGTTGACAATAATAAGCAATATCTGTCTCTGTTTTTTGCAGTGCCTTGTGAGGTCTGAATGGGTTAATTTGTATGCGGGCATTATTAGTCAGGAGAGGCCAGTCTTGTTTAATGGGGCTATAAAACGTAGCTAGTTCTGAGGGTATGTCTGTTTATTCTTTCTAAATATAATCTTTTTCTATCCTTGTTTAAATTCTTGCATACCAGCTAGTATCAGTAAACACTTAATTTCCTGGTTATCTTGATAGGCCAAATATATGTGTATATGAATGAATGTAAACCATAAATTAGTAAGCTTGTAGAATGATATGCTCTTTTTGTTAACATAAGGAATGTCTCATAAAAAGTAGACACTAGTTCATCCCTGACCTTTGCCCTTTTTCTTGCTATATGGTCAAACACAGTAAAACCTACAATTCTGATGTGTAGAACTGTTATTTACTTATTTTGTAACCATATTTGTTAAAAACCCTTGCATTTTTTTTAGCTAGCCAATCATAAACTGTAATAGCCTAGATGTGGAATGTATAAATACCTGGAAGGGGACTGACCCCCCCCTAGAGAAAACTTTGTATGGTTTCTCTCCATACTGCAGTGTGTAATCAATAAACAAACTCTTTTTAACCTGTCTTGGTCTGAAGAAGTTATTCAGTCCAGGGTGAGTATATCACCAACATACACATAGTACAATAATACATGATCCTAAGACACCCATTTGTTAAATGGGTAGGAAAGTCAAAATTTAACTTGCATGGATCAGATAGAAGCGTCTTAAAATGACATGCTCTATTTTCAAATGTGCCATGCTCTCTTGGTAGCTATTGTTGAAAATGAATACGCACATATTCCCACACTAGTGGGAGCTAGCTGCCGATTGGTGCCTGCATACATTTGTCTCTTGTGATTGGCTAACTAGATGTGTTCATCTAGCCGCCAGTAGTGTAATGCGGTTCTTTCAGTAAAAGGATAACAAGAGAATGAAGCATATTTGATAATAAAAGTAAATTAGAACGTTGCTTAAAATAGTATATTCTATCTAGTGATGCACCGAAATGGAAATTCTGGACCGAAACCAAACCCGAAAAAGCCAGGATGCACTTGCATAATTAGCCTATTTAATGAATCAATCTGAATTGAAAAACTGCAAGACGATAAAATAACTTTTATTGAAAGAAACACATTAAAATTGGAGAAAAAAAAAAAAAATAATCTTAAAAACAATAATATGCTACACAATAAAATTTACCAACTATCCAAATAAAGTATAATCCTAGAAAAAGCAGCTTTAGGCTAGCATCAAATTTGAAATATGCTACACCATAATTTTACTGAAAAAAAAAAAAAAAAAACAGGCAAACCCCCCCCAAAAATGCAATTTTCATTTGAAGCGTATCTGCGGCCAAAATTTTGTTGCATCAATAGTTCTATACGAATCATGAATTAAATATTTGGGGTTTCCCGTCTTTTTAAATATCTGGAATACAAATAATCATTGTAACGGTAGGACCTTGCATAGATGAAGAGTTAGTTTCATGTGTTAAAAAGGGACATAAAACCTCAATTGTTTCCCGATTCAGATAGTGTACAATAAAAAAAATAAAACCTTTACATTGTAAGTTTATTATCAAATGTACTTTGTTCTCTTGGTATTTCTTGTTGAAAAGAGTGTGTAGTCTCAGGAGGGTGCACTATAGGACAGCAGTTTTGAAACCATACTTTTAAAAGGAGCAATGTACTGTAAAATGGATTTCCCCTGCATGTGTTTAGTTTCAATGACTTGTTATACCAGCTTCTGAGTATAACATATGTGAAATTGCTCCTTTATGTTATTTTTGTGTAATAAATTGCCGATTTTGCTAATTGAAAACACAACCTATTGAAATGGGTTGAGATTGCAGAAAGAGTAGACCTCCTTAAAGGGACATAATACTAATATGCTAAATCACTTGAAACTGATGCAGTATAACTGTAAAAAGCTGACAGGAAAATATCACCTGAGCATCTCTATGTAAAAAAGGAAGATATTTTACCTCACAATCTCCTCAGCTCACCAGAGTAAGTCCTGTGTAAAAAGTTATACTCAGCTGCAAGTAAAAAAATAAATGAAGAAATGAACAGCAGCCAATCAGCATCAACAGTGCTGAGGTCATGAACTCTTTTACTGTGATCTCATGAGATTTCATGGTAAACTTCCTTAAACTAATTAGGAAAATAAGATGAGTGTGCACGTAAGCTCACTCCCTTAGCTGTCCCGGGACAGACATACTGATTTGCTGCTTAGAAGTCCTTTACAATGGGATGTGGCTACTGAGGAATTTGTGAGGTAAAATATATATCTTTCTTTTTTACATAGAGATGTTCAGGTGATATTTTCTAGTCATCTTTTAACAGATATGCTGCATCACGTTCAAGTGTTTCAACATTTGGGTATCATGGCCCTTTAAATTATCCTATTTCCCTATACACAAATGCATCCTAATCTTATGTTTTTGTCTATAGTAGAGGATACTTAGAGAGAGCTATTGAAAATTATTATTTTAGTGCCAATCGTTTCCCCCTCCTAATGAGATGCTGTTGATTCTTGTTTGCATAACTGTACTTAGAGAATACAAAATGTATGAATATTTTCTGTAAAGGTGGTGGTTTTAGCAGGCAAAATCAGCTATTTCAAACGAAATAGAATAGAAATAAAAAGGCAAATATGTAAACAATTTAATAAACTCAAATGGGTAAAATTGATCATTGGGCATTAAAGAGGAGAAAATATTACAGTACAATGTCCCTTTAACAATGTTCTACATTGTGGAAAACACTGCTGCCATCTAGTGCACAAAAGCATTCTTGCAAAACTGCTGGCATATATAGTTATCAAAACATGTGCACACCTACCTATGTACAAATGCAAGTCTCTGTACATAAATATATAAGACATGTTATTTATATCTCCTAAATTTATGGGTTAGTGCCTAGATTTTGAACAAATGTGTTGGGCTATCTTGTCCCTTTAGGGAATTTTTTAAATTAGAGGGTTAAAACGACATACCAGCCAAAATTGGAATCCACATGGATGCATTTTAGTTTTGAATATAAGCATTTTAGTAATATACATGTATTAGCAAAAATGCTCCTAATAAAAGCTATTGCCGTTTTAAAAGTGTATTTATATATGCACATGCACCAGCATTTTAAACACAGCACTTGCTCAGAGAGTTTAAAGGTGCTTGTACCATCTGGTAATGACTCAATTTGTTAATTGCTGACATGATACAAGCCCCACTGGTGTTGTGAGCAGCTGCCGTATTTAAAATGCTGGTGCACTGAGAATATCTAGCTATGCGTCACATGCACAGAACATTTTTAACACTAACACAGTGATAACTTTTAATAGAACCATTTTTGACAATACATGTATATTGCAAATAGGTTTCTATTCAAAGAAGTAATCAATGAGCATTTAAATTTTGACTGGGATGTCCCTTTGTTTTAAAGGGACAGTAAACTTTAAAAATGTTATATAATTCTGCACATAGTGCAGGAGCGAGCTGCACTTAGTCTTATGGCGCGGTCGGGCCGGGCCGTGACTATACAGCTGGCCCAATGCGCTGAGTAAATATAACAGACCCGCTCAGCAGAGAGCAGGTCTGTGAAACAGCGATTTTTTTTTTTTTTAAATTAATAGGGAATATTAGGTTTTAGAAATGTTTGGCTAATATAATGTTATATAATTCTGCACTATGTGCAGAATTATATAACATTATTTTTAAAGTTTACTGACACTTTAAGTCTCCAAGATATTCCTATCCCTGCAACACATTATAGTATTGTTGCTTTATTAAACAAAGGCTTTACAAAGATGAACACCACATATTGCAATGAGTTCTATTAAAGGGATATGAAACTCATTTTGTTCTTTAATGATTCAGATAGGGCATGCAATTATAAACAACTTTCTAAGTTACTTCTATTATAATTTTTTCTTTCATCTCTTGGTACCTGTTGAATGCAGGGACATAAGTTTAGGAGCCACACAGTTTCTGGAGCACTATATGGCAGCAGTTCTGCAAGAATGTTATCCATTTGCAAGAGCACTATAATGGCAGCACTGTCTCCTGCCATATAGTGCTTTATAGGTATATCTTCAACAAAGAATAGCATGGGAATGAAGCAAATTTGAAACTTTAAAATTGTATGCTCTGTCACTTTTTTCCTTTAACAAAATATATTTCATTTTAGCTTTACTTTGATTTAGGGCTAGATTTATCAAAGCTGAGGCATACAGGGGCACGCATACGCGCCCCTGTACGCCTCAGCTCGCCTGTGGTGAGGCAAAATTACCCGCAGGTAATAAACATTGCACACGAGTGCAATTTTGCACTTGCATGCAATCCTGCCCATGCACAGCCAATCACGCGCAGGCAGGAGCTGTCAATCTCCTCGGTCAGACTCAACCGCGGAGATTGAATTTCTCCACCTTAGATGTGGCGAAGAGGTTAAGGAAGTGGCGGTCTGGTGACCGCTGCTTGATAAATTATGGCGAGCAAGTTCTTGTGAGAACTTGCAGCCGTAGGGCTTTGGTAAATCGAGCCCTTAGTATATTTGTTTTTACTAAATAAGTACTGTTGTATATCTATTTAAAAAGAAAAGGCAACTACCCAGCCACCCCCTCCACTGCACTATAAAATCAATGTACACAGGCAGCTAAAGGTATGGAAAAAGTATTCTATTTCAGAAGATGCAAATGTCAAAGATTAGCAAGGAATCTCACTGCACTTTAATCTTCTAGAGTCATAAACAACATCACACACCCCCCTTAGAGGGAAGTGAACTGAAGAAAGTTATATACATCTACTGAAAAGGAATATACCTCACACAGAAACATTACAACATGCTTGTACAATCCAACGCCCAAAAAGCAGCCTTAAAGTACTCTATATAAGCCCCTCTATGTACCTACAATATAAAATGCGTGTGTCTGAACCACTAAGTTTTATAACATGTATCTGCAGTCTTGCAATACTGGGTTGAGTGAGAAAACATTTTGAACTCATGAAACCCTTTTTGCTGCAATTGTTTTTCAGTAACAAAACCCCAGCCACCAATTTCCATATTTGGAGGAGCCAATCAAGATTTGTTATTGGAGGAGACATAGCTAGCAAATGTCATTTTGTTAATACCTATGCATAAATAAACATTTAATATTACAATATCAAAGTAAAATGATACAATTGTAAACCACTTTTCAATTTGTTTCTATTATCTAATTTGCTTGGATATCCTTTGCTTAAAAGCATACCTAGGTATGCTCAGGAGCTAGCTGCTGATTGGTGGCTGTACATATAAATTTATAAAAGAAATAGGAAAATAGTTTAAAATTATTATTATATAATATGTAGCAGAGTTAGTAATGGGAAGCCTCGTCATGCACTAGATGTTCTCTGAATTTCAAAACTCAAATTTTCAGAAACATTGCTGGGAAAGAAGGGTGCAAATTAAAGTATATGGCATAGTATTGCATAATTGCATACAATCCTATATTATAAAAGGTCAGGTATGTTTGAATGATGCAGTCATGCGCAGCAGAGACTGCATTGCGAGACAAACATACCTGGCCATAAGAAGCAGGATCCGGCGATCAGTGGGAGACTCAGTAGTAGCGCGTGTCTGTGCAAGAAAGGCCGCAAGGCCTTATGTTGGAGGCGAATAATGGCTGGAGGGGGGTGGGAGCGATATACAGTTAAGTTAGTGGCGTGGGTTAGGAGGGAAGCGCGTGGGCGGATCATCGCTGGAGGGGGCAGGACCAATACGCTGCAGTGAAAAAAAAAAAAAGTTAGACTAGACTAGAGTTAAGACTATTTAAATATGTTCTATTTAAATTTCAAAATGTTTACTGCCCCTGTAATGCAAATTTAGCTTCTAACGCTTATTTAATTACTTCTCATCTTAATTTTCTTAAGTTATCACTATTCATATAGAGCATGCAATTTTAAGAGACTTTCCAATGCATTTCTATAAATATATTTACTTTATTCTCTTGGTATTCTATGTTGAAATGCATACCTAGGTAGGCTCATAAATATAAAAATGTACTACTGGAAGCCAGCTGGTGATTGGTACACAAACACACAGCTCTTATTCGTTCACCAGATGTGTTCAGCTAGTTTCCCTGTAGTGCACTATGAGCAGATGTTTGTGGGATTATCCCGACATCCCTACAGTTATTCTACCAGTCTCACAGCAACATGGACTAGAACATCTAAATCCCCCCCGTACAAATGATAATATACAGCATTAGTACTATGCTGAAAGGGACAGTCTAAATTAAACTCTCATGATTCAGATAGCACATGCAATTTTAAAAACAACTTTCCAATTTACTTTTATCATCAGATTTGCTTTGTTATCTTGGTCTCCTTTGTTGAAGACTAAGGGGTATAATTATCAAGCTCAGTACAGAGCTTGATGCCCTGTGTTTTTTGCGAGCCTTCAGGCTCGCTGGAAACACAAGTTATGAAGCAGCGGTCTTCATAACCTGTCCGCCTGCTCTGAGGCGGCAGACAGACATAAAATAAATATATCGATGTGCAGCGGACATGATTTGCAATATCGGATCATGTCCGCTCGCACAATGATAATTCGGACCCTAAACCTAGGTACGGTCATATGCTAAATTTCTAAGCCCTTGAAGAAAGCCTCTTAGTGCATTTTATTAGCTTTTCACAGCTAGACAGTACTAGTCCATGTGAGCCATAGATAAAAACTGTGCTCTCTCCCATGGAGTTATGTATGAGTTGGCACAGATTGGCTGAAGTGCAAGTTTGTAAAAAGCAATGAGATATGGTGGCAGTCTGCAGATGCTTTGATGCAAGGTAATCACAGATGTAAAAAGTGTATTAATATAAACATGTTGTTCATGAAAAACTGGGGTACAGGTAATAGGGATTATCTGTTTTTTTAAACAAACATTTTCATGTAGACTGTCCCATGAAGCTCATGGGTTTAAAACGCACACTGCAGGCTGTATTTTCATAGTCATGTGTTAAGAGCTTACACAAAATTAGAACAGAACAGAAAAAAAAAAAAAAGGAGAGGACACATAGCTCAGTTAGCTTAGTTTCTTCTGTGTGGCTTATATATAAAAAGTTCTAGGTTGGGAGTAACCATAACTGTACGACAAGTTAAGGACATTTTTATGCAGCATACCTCAAAATAAATACAGAAACTAGGAAATCAAAGTCACATATCTTATGTTAAGAAAGGGACTGCAAGCACCTTGAGATCTTCTATATACAATATTTAGCTATGTATATATTTTGCAATATATTTTCACTGTTTATTTTGCTCCCTTTTCATGTAATTTAGCTCTGAAATTTGAGCAATTTCTACTTCTCAGAACATGAAAAGAACGGTTATTGGCTTCTCAAGGCTAACCCTAATACATATCTTTCACTAATTGGCTTTAACTAATAAACTGGAGTACTTTATTACCATGGCTAACCATGTTGTCTGCAGATTAAAGCCCAGATTGGTTGCTCCAAATAACGTAGACGGTGGGTGGCATTTGGCTGTTCAAATTTAACTGCAGTAAAAAGGATGTAAATTTGTTTTTAAAAAACGCCAAGACTTGGCCGATACTCTAAAGAAAAACAGAAATGTCTTGTAATTGTTGCCCCTTTAATGCCAGAACTGAGAGAGAAAAAAAAATGAAAAAATACAGATAGAAATGAGAAAAGGTAGTCATATTTCAAATAAGCAGCATTGTGTTTGTCCTGCTACCAAGTGGGCTTGGGGTCTAGAGACTCTAAAAAGCACCTTTCACACCTACCTGTATAAAAAGACTTTCAGTTAAGCATGTCACACAATTCAAATAATTTGCTTCACTTCCTAATAGGTTATAGTGATAGCTGTTTTAGTAAGAATGATCACTATGGCACTTCCATCAAGGCTTCCTTATAGATCACCATTTATTTACAAGGGCAAATACACAATTTGAATTTAGGTGGAATCATGCATAAAATGTGTTGTCACCACACTGTAAACTGAGGTTTAAATGCAATGGGTACAAATGTCCCCGGTATTTTTTCCAGGGGTATAATATAGCCGACAAAGAAAGGGTTGGCGTTTTGTTCTTGTATTATATACTTGACTGTTCTGTAATTCTTGACTAAAAAGTTCTGGAGTCACTTTTAAACACTGCATTCTGCAACTGGATGTACATCAGATTCTGTAACAATACTCTCATACATTAATGACCTATGCAACCTACATCTCGCCCCGCCCCTACAAAGGTGACTGCCGATTCCACAGCCCTATTGGCTGGCGTACACCAGCTCCCACAGCTAAACTTGCCCTCCCAGGGGAATCCCTATGAATGACAGGTCACTGTTGTCAAACCCCTCCCACTAAATCTTTGCAACACAGCCGTGGCAGAGTTAATTGGAATCAGCATCAAAACGCTTGAAAAGAAATACACTATGTCAGGTTGACGTTTTTCTAAACTCTCATTTAAAGCTTCTATAAAGTCTACGGCCAATAAGTCTGCTTTTTCACTTGTTTCTTAGGCGTTTTTGCATTACACCAAAGGAGTGGCATCAGCATTCAAGGAAAAGTGGGTGGCAACCATCGGGAGACCACTATAACAACCTTGTGTATGTTGTAAAGTCCTATAATTTGGCACTTCTGTGTCTGTCCGTTTAGGAGCGAGAGGTGGCTTCCGCTGCGTCTTTCCCTCTAACATGGAACTGTATGTGCGTAAGGTCCCTCCTCCTCTAGTCATCTTTATTACCGCAAATGAAGGGAGAACCGCGGTCCTTCCTGCCTGTGACCACCCCTCCTCCACTTACACTGCCCCAATATAGCAGGGATCCCAGCGCCAGCATTAACAGGAAACCAAAGGTTTAGTGAGACGTAGCAGGTTTGCAAAGCCTTCCCGACAGGGTGTGATACTGCATCACAGTATCGGTTTAGGTATCGGAGCATTTTTCACGAGTACAAGTACTCATGCAAATGCTCAGTATCTGCACTGATACTAGTATCAGTACATCCCTACCACAAAGATTTTCTTTTTAAATTTCTACTAAACAGTAAAGTCAAATTTACACTCTCAAGATTCAGATAGAACATAAAATTTTACTTCTACTATCTAACTTTGTTAGCCTTCAAAGGATACCAATAAAATTAAGCAAATTTGATATTAAAAAAAAATTTAAATTATTTTTTTTATAAAAATGGTATGCTCTATCTGAAACAAATATATAAAAAAATTGGGGGTTTCATGTCTCTTTAATTGAAGATATGTAGGTATGGTGATAAAATAAATTTTCTAGGTTTGTTTACATGCAGTATGTTGAGAGTGAAAGCAGCGCAGATTTTAACCCCTTCCGCCAATAGGACGTAGGTACTACGTCACACAATTCTTTACTCAGCGTAGTGTGTAGACATAGTACCTACTTCCAGCACAGAGGCCCAGACGATGGTCCCAAAACATACATCTGCCCTCTTATGGTAAGGGAGCACCGATCGTGCTCAGTTATCATATAAAAGGCACATCCGATCTTGTTCCCCAGAAAGTGTACAAATAAAAAGACTGTGCAACATTTAATAATGAAAGTAAATTAGAAAGTGTCTTAAAATTGCTGCTCTTTCTGAATCATAAAAACTAATTTTGGACTTTATAGTGTCCCTTTAATACCAGAGACAAGGATATATTTTACGGCTGCAACTAATGATTATTTTCATAATTGATTAAAATCGGACAATTTTTTTGGGGGGGATAAAATCGACTAAATCTGATAAAAAAAAAAAAAAAAAAAAAAGAAAAGAAAAGAAAAAAAAAATCTATTTTTTTTCTCCTGTATTTAAAATAAAATCCACATACTGAGCATTACAAATATAAAACTTCAGACTAAAAATTTACATTAACACAACTGTTTGTCCAATTTTTAAGCAGCAGAACACATTTTTACAACTAAGCAAAACCAAACCACAAACTTTTTAAAAAGAGGTAGAACTAAAAAGAGGTAGAGTATCACTGTTCATAACATTCTGTTATTCATCCTTTCAGAAACTTTGCATTGAAATGAAGAAATGTCAACATATCCACATGTTGCTGACTGACGCTGACTATCTTTTTGCAAGCTATGTTGCCTGCAGCAGAGAAGAGGTGCTCAGGTGGTGTTGAGGTGCCTGAGATGTATAAGTAGGGTTTTGCCAATGTGATATTTATCTTTGTTAACTCTCCACCAATGCAAAAGTGTTTTCCTCCTTGGCAAGGGGCCTCTCAATAAAGTAAACTTGGACTTCAGTACATATAATCAGCAATAGCAAGCAATCAGCTAATAATTGTGCAAAAAGATAATACTGCACATCAATTAAAATAACTCCCATCAATCTAGGGCTAAGTGTGAAAAAACTAAGCTCTGAAACTATATCATGCAAAGCAGGAGTAGTTGTAAACTTAAACCACCAGTAAACACAGTAAATTTGCATAGTCAACAAAAGCAAGATAACAAGACAATGCAATAACACTTAATCTGAACTTCAATTGAGTAGTAGATTTTCTTCTGACAATTTTAAAAGTTATGTCTATGTCCACATTTAGTCTGAATTCTTGCACATGCTCAGTAGGTGACTCAAAGTTTAAATATATAAAAAAAAAAAAAAAAAAAAAAGACTGAACATTTTGTTAAAGTGAAGGTCAAGTCCAACGCTCTTGTTTACAGTTTGAGACTTTACATGTGAAATCAGTATGATGTTCATTCATCAATAGCTTGAAAAATATTCTTGTCATTTAAATTTTTAATTTACAATTACCCTCCGTATTACCGTAATTGTCCGCCCGATATTTTCCCTCAATTGATTGACAGGTTTTCTACATCCTAGAGCCAATTACTTTTCTTCCCCCGGGGCGTCCTGCCCCTTTTTACCCGCGTCATCAATCACTATTGCGCATGCGTGTAACCGGGGCTATCGTCATCGTCTTCATGCTCGTGCATGATATGCGCATGCGTATTGCGCTGTATGTCTTCATTCGTTACATTGATTTAGTCATTAGACAGAGAAAAATTAGAATTAGACAGAGAAAGCGATTTACACTATTGCGTTCCAAAGTATGGATCCAAGTTTACATTTGTGTAAATACAATCTAACAGTGCTACGTACTGAAAATTTCTACGCATGCGCAAATGCGGTTAAAATACGCATGCGCATTCTGAACCCGGTGTTGTGCACGAGCTTTGAAGTGACGCGGTGAGCTTGTTGATATGCTCGCTACGTCATTAGATGCAAAGAAGGAAGTGGAGCGGGGGAGGAGTACAAATAAGAAACGGCGGTATTATATATATATATTTTACTATAAATTCATATACTTTTTAAAAAAAAATATGTTAGCGACTTTAATAGTTATTTGATAATGTTTACATGGGTGCTGTGCAGTTAGTTAAAATTGACCTTCACTTTAATGTAAGTAAATTGGAAAGTTGTTTAAAACTGCATGCTCTATCTGAATAATGACAATTTAATTTTGATTTGAGTGTCTCTTTAAAAATAGACTTCTACTGTCCTGAAAAAGTGAAAAGTAAAATGTCTGTAGACGTTCTTTAGGCTAAGGACATAACCATTAAACACAATACCATGGGCCGGAGTTCATCGGAGTGAAGCAGCTGGTGCTGTGTGCAAACCAACTTAACGCAGACCAACTAATCGATGAGAATCGTTGACAACTATTTTCATAATCTATTATTATCGATTATATTGATTGCAGCTCTAATATATTTTGAGTTATTTATATCAAAATGGTAAGTGTTCTGTCAAAAAAAACACAGGATATCTAAATAATGATCCGATTAGAATTTAATCTCAAAATACGTTTAAAGTGAAGGTCAATTTAGATGAATCGGTGCCCGGTTTTTAATAATCCTATTAAAAACAAGGGCACTTTCATTCATCAAAATTGACAACTTGACAACTTTTAATACTGACAACCGCTGTAGCGCTTCCTCCAATCACAGCGTTGCCTCAGGCCATGATTCCCCTGGGGGGGAAGCTGTGATTGGAGGAAGCCAGATTCGTCATTTGGGAAGCGCTGCAGCAGCTGTCAGGATTAAAAGGTACGTTTTTGAAAAAAAACGAGTGAAATGTCAATTTTGATGAATTAAAGTGCCCTTGTTTTTAAAAGGATTATTAAAAACCAGGTACCGATTCATCTAAATTGACCTTCACTTTAAGCAGAAGGTGTACGCCAGGCATAAATAAGCATAACTAATAAAAAGTTAATGATCTCTATTTAAGATGTTTACACACTAGAGAACATGACATCAAGCAGTCTAACCTGTCTTATTTCTAGTTCACAAAAAGTGGGTGTGGGCAGAAACTTCAAAAAAATCATACAAAACATTGTAAAACTAACCACTAAATGGTTGTGTTTACTGATAAAGTGAACAGTAGGTTTAAAATAGATTATTTATGTGGGTTACAGAAGCTTCATGTTCCCAAACTGGCTACAACTGGGGGGGGTGGGGCAAGGGAAGCAGACATCAATGAGCTGAGCATGGGGTCCCCAGGAAGACTGATTCTATGGAGAACCAATCAGAGGAGGCAGAGTAGAAATATGAATAATCCACCATGAAGCACTGACTTATAACAGGCACTGTGACCTCATGGCATGTTGTGAGTGGTAGGTCCCAGCTATGGCCTAGAGAAGACAGAAGTCATCTTGCAATCAGAGCCAAAACAATACACATTTCAGGTAGTCTGCCGTATGAGTGTGATCTCAGGACTCGAAGAGCCACTCACTGTGGGTAAACTGGAGAATTGTACATGGGATTGTTGATAATCTGTGTGTATACGTGTGAACCCAATTTATTAAAACAAAAACAAAAAAACACAACTTCTGGTTTTTGAGCTGGGTGTATGCACGGGTCACACCCTGACCTATAACATAAGTGATCAGATGTGCAAGCATTTAAAAAGCTATGTTTTATTCAAGAATAAGTCAATATGTATCACATTATGTTTTAGCTCTAAAATACTTATAATGATTAAAACGACTTTCATATAATCTTGCTTTATAGAATACGGAATATATAGTTGCATTATGTGAGTCAAAAAAGCAGCAAACAATCTGTGTAAACAATATAAAATGACTATTCGTAATATTTATATAAATAGAGGTTAGTAGGTTCAGGATGCAAAAGATTGCTTCAACCATCCTAAGTGCCCAGCCTTGCAGATTAGTGTGCACTAGCTTTACAGCATGCTAGTAATGTTAGTTTTAAAGGTACTATGTAGGCTAGGATGCTATTGGTGGCAAGGAATGGCACATTTTAAAAAGCCTGACTCGCAGATTCAACGCTAACATATAAGGCATTGGGATAACATTTCTCAGCACTGTGCCTAATTTTCAGGCCATAAAGAAAACATTGATCCATGGATGCAATAAACACTGGCATAGAAAGTGCCTGGTATAAAAGGGACAGAAACTATTTTTTGTTTCATTCTTTAGATAGAGCATGTCAATTTAAATTACGTTTCCATTTAGCTCTGTTATCTAACTAGTTTTTATCTGTATCCTTTGTTGAAAAGTATACCTAGGAAGGCTCAGAAGCTGCTGACTGGTGGAGGCACAAACACACACACATATATACATCTTGTCATTGACTTTCAGGTAGCTCCCAGCAGTGCACTGCTGCTCCTTCAACATAAGACACCAAGAAAATGAAGCAAATTAGATAAGAGCAAATTAGAAAATTGGCCTTTAAATTAAATTACTTTGCATTCTTAAAAAGTACCATAACCCTAAAGTATTTTTTAACACAGAATAGTATTAAACAAGTTAAGAATCAAATTCCCTAAAGAAGACTGAATTGAAGATGAATGAGCAATAAAGTTTTGTTATAAATATCTCAAGACCAATAATAATTGACTACACACAAACACACAACGTACAGGTGCTCTACAAGCATTCGTCTGAACTGGACACTAAAGTCATATTTTTCATTAAAAACAAATACACCAACACCAGTGTATTCCAACCAAATTTGTAATATTTAAAATTATAACAGCATTAGTCATATGAACAGTTTCAAAATATATAATAGCTAAACATAAACATAGGTAGATTAAAGGCAGATGCCAAAACTATTAGCAAGGTTGTTGTTACAATGACGAACTAGTAATTTAAAGTGAATGTAAACTCACGGTCACCTCTCATCCTCATGTTGTGAATCTTCAAAAATAAACGTTAGTTTAAGTCATGATTTTTTTTTTTAATTGAATAAGAAATGCGAATATAAACGTTTTTATCGCTATATTTCTTACTTTATTCCTCCGCCCGCCATCTTGTCCCTCAGTTCCAAGTTGATAGACAGTTCCTTTAACGAATAATCAATTACACCCAGTGGCGTCCAGCCCCTTTTTTTGTCGTCATGCGATATAACTGCGCATGCGTTCCCTTCCTATTCGTGATTGACAAGCAATGCTCGTCCACGTCTAGCGCATGCGCTAAGCATTTACTACGATTCGCAATGGATCAGGGCACGCATGCGCATATTAGCCATAGTTTTAAAACGCATGGGCTAATTGATTTCTCTTCGTGAGCGTGCTTCAGGACTACGTAATAGAGCAGGCGGGACTGCTCTATACGCAATGTAGTCAGAATACAGGAAGTCCAGGATGGGAGGTGTTATCCATCAGAACGGAGATAAGTTATAATATAAATTATAATAGGATAACATGAATTTTGAAGAAAAAAAACATTGCGGTTTCAATTATAGGTTTATTGAGAATTGTTAGTGTACATTAACAACCGTATAATTTACATTCACTTTAAGACACTTCCTAAAGGATGGTTATTTTTTCAGTCACTCACTTGTCTTCCCCTATGTCTATGGTAGCCATAGGGTTGCCAGCAGTGCTTCATAAAAACACCGGACGACCTATAGGTGATTGGATACGGGACGTAGCTGGGTTCACACAAGGTCTCCAAAAAAGCTCTAACTTAGGACTCACCCTTGATCCCACCACATATATTTTTCACAACTAAGCAGTTATTTTATCCCTGTGGTGGCCAGTAACACATGTACAGAGCAGTGATGTGACCCCTTGACTGCTAGAGGTACACACCCAGCAATGATTGAACACCCCCATGGTTGTGTGTAACACATAATAGAAAATGCACAGTGTAACTTCATTTTGAGCCATATTTCTAATGCATAAAGGCCTAGAAGGCCCTTTACATTTAGCTGCCGGGGTCTTTAAAAATACTGGACATACAAGTGTTCAGTATTTTTGTACAGATTTTACTGGACAGCCTGTTAAAATACCAGACTGTCCGGTTGAATACTGGCAACCCTAACTATAGTGCTTCTGGATCAGGCTGTGAACACCATCACTGAAAACTAGAGACAATGTGTGATATATAAAAACATAATGTAACAAACATTTGCTATATTTTCACTTTTCTTTGCACCAAAAAAGTTGCATTCAAATGTAAAAACACACATATGTAAGGGGCAATCCCTACTATTACAATGCATGCCAGGATGAGAGCAAGAATTTATGTTTCCCTGATCTAGAAACCCTAAACCTTTCACAGTGAATAATCTAACATCGATAATAAATTTATGGAGTATCATTTCCTTATACTTATGCATATGTATATTCCCTGTGACAACCTACATTACCAAGAACTGTGCAATGAGACAAATCTCTCCATACTGAGATGATTCATGAAGTTTAGAAAACGACATAACATTAGAATATCAGGAAACAGATTATTACTTGTGTAAAGAGATCTAGGTGACAGCCCCTGAATCTACAACTTTCTTGCTTCTAGAGTCTGTATCAAGGGAGCAATATTTACAAACAAGTTGAAAAGTGTTGACAAATGGTTCCTAAAATTAATGTTTCCTAATACTTTGGACTATTCTACATACCTCGTTTTATAAAATCATCCACGGTTTCCTAAAAACTGTATGGCACTTGTCACCTCAGTATTTGGGACAGTTCTTAACTTTCAAACAAATCTTGACAACACCATTAGTAGAAAAAGGCAAACGCATAGAAGTAGTTCTTAAATGTATAGCAAAGAATAACAAAAACGATTTATAAATTAAATGTTATACAAGCAACCTTGGGATAACAGGCAAATAGCTGCAGGGACATTCACCCACAGATAAAGGTGTCACCGAGATGCGACTGTCAATGGTAAGCAGCACAGTGAGACGCAACATGGTGCAGTAGGATTATTGCACAGATATACCAGGCCCAGGAGAGATAACAGAGCATACAGGGGGAGGGAAAGTCTTATCAGAGATTACTGTGCACCCCATGTCCCCAGCTGACACCTCCAGGCCCAGCCGTCAATAGCGTTACTCAGCTCACAATTAAATAGGTACACTGTAGGACTTCAACTGAGCAACGACTCGAGCTATCCGGTTCGGGAGTTACCTGTGATCCAGCGAACAGACTAAGGTCCCCGACCCACTGCAACAACAGCTCGACCCTGATTCACTGCTACCGGAAGTTCGTTCTAGGAAGTATCCACCGTCCAGAAGAAGAAATAAGGCGTTTCCCGGAATTAGTCAGACAAGTTTACCTATCAGTAGGCGGAGTCACGCCCTGCTTCAATGTGTGTATGGGAAGTGTAGTTCATGATCATCTTGGATTTGTTTCAATTATCAACGTTTTAAACTACAAATCCCAAGATGCTCTAGAACACTGGGGATTGTCACAACAAACACCCCTCTTCTCAAATAGCAATATTAAATGTCTTTGATAGACATTCTTTTTTAACCAATTATCGTTGGCAGTAAGGACAATCGGCCAAGTGATTGGTTACAAGCTTAAATCCTATGTACTCTCCTGGGGAGCTAGTGGTGCAACAGTGAGGTTGAACCTGCAGTCAGCTGGAGGAGGAGGTGGTGTAGTGTAGCATCTCCGTTATAACAGTAATTGGAGCATCAGCTTGGTCCTTAAGGTAGGTAGTGGATGCTCAACAGAAGGTCAGTGCACACACCACAGCTAATCGCATGCAGCGTGCACTTTGCCGTTTTTATTATATATTCGTAGAATATGCAATTACTTTTTTTTCTTCTTCGTTTGTGTAATAATAATAAAAAACAATCACTTTAGCTTGATTTTACTCATCGCATAGGAGGATCATTGTGGTTATTGAGCTACTCTCTTTGGTGATTGCACCTGTTTCGCTCTTGATTTTCTGTTGTCTCCATGGCAATAATATCTAAAACATCTCCTTTCCAATAGTCTTATTTAGATGTAAAACCCTTCTCTTTCGCAACCAAGTTGCCTATTCATCTTTTTCTACGGAAAAATAAGACAATTACAAATGCAAGCGGAAATGTGTTTTACCAAATGTTTTGCTGAAAAACTGGTATTATGTTAAATAACTGAATTTTCTTACTATTATTGCATTGTCATACTGCATTTTTTAAATAATCACATTTTACCCAGAACCAGCAGTTTTAATTTTCTTTATTTTGGTTCAGAATACAGTTACAGCTGAGTTGAATGTACCCTGATATAATGAGTGGTTGATGATTTATATGATATTTAGGCTGGACTGGTGATGGTAATTTCAGATTTCTTTTAGAGTAAGGGTGTGCATATTTGGATGTATAATATATTACAAAATAGATATTATAGGCTACATTTTTTTTTGCTGGCTCATGCATACTTTAATTTTAAGAAAGCAACATTTAACGATTTAAGGAAATCATTAAATAACATGAACTGGGACAAAGTATTCTCTAATAAAAATACAGAGGATAAATGGATAACATTTAAAACTTTTTTTTTAAATAAATATACATAACATACCATATGGTTATTAAAAAAAAATAAATCCAAACCAATATGGCTAAATAAAAATGTGTTAAGAGAAATTAGGAAAAAACTTAGGGCATTTAAGTTATTCAAAGAAAATAGTACAGAGTCAACATACCAAACTTATAAGGAATGTAATAAAGCGTGCAAAAAGGCAATCAAATTAGCCAAAATTGAAAATGAAAGATTAATTGCAAATGGATTTTAAGTCTGACCCTTAAAGGTTCTTTAAATACATAAATGGCAAAAAAATCTAAGGACAATATAGGTACATGAAAATGTGTGGAGGGTAGCATGATTAACAGTGACAGGGAGAAAGTTGAGGTACTAAACCAGTTATTTTCTTCTGTATACACAAGAGAAACCAATGGAGGATAGTTGGAACAAACTAGGACATGCCAGCCTGTACCATTAACTGGGTTATGTCTAGAGTAGTGTTTTTCAACCAGTGTGCCGTGGCACACTAGTGTGCCGTGAGAGATCCTCAGGTGTGCCACGGCAGACTGACAACAGTGCGGGGTCCCTCTTTCAAATTTTGAAATATTGGGAGGTATGTGACAGGCTCATCAGGCATCATTTACAACCATGACATATTGACATTCATTCACAGGCAATCATTATGATTGTTTGTGAATCAATGTCAATATGTCCTGTATAGTTTGTAGGAGGCATGGCATGACAGCACAGTACAGTGTGTGTGTGTGTGTGTGTATATATATATATATATATATATATATATATATATATATATATATATCTATATATATATATATATATATATATATATATATATATATATATATATATATATATATATATATATATATATATATATCCTGTATTAGGCTACAATGTGTGATTTTGTAAAATTTTGGGACGGTGGTGTGCCGCAGGGTTTTTTAATGTAAAAAGTGTGCCACAGCAAAAAAAAGGTTGCAAATCACTGGTCTAGAGGATATCAGGAAAAAACTTGATAATATTAAAGGGACACTGAACCCAAATTTTTGCTTTTCAATTAAAGATACAAAGAGAATGAAGAAAATTTGATAATAGGAGTAAATTAGAAAGTTGCTTAAAATTGCATGCTCTATCTGAATCATGAAAGAAAAAAAATTGGGTTCAGTGTCCCTTTAAGGTAAATAAAACTCCAGGCCCAGATGGAATACACCCAAGGGTGTTACAGGAATTTAGCGCTGTTATAGACAAACCACTACTCAATTTTTCAAGATTCATTATCCTCAGGCATAGTACCCCAGGATTGGCGTAAAGCTGATGTGGTGCCACTCTTCAAAAAGGGAAGCAGGGATGATCCAGAAGCTATAGACCAGTTGGTCTGACATCAATAGTGGGGAAGATATTTGAAGGGATTATATTGATGATCATATTTGTTTGTCAGGGTAAAACAGGATTTGTACCCTTGACATAACCTGTTGTGAACAATCTATGGAAATTAGTAACAGATTGAAGAAAAGAGGTTATCCTAGACAAATTGTTCTAAAAGCAGAACAAGTACAGAGGATCAACAGAACCACTTTGGTACAGGAACATTCAAAAGTTCGCTCCACCTCTGACAAAGATTTCCAAAGTGTAACTTTTGTCACTGAATTCAGCTCTCAGTATACTGAGATATGTAAAATTGTTAGAAAACATTTCAACTTTCTTTCAGCTGATGATAAATTGGAAAAATGTGTAAGTGATGGATTTCGCTGTTCATACAGGAGAGCCAAAACCCTTGCAAATGTGTTGTCACCTTCATCACTGCCAGAATTAAATAAACCAACCAGTTCTTGGCTGGTACATAAGGGCCTGTTTAAGTGTAGACAGAAGTGTCGGGTTTGTGAGTGTATTATGGTGTCTAACATTTTTAAATCAGAAGTGACTGGAGATACTTTTCTAATCAATAGTTGCTTGAAGTGCACCTCAACCTATATCATTTACTTACTCACTCACCTGCACAACTTGTCACCTACAATATGTAGGTTTAACCACTAATGAAATTAAGGTCTGCATTCGGAATCATCTGTCCACTATACAAGCAGGAGAAGCCAGTACACCACTGGTTAGACATTTCCTACGCCATCATAATAAGGACATTAACAGTCTGAGATGGCAAGTGATAGAAAAAGTCAACTGCCCCCCTAGGGGAGGTGACCGTGACAAACTACTGCGAAAGAGGGAGATGTATTGGATTTTTAGACTTCAGACCCGAGTTCCCTCGGGCCTGAACTCGGAATACGATCTTATTAACTTTTGGAAATAAAATTCCATTGTTTTCGATATCTCCCTCTTTCGCAGATTGTGTTTGTTACTGCAGCTGTTATAAGCATAATGTTCTTATACACATGCTCATGTATCATGTATTTATTTTTTTTTAGCAAAAAATTGCGTACTCTTGTGGTTTTTAAATCGCTTATGCGATTAATCGTGCAGCCCTAAAATAAATAAATGTGTGTATATGTATGTATTTGTATATATATATATATATATATATATATGTGTATGTATATATATATGTGTATGTATGTATGTATGTATCAGTGATGTGCTTCACCTCTCATATGGGCAAAAATATATTTTTTTTATTGGCTTTAAAAAAAAAAATTGTAAATTATTTCCCCCAGCATTTTTTTTTCTCACAGCTATATGTTGTGCAATGAAGAGGCACAATCAGGTCTGCCCACCATTACACAACATGCTGCGCCATCTACTGGATGCAAGTGGTTAAGATCATTGCATGGCTCATTAACTGCTTATTTGAGGCAGTCCTATTTGGGCTGAACCAATCCAGTGAGAGGCATTAGTAAGTGGAACATAGGGTTGGGGCTGGATGTTAAATCATATAAAACAAAACAAAAACGCAAAAAAACAACTTTCATATATTTTGTTGCTGTCCTGTGAACCTGCTAGCTTTGCTAAAGTGAAAAAGAGAGTTCTGTTCTTCCCCTCTAAGTGCAGTGGAATGTGCCACTGTCACTTCCTGAATCCTTACAGAGCAGGAGAGAGGCACAGAGAGCAGTGTTTCACCCACATCTTATTAAAGTAAGATTTTACTGAAAGATTCTGTTAGTTAAAATGATAATTTAATGAATGTGGTTTAGTGTTTTTTTTACTCTTTTACAGCAAAGGATCGTTTTTGTATTTTGTTTACTCAAACTTTACACCCACTAACTTAGCAGCTTGCCTCTGTACTTCACACTAAATTATAGACTAATTTTCTGAACTCTCTGTAGCTCTGCTGTTTTATTACTTTAAAATGCAGTGGTCCCCCCCCCCCCCCTTGTGTGTGTGTGTGTGTGTGTCTCTATCCATCTCTCTCCTTATGTGTTGTTCTCCCCCATGGTCTCTTTCTCTCTCTGTCTCTCTTCCTCCCCCTCTGACTCTCATCCCTTATGTAATGAAAGAATCTATAAGCATAATTTGCAGCATTAAAGTAAAATGTATGTTTTAAACATATTTTAATGGGCATGGATTTCTAGATCTCATAATCAGAGCAAGCATTGTGTTATCTGGCAAGAGTTTCTGTTACAATCCTTTTAGACTAAAATCAGATGTTTACTAAGTTGACCAGTTTTCCAAGACACCATTTAAAGGGACATGAAACCCATATGAAACCCATATGCAAATTTAAATAACTTTCCAATTTACATCTAATATCTAATTTTCTTTATTCTTTTGATATCCTTTGTTGAAAATCATATCTAAATATGCTTGGTGGCTGCACATAGATACCTCATGTGATTGGCTCACCCATGTGCATTGCTATTTCTTCAACAAAGGATATCTAAAGAATGAAGGCGTATCCTAGCCACTGCCTCACCATCCTCTGACGTCACTGCACGTCACTGGTATGTATATGTGGTGTGTGTGTGTATATATATATATATATATATATATATATATATATATATATATATATATATATATATATATATATATATATATATATATATGTATATGTGCGTGTGTGTATATATATATATATATATATATATATGTATGTGTGTGTGTGTGTGTATATATATATATATATATATATATATATATATATATATATATATATATATATATATATATATATATATATATATATATATATATATATATATATATATATATATATATATATATATGATACAAGAAGAAAGGCGAGGACTCAGGAACTTGAAGCCAGGTGACTTTATTTGATATACAAAGTGAGTGTCACTAACACAGGTGTGCAAGGGGTGCTAGATCTGACGCGTTTCGCGCATGTATGTACATATAAATCTGGTGTATTCACATCTCTCCCACTGTTGATATCACTCTTTGATCTCAACTCTGGATTTGTATTTATACACTTTATGAAATTTCTATATGGATATATATTGGGGGATCCTATTAAGTTATAACAATATAATATTTTTTGGTAGTACGAATTATTATCTTTCTCTTCCTTTCTTCCCTTTCTTCCCTTCTTTCGTTTGCCTTTCTCTTCTTTGGTTTTAAAGGAGATAATAGGACTTATATGTCCTATATGAGAGTTATTTATGTCTTACATATAATATGCTGATACATACTATATATTTAGATGTTTTTATGAAGGGGACTTTTTTTAAAACAATGTTTGTAAGAATGTATTTAAATAATGTTTTTATATAGAAATATCGTTTTTAGCCATAATCACTTTTAAGATGTGTATATATATTTTTTGCTTTTGATATTTCAAGATATTGATGTAGGGATATGTCTTGTAATATCCGTTTATCGCATTATGTGTAATATGAATATCAGTTAATATGCACTAGTTTTTCTTGTCTTTTATACTTCGCTTATCAATACATATGTTTTATTACACCCCGTCTGGGTTGACACGCTTAGTAAGCATCGCCGCAGTCTCCTTTTCATGCTAAGCTCATTGTTGTCTGTATCTATGACAACCTTAGAGCCTGAGAGGGAGTCTCTCTTGATTCTGCGCATGTCTGGAAATAACGTTTTGCGTGTCACGGACTCCGGAAATGCTAGTTTGCGTGTCAAACCATTCACGGCGGAATAGAAAATTGAATGTAGCAATTTTTGGGCACTATTTAAAGGTGCGTTTTGTAATAGTCCTTACCTCTGATGAAGAAGGGAATCTAAATTACTTACCCCTTCGAAACGCGTAAGATATTTAAGGAAGGTGCACTGCTTGTTTATGGTTTTGGATTTAACTGTGCCTCTGTGTATCTGGAGCCTTTGATTTCACCTTGAACTGTCTTCCCTACTACGGATGATTACAGGACTTCTGGGCATCAGCTTTCACTTCTTTTATGTGCTATTATCATACCTCATTAGTTGAGGTTCATTAATGTGAGTGTAACTTATTGTGTGTCAGTTTTTGTTCTATTAAAGCAGTTTTACACTATGTCTGCTTTTCTGGTTCCTTTTCTATGACACCTATACTGGAATTGGAAGTTACTACTCACTAAAGAGAGCACGAGGAGTCTGGGAAGGTTCTACTATCAGTATTCCAAGACACAGAAGTTTATATACTAGGAGACCCACAGTTATCGTATTCCATCCATTCTACAGGAGGTGCCTTGCCCATCTATGAAAGTGCTACATTCTTACCTCATTTGATTGAGGTCTTTTGAAGTAAGTGTACATCCGTTAGGGGATTATCGCATGAAGATTGTTTTCTCTACATCTGATGTGCACTGGAATACTTTATTTTAGACTTATTATTGGGCTTAGACCAATCTCTTATTCACCTAATATCTCCCTCTGATATATTAGTTTTTTATTTGTTTTTTACTTATTTTATGGATTTGATTTTGTATATGTAATAATTTTTATTATTTCTTATCTTATGTACTGTTCTATATTTACATTGTTGTACATTGATTGTGTTCTCTAGCTTTTGGTTCTCTGCGCCACCCTGCTCATATATATATATATATATATATATATATATATATATATATATATATATATATATATATATATATATATATATATATATATATTATACACACACCACTTTCAGACCGGACCGGGTACACATCCCATGACCCTGCAACATGCTCAGCCCTGTGTGCTCACTGGCACTCACAGGAAGCTGTGATATCCCCAGAGTCACAGGCAGTTAACCCCAGACAGGTCTGGGTGCAAGAACCATAGGGAAAACAAATTAATACAACACACAGAGAAAGTCCAGCACTCACTTACAAGCTCTCAGCTAAGATTACAAGCAAAATGGAAGGTTTAGTTACCACATTTGGCCAAATTGGACATGCCCAGGTTCCATGTCAAGGTCCCTTTCTAAAACAGCCACACAATGCAAGCTCTCAATCCAACAAACTGGGAACAGGTGAATGGTGCACAGGCTTATGTTATCAGGGTCCCAGGTTTTTGGAAGGGACCTTGACGTGGTACCTAAGCTTGTCCCATGTAACTAACCCTTCCATTCTGCTTTTAATCTTAGCTGAGAGCTTTTGAGTGCTGGACTTTCTCTATGTGTGTATGTAATATATATATTTTAGGGCTGGGCGATATGGGGGGGAAAAAATCCACACAATTTCTCAGGTTACATTAGGCTCAAATATGATACCACGTACGATGTTTAAATAAAGGACATGACACCAAAAATGGTTCATTCATTATGATAGATCATTTACTGTATTTTTAAACAACTTCCCAATTTACTTCTATTTTCATATTTGCTTCATTCTCTTAATATCCTTTTGTTGGAGTAGCAATACACACCTCAAAGTAAGCTCAACACTTTTGGAGTACAAATTAGACCTGTAAATTATAAAAACGTATATGGCCGCGGGTAGGGTCATTCATCTATTTTTCTAAGACAGATTTATATGTATAATAGTGCATCACACAAAGATCTGTAAAAATCTAGATCTTTGTGGGTTGCACTGTTAAACAAATAAATCTGGCTCGGAAAAGAGCAGAAGGCTGTGGCCATATTTGGCACTTGTTTATAAAAACGAATGCTGAACGCACATGTCTAATACTAATGAGGCATATATTTGCAGCCTCCAAGCAGCAGCTAACTCTCAGTATTGCATTGCTGCTCCTGAACATATCTAGGTATGTTTATCAACAAAGGATACAGAGACAATAAAGCAAATTAGATAAGATAAAAGTTCTTTAAAATTGCGTGCTTTATCTGAATCATGAAAGCTTAACTTTTAAAGGTCCATAATAGTTGAAAAATGACATTATAAACTATTAGAGCATGTCATTTTACGACTATTGACCCTGCTCTGCTGTGTGTAACTCCCCCAAAGGGGTTAAACACACGGTAGAAGTGCCATTTGGGACCTGTGGTGCAACGCTGGTCCCGAGTGGAACCTGCTGATATCTGGATCCAACCAGCAGTGCTAGCTAAGCTGAGTTATGTGTCGAGTTCTGCTCAGGACCAGTAGAGAACCATTGGTATAGGGTCGATGTTTGACTGAATTATTTCATTGGTTAAAGGAACAGCAAAGTCACAATTAAACATGGTTCAGGTAGTGCACGCAACTTTCCAATTTAATTCTATTGTCTTATTTAATCCATTCTCTTGGTCTCCTTTGTTGATAAACCTACCTAGCTCGACTGAGGAGCAGAAATACACTACTTGCACTTAGCTGCTGATTGGTGGCTGAATGTTTTCAGTTATCTACCAATAGTGCATTTCTGTACTTTCTTCAACTAAGGATTCCAATAGAATGGAGTAAATTTTATATTAGTTGTTTAAGATTGTATGCTCTTATCTGAATCATGCAAGAACAATGTTGGGTTTGATATCCCTTTAATCATAAGCATTGATTAAAAAAGAGTTGGTTTTAAAAGCCCTGTTAAAGTAAGCAGAAGAAAAAAAAAACGAGTTACTGTAAAGAATGTTCAGCAAAAGCATAGTCTGCTTTAAGGGATATGAAAACAAAAAAAATAATTTCATGATTCCCATAGAGCTTGCGATTTTTTTTTTTTTGATTTTTTTTTTAACAACTTTCTTATTTACTTCTGTTATTAATTTTTCTTCGTTCTCTTGCTATCTTTTGTTTAAAAGCAGAGGCTTATGCCCAGGAGCCGGCCCATTTCTTTAGTACTAACTATATGGCAGCAGTTTTGAAAGAATGGTATCCCTTTGCTAGAGTACTAGATGGCAGCGCAATTTTCTGCCCTGTAGTGCTCCAGGATGCCTACCTAGGTATCTCATCAACACAGAATATTATGGGAACAAACAAAGTCAATTGGACACTTTTTTTTAAAATGGTTTGCTCTGTCAGAATCACAAAAGAATATTTTGGGTTTAATATCCCTTTAAGTGTGCTAATCTGTACAAATGAAAATTGTACTTGTTTCACTCCCTCCAAAGAAGTTAAGAGTTCGTTCTTCATACTTTGGTATTGCTGAAAGGTGTCTGAACCTGCAACATTCTACATCAGTTGGTGCTAAACAAATAAAAAAAAAAAAAAACAAGGAGCGAAAGGTATTTGTCTCATATGCTAGCAATTGTAGTCGGCAGATAAGATTACTTGTAAACATTGTAATTTTATAAAATAATGTAATCCCCCTAGTCCGTGAGTTAAAAGCTGGACTTTTGTCACGCCTGATATTGGCTCAACTATTTTTTATTATTTTTAACCCCCACAAAGACAAGGCTGTTTCCCTTGTCTAGGTTGTTGTCACTGTAATAGTTTAAGGTATAGCTCTTTTTTTTTTTTTTTTTTTTCTAAACCTGCCTAAAGGTTAAAGTGCTTTTTTGCATGTAAATACTAGCTATAAAATAGATATCCTTGTGGTCTGCTGTATGTTGGCAAGACTACCCTATAGGGTTTATGACTGTATCACAGAACACAAATCTAATATTAGGAATACATATCCTAAATCTCCAGTTTGCTAGCCACTTTTTAGAAGCAGAATATATAATTAGTCACAGGGTGGATTTGATTTGAATCAAATCACTTTAAATCAGTATTCAATAAGTAAGAGTTCTAGTTTAAAGTGAAGGTAAACTTTGGTGAATGGAAGCCTGTTTTTTTAAAAATACTATTAAAACAGGGGCACTTTCATTCATCAAAGTTTACAAAGCAGCCGTTTTGTTAAAAAAAATTACCTTTTTTTCTTTTCACTGCTACAGCAGCTTCCCCTACATAGAGATCCTCTAGTCACACATCAGCAATGACTAATCCGGCTGCTTCCTCCAATCACAGCATGGCCTCAGGCAATGACTACCCTGGGGGGAAAGCTGTGATTGGAGGAAGCAGGATTAGTCATTGCTGATGTGTGAATAAAGGATCTCTATGTGGGGGGAAGCTGCTGTAGCAGTGAAAAGAAGAAAAAAAAGGTAATTTTTTTTTTTTTAACAAAACAGCTGCTTTGTAAACTTTGATGAATGAAAGTGCCCCTGTTTTTAATAGTATTTTTAAAAAACGGGCTTTCATTCATCATAGTTTACCTTCACTTTAATAGGTTAAACTTTTCAGCTATACTTTATTGGAAGGAGAAAAATAATCATTACCTTAATAACAAGTTTTAACTAAAACAACATTTATAGGTTTCACTTTCATTTTTAATGCTTGCCCCTTCCTCCTCACCCTTAGATCCTTGTGCAGTTCTTTCTCACTCCAAACAATTTTCTAATTGAGATTCTTGGAACTTAGTAAGCGGCTGAATATGTGTACATAGAATTCCAGGGTTACAATGCGCTTAAAGGGAGAGTAAAATCAAAATTAAACTTTCATGATTCAAATAGTTTTAAACAACTTTCCAATGTTCATCTATTCTCTAATTTGCTTTGTTGAAAAGCATATCTAGATAGCCTGGAAAGAAACAATGCATTACTGGGAGCATGCTGCTGATTGGTTTCTACATTTATATGCTCCTTGTCATTGTCATACCAAATGTGTTCAGAAAGCCCCTAGTAGTACATTTTTCCTTTTAGCAAAGGATTCCAAGAGAATGAAGCAAATTCAGATTATAGAATTTAAATCTGAAAGTTGCTTTAAAATTGTGTGCTCTTTCCGAATCACAAAAGGAAAAAAAGTGTTTATGTCCCTTTTAAAGGGACATGAGACCCATCCTTTTTTCCCCCCATGATTCTGAAAGAGCATGCAATTAAAAAAAATAAAATCTAATTTACTCCTATTATCAAATTTTGTTTTTTTCTATTTGTATCTTTTGTTCAAAAGCAGGGACATAAACTTAGGAGTGTGCAAGTAGCTGGAGCACACTATGTCAGCAGTTTTGCAAGAATGATGTCCATATACAAGAGCACTAGATGGCAGCACTATTTCCTGCCCTTTAGTGCTCCCGACAACTACACATTGTATCAACAAAAAATACAATGGGAATTAATTAAATTTGATAATAGTAAATCACAGGAAACCTTGTTTTTTAAAATTGTTTGCTTTTACTGAATCACAAAAGAAAGATTTTAGGTTTCAAATTCCTTTAAGTTCTGTTTCTCACCTTCTATTTATTATAACATTTTTACTGTGAAGAAAAGGCAGGCTATTTCTGCAGACACAATTTACCGTTATAAGAACTGTGAGATGTGATAATATCTTCAAAATAGAAAAACTGCCCAACATAATTTTTACAGAAATCTCTTGGAGAGCGTTTCATTGTGAGGGGATTACAGGAACTAATTTACCAAAACAAAATTAAATAATTAAAATAAACATAATGAATATACAGCCTAATTTATTATTTTGTACAGCTGTATAATGAGGAGTTAATAATAAAAAATAATAAAAAATAATAATAAAAAAATCAAATTAATAAAAATTATTATTTTGTAAAATACTGTTGATATTTTGTTGGAGGTCTTTGGGTTAGGTTTGTATTATGATTACTAATTATAATTAGACATGAAAATTGTATATAAATATATGGAGAATAACCCAAAAAGTTAGGAACCATGGATAAAATTCTAGGAGCCAGTGGCTCTCAGGCTCCTGTGTTTATCGAACCCTTTGCTAGACCATGCAGTGTGCACCCATTTGATAACTCTAGTTCTGGGTTTCTTCCCTGAAAATGTTGCCATCTATCTGGCATTATGAAGTAGCTGAGTGGGTGCAGTGTAATTCTTTGCAGTATGATAACATATCCTGTTACTAAGCTTATAATGTCAATTTTCATGTGAAAGTGCGCCGTTCTGAAACGATGCCCCCATCTGCTTCTTCCTGGTTAACTTACCCAGCATTGACAAAACCAGCTTCCTCCAATCACAGCGTGGCCTCAGGCAATGATTCCCCGGGGGGGAGGAAAACTGTGATTGGAGGATGCCAGAATCGTCATTGCTGCCGTATGAAGAGGCTTGCGACGGGCTGGTGAAGCACTGGAGCGGCTTCAAGAAGAAAAGGGAAGTATTTTAAGAAAACTGGTGAAATGTAAACTTTCATGAATGAAAGTGCCCCTGTTTTTAATGTTTTTAAAAACCGGGCACTCATTCTGGAAAGTTTACATTCACTTTAAGCTATCTGAAGCACAAATACATTTCATAATTTAACATAAATTAATTTAATGATAATTTGTGCAACAAACATTGAACAAATACTAGTTATTTTTAATATTCCCTAAAATTGTAGCCATGTGTTCAGTAAAATCAGTCTGGTAGTTTGCCCATTAAAGGGACAGTCAAGTATAAATTAAACTTTCATTATTCAGATAGGACTTTTAATTGACTTTCCAATTTACTTTTATCATCAAATTTGCTTTTTTCTCTTGGTATTCTTAGTTTAAACTAAACATAGGTAGGTTCATATGCTAATTTCTAAGCCTTTGAGGGCTGCCTCTTATCACATGCTTTTTAAATCTCTTTTCAACACAGAGACAGAAAGTACACGTGGGCTATATAGATAACACTGTGTTCAGGCACAGAAAGTTATTTAAGATCTAGCACAATACAATGCTAAATTTAAGACAATAGATAATAAACAGTCACAGTCATGTGATCAGGGGGCTGGAAGAAGGTTCCTAGATACAAGGTAATCACAAAGGTAAAAAGTACATTAATATAACTGTTGGTTATGCAAAACTGGGGAATGAGTAATAAAGGGATTATCTATCTTTTAAAACAATAACAATTCTATGGTTGACTGTCCCTTTAAGGGCTAGATTACAAGTGAAGCGCCAATTTATTGCACACCAGTAAACGTGCAAACGTTGTTTATGGTTGCACGATAAATAACCAGCAGGTGGGGGCTGTTAGAAAAAAGTCACTGAAAAGTGCCTTTACTTTGCGGTCTATAGGGTCTGTGTTTAAACTTTTAATATTTTATATACATATATATTTGTGTGTGTGTATACGTGTGTACTGCTGAGCGGCACTGGAGAAAATCTAGGAGTTCAGCTGATTTTCAACATTACAAATTTATCTTGAACTTCTACTCTGCCCTTAATTTCCATAAGCAACACTACTTCTCTACTCTTATCTCTAATCTTTCTTCAAACCCAAAACGTTTGTTCTCCACTTTCAATACTCTTCTCCGCCCTCCCCCACCTCCTAATACAACTTCTCTGTCAGCTCAAGACTTTGCCAACCACTTCAATAACAAAATTGACTCCATCAGAAATGAAATAAACTCTTAACATAATTCCACTCTCTCACCCCCTCAAATGCTCTCAATCAACCACAACCCACATAACCTTAAACGTAGCTCATTCTCCCCTGTTACTGAGGAAGAAGTTTCAGCACTTATACTGCGCTCTCACCTCACTACCTGTCCCCTTGACCCTATCCCCTCACAGCTACTCCCCTCCCTCTCTGCCACCCTTACCCCTATACTCACACACACTTTCAACCTCTCCCTCAGTACCGGTATATTTCCCTCATCGCTGAAACATGCACTGGTCACACCTATCCTCAAAAAAACCTTCCCTTGATCCTACCTCCCCATCCAACTACCACCCTATTTCCCTCCTCCCTCTTGAATCAAAGCTTCTCAAAAAACTAGCTTATGCACGCCTATCCCCTTTCCTTACAATAAACTCCCTCCTTGACCCATTGCAATCTTGATTTCGTCCCCATCACTCCACAGAGACAGCAATTGTTAAGGTTACCAATGACCTACTTACAACAAAATCAAAAGGCCACTTCTCTCTGCTTATCCTCCTTGATCTGTCCGCAGCCTTTGACATTGTTGACCACCCTCTCTTGCTCCAAACCCTCCAATCCTTCGGCATATGTGACACAGCCCTCTCGTGGCTCTCTTCCTACCTGTCAAACCGTACCTTTAGTGTAGCCTTCTCTGGGGCCTCCTCTGCCCCGTCACCACTTTCTGTCAGAGTACCGCAAGGCTCTGTCCTCGGTCCCCTTCTCTTCTCAATCTACACGTCATCACTAGGTTCCCTAATAAAGTCCCACGGTTTACAATATAATTTGTATGCCGATGACACCCAAATCTACTTCTCTGCACCAGACCTTTCTCCTTCCTTGCTAACCCGTGCCACTAACTGTCTTTCTCACATCTCCAACTGGATGTCCTCTCACTACCTCAAGCTAAATCTCTCCAAAACTGAGCTTCTTATTTCCCCCCCTTCTTCTAAACTCTCCACCCCCCAGTCTCTCTATAACTGTCGACAACTCCATTACCCCTACCCCGCATGCCCGATGTCTCGGGGTCACATTTGACTCAGATCTTTCTTTCACTCCTCACATTCAGTCCTTGGCTAAAGCCTGCCACTTCCACCTTAAAACATCTCTAAAATTAGACACTTCCTTACACAAGACACAACTAAGATTTTAATCCACTCTCTCATTCTCTCCCGCCTCGATTACTGAAATTCTGTCCTCTCTGGTCTCTCTAGCTCCTTTACAATCCATAATGAATGCCTCTGCCAGACTCATCTTCCTTACACGTCGCTCTTCATCTGCTGCACCTCTCTGCCAATCTCTTCACTGGCTTCCTCTTGCCTCTAGGATCAAACACAAAATTCTCATTCTGACATACAAAGCCCTCAACTGCACTGCTCCCCCCCTATATCTCAGACCTTGTCTCCAGATACTCTCCCTCCCGTCCCCTTCTCTCTGCTCACGACCTCCTACTCTCCTCCTCTGTTGTCACCTCATCACACTCCCGTTTACAGGACTTCTCCAGACTGGCTCCCATCTTGTGGAACTCTCTGCCTCGCTCCACAAGACTCTCTTCTAGTTTTAAAAGCTTCAAGTACTCCCTAAAGACTCTACTGTTCAGGGATGCATACAACCTACACTAACCTATCTTTATACCAGTTCCTCTCCTCCATTGCTATCCCCTGAACCCCCTTAGCATGTAAGCCTAAGAGTCCAGCTGTTTGTTGATCACCTTCTCAAGAGCTGACTACAACAGTGCAACTCTTGGCAGGGCCCTCTACCCATTTGATCCCTATAATTGTGTTGTTGTACTCCGTCTTTGTTAATAGCACTGCGGAATCTGTTGGCGCTCTACAAATAACCGATAATAATAATACACATATAAACACATATATATGTATATATTCATATATATTTTAATTTCTTTCATGTAATTAGCAAGAGTCCATGAGCTAGTGACGTATGGGATATACATTCCTACCAGGAGGGGCAAAGTTTCCCAAACCTTAAAATGCCTATAAATACACCCCTCACCACACCCACAATTCAGTTTTACAAACTTTGCCTCCGATGGAGGTGGTGAAGTAAGTTTGTGCTAGATTCTACGTTGATATGCGCTCCGCAGCAAGTTGGAGCCCGGTTTTCCTCTCAGCGTGCAGTGAATGTCAGAGGGATGTGAGGAGAGTATTGCCTATTTGAATGCAGTGATCTCCTTCTACGGGGTCTATTTCATAGGTTCTCTGTTATCGGTCGTAGAGATTCATCTCTTACCTCCCTTTTCAGATCGACGATATACTCTTATATATACCATTACCTCTGCTGATTCTCGTTTCAGTACTGGTTTGGCTTTCTACAAACATGTAGATGAGTGTCCTGGGGTAAGTAAATCTTATTTTCTGTGACACTCTAAGCTATGGTTGGGCACTTTGTTTATAAAGTTCTAAATATATGTATTCAAACATTTATTTGCCTTGACTCAGAATGTTCAACATTCCTTATTTTCCAGACAGTCAGTTTCATATTTGGGATAATGCATTTGAATTAATCATTTTTTCTTACCTTCAGAAATTTGACTCTTTTTTTTCCTGTGGGCTGTTAGGCTCGCGGGGGCTGAAAATGCTTAATTTTATTGCGTCATTCTTGGCGCAGACTTTTTTGGCGCAAAAATTCTTTTCCGTTTCCGGCGTCATACGTGTCGCCGGAAGTTGCGTCATTTTTTTGACGTTATTTTGCGCCAAAAATGTCGGCGTTCCGGATGTGGCGTTATTTTTGGCGCCAAAAGCATTTAGGCGCCAAATAATGTGGGCGTCTTATTTGGCGCTAAAAAATAAGGGCGTCGCTTTTGTCTCCACATTATTTAAGTCTTATTTTTTCATTGCTTCTGGTTGCTAGAAGCTTGTTCTTTGGCATTTTTTTCCCATTCCTGAAACTGTCATTTAAGGAATTTGATCAATTTTGCTTTATATGTTGTTTTTTCTCTTACATGTTGCAAGATGTCTCACGTTGCATCTGAGTCAGAAGATACTACAGGAAAATCGCTGTCTAGTGCTGGAGCTACCAAGCTAAGTGTATCTGCTATAATTTTTGGTATCTGTTTCTCCAGCTGTTGTTTGTATTGCATGTCATGACAAACTTATTAATGCAGATAAAATTTCCTTTAGTACTGTTACATTACCTGTTGCTGTTCCGTCAACATCTAATTTTCAGAGTGTTCCTGATAAACATAAGAGATTTTATTTTTTAAATCCATTAAGAAGGCTATGTCTGTTATTTCTCCTTCTAGTTTACATAAAAGTCTTTTAAAAACTTCTCTTTTTTCAGATGAATTTTTAAATGAACATCATCATTCTGATACTGATAATGGTTCTTCTGGTTCAGAGGTTTCTGTCTCAGAGGTTGATGCTGATAAATCTTTGTATTTGTTCAAGATGGAATTTATTCGTTCTTTATTTAAAGAAGTATTAATTGTATTAGGAATAGAGGATTCTGGTCCTCTTGATACTAAATCTAAACGTTTAAATAAGGTTTTTAAATCTCCTGTAGTTATTCCAGAAGTGTTTAATCTCCCTGATGCTATTTCTGAAGTAATTTCCAGGGAATGGAATCATTTGGGTAATTCTTTTACTCCTTCTAAACGTTTAAGCAATTATATCCTGTGCCATCTGACAGATTAGAGTTTTTTTGGGACAAAATCCCTAAGGTTATGGGGCTGTCTCTACTCCTGCTAAATGTGCTACTATTCCTACGGCAGATAGTAATTCATTTAAGGATCCTTTAGATAGGAAAATTGAATCCTTTCTAAGAAAAGCTTACTTATGTTCAGGTAATCTTCTTAGACCTGCTATATTTTTAGCGGATGTTGCTGCAGCTTCAACTTTTTGGTTAGAAGCTTTAGCGCAACAAGTAACAGATCATAATTTTATAGCATTATTATTATTCTATAATATGCTAATAATTTTATTGGTGATACCATCTTTTGATATCATTAGAGTTGATGTCAGGTATATGTCTCTAGCTATTTTAGCTAGAAAAGCTTTATGGATTAAACTTGGAATGCTGATATGTCTTCTAAGTCAACTTTGCTTTCCTTTTCTTTCCAGGGTAATAAATTATTATTTCAACTGTTTCTGGAAGGAAGGGAACTTTTTTACCAAAGGATAAAATCTAAGGTAAATTTAGGTCTAATAATCATTTTCGTTCCTTTCCTCACAATAAGGAACAAAAGCCTGATCCTTCATCCTCAGGAGCGGTATCAGTTTGGAAACTATTTCCAGTTTGGAATATATCCAAGCCTTATAGAAAACCTATAGCCAGCTCCTAAGTACCCATGAAGGTGCGGACCTTATTCCAGCTCAGCTGGTATGGGGCAGATTACGTTTTCTTCAAAGAAATTTTGATCAATTCCGTTCTCAATTTCTGGTTTCAGAACATTGTTTCAGAAAGGTACAGAATTGGCTTCAGTTAAGGCCTCCTGCTAAGAGATTTTTTTCTTTCCCGTGTCCCAGTTAACACAGCAAAGGCTCAGCATTTCTGAAATGTGTTTCAGATCTAGAGTTGGCTGGAGTAATTATGCCAGTTCCAGTTCTGGAACAGGGGCTGGGGTTTTTATTTTATCTCTTCATTGTACCAAAGAAGGTCAATTCCTTCAGACCAGTTCCGGATCTATCAATATTGAATCGTTATGTAAGGATACCAACATTCAGTTTCTGTAGGACTGTCCTGCCTTTTGTTTAGCAAGGGCATTATATGTCTACAATAGATTTACAGGATGTGTATCTGCATATTCCGATTCATCCAGATCACTTTTAGTGTCTGAGATTCTCTTTTTAGACAAGCATTACCAGTTTTGTGGCTCTACCGTTTGGCCTAGCCTCAGTTCCAAGAATTTTTTTTTTCAAAGGTTCTCGGTGCCCTTCTTTCTGTAATCAGAGAACAGGGTTTTGGTATTTCCTTATTGGACGATATCTGGGTACTTGCTCAGTCTTCCCATTTTCGAAGAATCTCATACGAATCGACTTGTGTTGTTTCTTCAAGTTCATGGTTGGAGGATCAATTTACCAATCAGTTCATTGATTCCTCAGACAAGGGTAACCTTTTTAGGTTTCTAGAATAGATTCAGTGTCTATGACTCTGTCCTTGTCAGACAAGAGAAGTTTAACATTGATTTCAGCTTGTCAAAACCTTCAGTCACAATCATTCCCTTTGGTAGCCTTATGCATGGAAATTTTAGGTCTTAGGACTGCCGCATCAGATGCGATCTCCTTTGCTCGTTTTCACATGCGACCTCTTCAGCTCTGTATGCTGAACCAATGGTGCAGGGATTACTCAAAGATATCTCAATTAATATCTTTAAACCGATTATACGACACTCTCTGACATGGTGGACAGATCACCATCGTTTAGTTCAGGGGGCTTCTTTGTTCTTCCGACCTGGACTATAATCTCAACAGATGCAAGTCTTACAGGTTGGGGAGCTGTGTGGTGGTATCTGACGGCACAAGGGGTTTGGGAATCTCAGGAGGTGAGATTTCCGATCAATTTTTTGGAACTCCGTGCAATTTCAGAGCTCTTCAGTCTTGGCCTCTTCTGAAGAGAGAGTTGTTCATTTGTTTTCAGATAGACAATGTCACAACTGTGGCATACATCAATCATCAAGGAGGGACTCACAGTCCTCTGGCTATGAAAGAAGTATCTCGAATTTTGGTTTCGGCGGAATCCAGCTCCTGTCTAATCTCTGCGGTTCATATCCCAGGTATGGACAATTGGAAAGCGGATTATCTCAGTCGCCAAACGTTGCACCTGGGCGAATGGTCCTTCACCCAGAGGTATTTCCTCAGATTGTTCAAATGTGGGAACTCCCAGAAATAGATCTGATGGCTTCTCATCTAAACAAGAAACTTCCCTGGTTTCTGTCCGGATCCAGGGATCCTCGGGCGGAGGCAGTGGATGCATTATCTCTTCCTTACAAGTGTCATCCTGCCTATATCTTTCCGCCTCTAGTTCTTCTTCCAAGGGTATTCTCCAATATTCTAAAGGAATGCTCGTTTGTCCTGCTGGTAGCTCCAGCATGGCCTCACAGGTTTTGGTATGTGGATCTTGTCCGGATGGCCTCTTGCCAGCTGTGGACTCTTCCGTTAAGACCAGTCTTTCTGTCTCAAGGTTCTTTTTTCCATCAGGATCTCAAAACCTTAATTTTAAGGTGTGGAGTTTGAACGCTTGATTCTTGGTCAAAGAGGTTTCTCTGACTCTGTGATTGATACTATGTGACAGGCTCGTAAATCTGTATCTAGAGAGATATATTATAGAGTCTGGAAGACTTATATTTCTTCAGGATGGTTTAGATAAAGGTTTGTCCGCAAGTTTCTTGAAAGACAAATCTCTGCTCTTTCTGTTCTTTTTCACAGAAGGATTGCTAATCTTCCTGATATTCATTGTTTTGTACAAGCTTTGGTTCGTATAAAACCTGTCATTAAGTCAATTTCTCCTCCTTGGAGTTTGAATTTGGTTCTGGGGGCTCTTCAAGCTCCTCCTTTTGAACCCATGCATTCTTTGGTCAATATATTACTTTCTTGGAAAGTTTTGTTTCTTTTGGCCATCTCTTCTGCCAGAAGAGTCTGTGAATTATCTACTCTTTTTTGTGAGTCTCCTTTTCTGATTTCTCCAACATAGGTGTGTCCGGTCCACGGCGTCATCCTTACTTGTGGGATATTCTCTTCCCCAACAGGAAATGGCAAAGAGCCCAGCAAAGCTGGTCACATGATCCCTCCTAGGCTCCGCCTACCCCAGTCATTCTCTTTGCCGTTGTACAGGCAACATCTCCACGGAGATGGCTTAGAGTTTTTTAGTGTTTAACTGTAGTTTTTATTATTCAATCAAGAGTTTGTTATTTTAAAATAGTGCTGGTATGTACTATTTACTCAGAAACAGAAAAGAGATGAAGATTTCTGTTTGTATGAGGAAAATGATTTTAGCACCGTAACTAAAATCCATGGCTGTTCCACACAGGACTGTTGAGAGCAATTAACTTCAGTTGGGGGAACAGTGTGCAGTCTCTTACTGCTTGAGGTATGACACATTCTAACAAGACGATGTAATGCTGGAAGCTGTCATTTTCCCTATGGGATCCGGTAAGCCATGTTTATTAAGATAGTAAATAAGGGCTTCACAAGGGCTTATTAAGACTGTAGACTTTTTCTGGGCTAAATCGATTCATTATTAACACATATTTAGCCTTGAGGAATCATTTATTCTGGGTATTTTGATATGATTATATCGGCAGGCACTGTTTTAGACACCTTATTCTTTAGGGGCTTTCCCTAATCATAGTCAGAGCCTCATTTTCGCGCCGGTATGGCGCACTTGTTTTTGAGGACAGCATGGCATGCAGCTGCATGTGTGTGGAGCTCTGATACATAGAAAAGTCTTTCTGAAGGCATCATTTGGTATCGTATTCCCCTTTGGGCTTGGTTGGGTCTCAGCAAAGCAGATTCCAGGGACTGTAAAGGGGTTAAATATAAAAACGGCTCCGGTTCCGTTATTTTAAGGGTTAAAGCTTCCAAATTTGGTGTGCAATACTTTTAAGGCTTTAAGACACTGTGGTGAAATTTTGGTGAATTTTGAACAATTCCTTCATACTTTTTCGCAATTGCAGTAATAAAGTGTGTTTAGTTTAAAATTTAAAGTGACAGTAACGGTTTTATTTTAAAACGTTTTTTGTGCTTTGTTATCAAGTTTATGCCTGTTTAACATGTCTGAACTACCAGATAGATTGTGTTCTGACTGTGGGGAAACCAAGGTTCCTTCTCATTTAACTATATGTATTTTATGTCATAAAAAAATTTAGTAAAAATGATGCCCAAGATGATTCCTCAAGTGAGGGGAGTAAGCATGGTACTGCATCATCCCCTCCTTCGTCTACACCAGTCTTGCCCATACAGGAGGCCCCTAGTACATCTAGTGCGCCAATACTCCTTACTATGCAACATTTAACGGCTGTAATGGATAATTCTATCAAAAACATTTTAGCCAATATGCCCACTTATCAGCGAAAGCGCGACTGCTCTGTTTTAGAAAATTCTGTAGAGCATGAGAACGCTGATGATATGGTTTCTGAAGGGCCCCTACACCAGTCTGAGGGGGCCAGGGAGGTTTTGTCTGAGGGAGAAATTTCAGATTCAGGAAACATTTCTCAACAAGCTGAACCTGATGTGATTACTTTTGAATTTAAGTTGGAACATCTCCGCGCTCTGCTTAAGGAGGTGTTATCCAATTTGGATGATTGTGATTATCTGGTCATTCCAGAACCACTATGTAAAATGGAAAAGTTCTTAGAGGCCCCGGGGCCCCCCGAAGCTTTTCCTATATCCAAGCGGGTGGCGTACATTGTTAGTAAAGAATGGGACAGGCCCGGTATACCTTTAGTACCTCCCCCCATATTTATAAAATTGTTTTCCTATAGTCGACCCCAGAAAGGACTGATGGCAGACAGTCCCCAAGGTCGAGGGGGCGGTTTCTACTCTACACAAGCGCGCCACTATACCCATAGAAGATAGTTGTGCTTTCCAAGATCCTATGGATAAAAAATTAGAAGGTCTGCTAAAGATGTTTGTTCAGCAAGGTTCCCTTCTACAACCAATTGCATGCATTGTCCCTGTCACTGCAGCCGCGTGTTTCTAGTTTGATGAGCTAGGAAAGGCGATTATTAGTAATTCTTCTTCTTATGAGGAGATTATGGACAGAATTCGTGCTCTTAAATTGGCTAATTCTTTCACCCTAGACGCCACCTTGCAATTGGCTAGGTTAGCGGCGAAAAATTCTGGGTTTGCTATTGTGGCGCAGAGCGCTTTGGTTAAAATCTTGGGCAGCGGATGCGTCTTCCAAGAACAAATTGCTTGACATTCCTTTCAAGGGGAAAACACTCTTTGGCCCTGACTTGAAAGAGATTATCTCTGATATCACTGGGGGCAAGGGCCACGCCCTTCCTCAGGATAGGTCTTTTCAAGACCAAAAATAAACCTAAGTTTCGTCCCTTTCGCAGAAACGGATCAGCCCCAAGGGCTACGTCCTCTAAGCAGGAAGGTAATACTTCTCAAGCCAATCCAGCCTGGAGACCTATGCAAGGCTGGAACAAAGGAAAGCAGGCCAGGAAACCTGCCACTGCTACCAAGACAGCATGAAATGCGGGCCCCCGATCCGGGACCGGATCTGGTGGGGGGCAGACTCTCTCTCTTCGCTCAGGCTTGGGCAAGAGATGTTCTGGATCCTTGGGCGCTAGAAATAGTCTCCCAAGGTTATTCTCTGGAGTTCAAGGGGCTTCCTCCAAGGGGGAGGTTCCACAGGTCTCAGTTGTCTTCAGACCACATAAGAAGACAGGCATTCTTACATTGGGTAGAAGACCTGCTAAAAATGGGAGTGATTCATCCTGTTCCATTAGGAGAACAAGGGATGGGGTTCTACTCCAATCTGTTCATAGTTCCCAAAAAAGAGGGAACGTTCAGACCAATCTTAGATCTCAAGATCTTGAACAAGTTTCTCAAGGTTCCATCGTTCAAGATGGAAACCATTCGAACACTTCTTCCTTCCATCCAGGAAGGTCAATTCATGACCAAGGTGGATTTCAAGGATGCGTATCTACATATTCCTATCCACAAGGAACATCATCGGTTCCTAAGGTTTGCATTCCTGGACAAGCATTTCCAGTTCGTGGCATTTTCTTTCGGATTAGCCACTGCTCCTAGGATTTTCTCATAGGTACTAGGGTCCCTTCTGGCGGTGCTAAGACCAAGGGGCATTGCTGTAGTACCTTACTTGGACGACATTCTGATTCGAGCGTCGTCCCTTCCTCAAGTAAAGGCTCACACGGACATTGTCCTGGCCTTTCTCAGATCTCACGGATGGAAAGTGAACGTGGAAAAGAGTTCTCTATCTCCGTCAACGAGGGTTCCCTTCTTGGGAACTATAATAGACTCCTTAGAAATGAGGATTTTTCTGACAGAAGCCAGAAAAACAAAACTTCTAGACTCTTGTCGGATACTTCATTCCGTTCCTCTTCCTTCCATAGCGCAGTGCATGGAAGTGATAGGTTTGATGGTAGCGGCAATGGACATAGTTCCTTTTGTGCGCATTCATCTAAGACCATTACAACTGTTCATGCTCAGTCAGTGGAATGGGGACTATTCAGACTTGTCTCCGAAGATACAAGTAAATCAGAGGACCAGAGACTCATTCCGTTGGTGGCTGTCCCTGGACAACCTGTCACAAGGGATGACCTTCCGCAGACCAGAGTGGGTCATTGTCACGACCGACGCCAGTCTGATGGGCTGGGGCGCGGTCTGGGGATCCCTGAAAGCTCAGGGTCTTTGGTCTCGGGTAGAATCTCTTCTACCGATAAATATTCTGGAACTGAGAGCGATATTCAATGCTCTCAAAGCTTGGCCTCAGCTAGCGAGGGCCAAGTTCATACATCAACCATCAGGGGGGAACAAGGAGTTCCCTAGCGATGGAAGAAGTGACCAAAATCATTCTATGGGCGGAGTCTCACTCCTGCCACCTGTCTGCTATCCACATCCCAGGAGTGGAAAATTGGGAAGCGGATTTTCTGAGTCGTCAGACATTGCATCCGGGGGAGTGGGAACTCCATCCGGAAATCTTTGCCCAAGTCACTCAACCGTGGGGCATTCCAGACATGGATCTGATGGCCTCTCGTCAGAACTTCAGAGTTCCTTACTACGGGTACAGATCCAGGGATCCCAAGGCGGCTCTAGTGGATGCACTAGTAGCACCTTGGACCTTCAAACTAGCTTATGTGTTCCCGCCGTTTCCTCTCATCCCCAGGCTGGTAGCCAGGATCAATCAGGAGAGGGCGTCGGTGATTTTGATAGCTCCTGCGTGGCCACGCAGGACTTGGTATGCAGATCTGGTGAATATGTCATCGGCTCCACCATGGAAGCTACCTTTGAGAGACCTTCTTGTTCTAGGTCCGTTCGACCCACTCCAGCTGACTGCTTGGAGATTGAACGCTTGATCTTATCAAAGCGAGGGTTCTCAGATTCTGTTATTAATACTCTTGTTCAGGCCTGAAAGCCTGTAACCAGAAAAATTACCACATAATTTGGTATATCTGTTGGTGTGAATCTGCAGGATTCCCTTGGGACAAGGTTAAGATTCCTAAGAGTCTATCCTTCCTTCGAGAAGGATTGGAAAAAGGATTATCTGCAAGTTCCTTGATGGGACAGATTTCTGCCTTGTCTGTGTTACTTCACAAAAAGCTGGCAGCTGTGCCAGATGTTCTAGCCTTTGTTCAGGCTCTGGTTAGAATCAAGCCTGTTTACAAAATTTTGACTCCTCCTTGGAGTCTCAACCTAGTTCTTTCAGTTCTTCAGGGGGTTCCGTTTGAACCCTTACATTCCGTTGATATTAATTTATTATCTTGGAAAGTTTTGTTTTTGGTTGCAATTTCTTCTGCTAGAAGAGTTTCAGAATTATCTGCTCTGCAGTGTTCTTCTCCTTATCTGGTGTTCCATGCAGATAAGGTGGTTTTGCGTACTAAACCTGGTTTTCTTCCAAAAGTTGTTTCTAACAAAAACATTAACCAGGAGATAGTTGTGCCTTCTTTGTGTCCTAATCCAGTTTCAAAGAAGGAACGTTTGTTGCACAACTTGGATGTAGTTCGTGCTCTCAAATTTTACTTAGCAGCTACTAAGGATTTCAGACAAACTTTGTCTTTGTTTGTTGTTTATTCTGGTAAACGGAGAGGTCAAAAAGCAACTTCTACCTCTCTCTCCTTCTGGATTAAAAGCATTATCCGATTGGCTTATGAGACTGCCGGACGGCAGCCTCCTGAAAGAATCACAGCTCACTCCACTAGGGCTGTGGCTTCCACATGGGCCTTCAAGAACGAGGCTTCTGTTGATCAGATATGTAAGGCAGCGACTTGGTCTTCACTGCACACTTTTTCTAAATTTTACAAATTTGATACTTTTGCTTCTTCTGAGGCTATTTTTGGGAGAAAGGTTTTGCAAGCCGTGGTGCCTTCCATTTAGGTGACCTGATTTGCTCCCTCCCTTCATCCGTGTCCTAAAGCTTTGGTATTGGTTCCCACAAGTAAGGATGACGCCGTGGACCGGACACACCTATGTTGGAGAAAACAGAATTTATGTTTACCTGATAAATTACTTTCTCCAACGGTGTGTCCGGTCCACGGCCCGCCCTGGTTTTTTTAATCAGGTCTGATAATTTATTTTCTTTAACTACAGTCACCACGGTAACATATGGTTTCTCCTATGCAAATATTCCTCCTTAACGTCGGTCGAATGACTGGGGTAGGCGGAGCCTAGGAGGGATCATGTGACCAGCTTTGCTGGGCTCTTTGCCATTTCCTGTTGGGGAAGAGAATATCCCACAAGTAAGGATGACGCCGTGGACCGGACACACCGTTGGAGAAAGTAATTTATCAGGTAAACATAAATTCTGTTTTTGCATCAGGATAAGGCGGTGCTGCGAACTTCTTTTGAATTTTTTACCTAAGGTTGTGAATTCTAACAACATTAATAGAGAAATTGTGGTTCCTTCATTATGTCCTAATCCTATGAATTCTAAGGAGAAATCATTGCATTCTTTGGATGCTGTTAGAGCTTTGTTATATTATGTTGAAGCTATTAAGTCTTTCCGAAAGACTTCTAGTCTATTTGTCATCTTTTCCGGTTCTAGAAAAGACCAGAAAGCTTCTGCCATTTCTTTGGCATCTTGGTTGAAATCTTTATTTCATCATGCCTATGTTGAGTCGGGTAACACTCCGCCTCAAAGGATTACAGCTCATTCTACTAGGTTAGTTTCTACTTCCTGGGCGTTTAAGAATGAAGCTTCGGTTGATCAGATTTGCAAAGCAGCAACTTGGTCCTCTTTGCATACTTTTACTAAATTCTACCATTTTGATGTGTTTTCTTCTTCTGAAGCAGTTTTTGGTAGAAACGTACTTCAGGCAGTGGTTTCAGTTTGAATCTTCTGCTTATGTTTTTTCATTAAAAATTTTATTCTGGGTGTGGATTATTTTCAGCAGGAATTGGCTGTCTTTATTTTATCCCTCCCTCTCTAGTGACTCTTGTGTGGAAAGATCCACATCTTGGGTAATCATTATCCCATACGTCACTAGCTCATGGACTCTTGCTAATTACATGAAAGAAAACATAATTTATGTAAGAACTTACCTGATAAATTCATTTCTTTCATATTAGCAAGAGTCCATGAGGCCCGCCCTTTTTTTGTGGTGGTTTTGATTTTTTGTATAAAGCACAATTATTCCAATTCCTTATTTTATATGCTTTCGCACTTTTTTCTTATCACCCCACTTCTTGGCTATTCGTTAAACTGAATTGTGGGTGTGGTGAGGGGTGTATTTATAGGCATTTTAAGGTTTGGGAAACTTTGCCCCTCCTGGTAGGAATGTATATCCCATACGTCACTAGCTCATGGACTCTTGCTAATATGAAAGAAATGAATTTATCAGGTAAGTTCTTACATAAATTATGTTTTTGCTGCACAACTTACCCCCTTAGCTGCGCTAGGTTTTCTGCTGTGACTATCGGCATGAGAATGAGTCTCCCATTGAAGCCTATGGAAGTGCGTTCTCGTAAGGTCACGTTTGCATTGCGCTCAACCTGTAATACCAGCGCACATTTACATGTGCTGTTATTACTCAATGGAGTGCAAATATCTCATTTGCAAAATGTTGCGCTCTACTCGTAATCAAGTCCTAAATATTTACAAAAATTTGTAAATTTTGCTTACTGAATGACATAAAATTATTTGAAATCATTTCTTTAGTATACAAATAATTTGCTATGCACTGCTAAATTGTGGATAATATTTAATATTCATTTATTTTTTTATTTAATATTTTTTTCCGTTTTCTAGCTTTTCAACAATGTTTTCAGCATAGTTTTTTTTTTTTTTTTAGTCAGATGTAATGCTTTCTTTCCTAAGATATGGAGAGTTCACGACATTCAATTACTAGTGGGAATATCACTCCTGGCCAGCAGGAGGATGCAAAGAGCACCACAGCAAAGCTGTTAAGTGTCACTCCCCTACCCATAATCCCCAGTTATTCTCTTTGCCTCTGTCAATGGAGGAGGTGAAGTTTGGTGTCTGAAGAAATTAATTCCTTTTTCGGGTACTTTTCCCTTTTTAAGCAAGGATTTGGGTTTAGCTGAGTCCACGTCAGTCAAGGTCAATTTTGATGAATTGGTGCCCAGTTTTCTTCAAAAAATGTACCTTTTTAATCCTGGCAGCCTCTCCAGCAATTCCCCCTGCCGTCTGAAGCCTCTGCAGACGTCAGAAATGAAAAATCCGGCTTCCTCCAATCACGGCTTTGCATCAGGCCAAGATTCCCCCTGGGGGAAAGCAGTGATTGGAGGAAGCCGGATTTGTCATTTTGGACCTGCAAAGACGGCTTGCGACGGGCGGAGGAAGTGCTGGAGCGGCTGCCAAGATTAAAAAGTAAAATAGCTGTATGCCAATTGTTTTTAACTAACTCAATAAATACGAGTTTTTTTATCCATATCACTCCTTGCTCTTCATTATCCTGATTCATTATCCTGATTGGTTTGATGACCTGCCGATCATACGTCAAGCCTTGCATAGGTTACTCCTTGAACAGCTGTGACGTTCGATGCTGGTTCTCCTTGGCCGCTGATTGGCTGAACCGACCCCGTGACCCGACGTCTCCACGCACTGCTGTGCACGTCTGTCGGGCGACTTGTAGTCCCGTCCCGCTCTACTAGGCATCCTTATATGCCGCTCTCCTTGTGAGTATACCCCATTACGGGCTGTCCCTTTGTATACCTGATTTGGTTGTTTCGATACTGTCCCATGAGGCGCCTCTCTCTTTCTCTTTGATTTACAAGATTAAAAAGTAAGTTTTTGAAGAAAACAAGTGAGATGTCAATTTTGATGAATTAAAGTGCCCTTGTTTTTAATAGGATTATTAAAAACCGGGCACTAATTCATCAAAATTGACCTTCACTTTAAGCAGTTAGAAAGTTGTGAGGTAGTCTTTGCTTTGTTTCCCAACACATTGCTGCCCATGGTACAGAAAGCCAGAGTTGGTTACTCTGTTCTTTCTTTTTCTACAGGACTCTAAGGAGTATGTGTCCTTTCACGCCTTGTGAGCTGTCTTCTTGCCGGACAGCTAGAGTGCAGATAAGTGCTTATGTCTTCTAGGTCTTGGAGACTTGCATTTCAGAAGAATGTCATATGCAGTAGATGGGGACATTTTTAAAATCCTTTATACAGGATTTTCTTTGGCAGTGGGCAGGCACATTATGTATGTTAAGACTAGGGGTTAATCTTCCCTTTATTGGGACGTTTTCTCCAACATTGGTGTGTCCGGTCCACGGCGTCATCCTTACTTGTGGGATATTCTCTTCCCCAACAGGAAATGGCAAAGAGTCCCAGCAAAGCTGGTCACATGATCCCTCCTAGGCTCCGCCCACCCCAGTCATTCTCTTTGCCGTTGCACAGGCAACATCTCCACGGAGATGGTTAAGAGTTTTTTGGTGTTTAAATGTAGTTTTTATTCTTCTATCAAGTGTTTGTTATTTTAAAATAGTGCTGGTATGTACTATTTACTCTGAAACAGAAAAAGGATGAAGATTTCTGTTTGTAAGAGGAAGATGATTTTAGCAGACAGTAACTAAAATCGATTGCTGTTTCCACACAGGACTGTTGAGATGAAGTAACTTCAGTTGGGGGAAACAGTTAGCAGACCTTTCTGCTTAAGGTATGACTAGCCATATTTCTAACAAGACCATGTAATGCTGGAAGGCTGTCATTTCCCCTCATGGGGACCGGTAAGCCATTTTCTTAGTTAAACATAAAAGAATAAAGGGCTTCAAAAAGGGCTTAAAAACTGGTAGACATTTTTCTGGGCTAAAACGATTGCTTTACTAGGCATATTATGCAGATTCTAACTAATAATTGTTATTATAATCTTGGGGAACGTTTAGAAAAACGGCAGGCACTGTGTTGGACACCTTTTTCAGATGGGGGGCCTTTTCTAGTTATAGACAGAGCCTCATTTTCGCGCCATTAATGCACAGTTGTTTTTGGAGAGCAAGGCATGCAGATGCATGTGTGAGGAGCTAAGAATCACTGAAAAAGCTTATAGAAGGCGTCATTTGGTATCGTATTCCCCTCTGGGCTTGGTTGGGTCTCAGCAAAGCATATAGCTGGGACTGTATAGGGGTTAAATGTAAAAACGGCTCCGGTTCCGTTATTTTAAGGGTTAAAGCTCTGAAATTTGGTGTGCAATACTTTTAATGCTTTAAGACACTGTGGTGTAATTTTGGTAATTTTTGAACAATTCCTTCATACTTTTTCACATATTCAGTAATAAAGTGTTTTCAGTTTGAAATTTAAAGAAACAGTAACGGTTTTATTTTAAAACGTTTTTTGTGCTTGATTGACAAGTTTAAGCCTGTTTAACATGTCTGTACCATCAGATAAGATATGTTCTATATGTATGAAAGCCAATGTGTCTCCCCATTTAAATTTATGTGATAAGTGTGCCATAGTGTCCAAACAAAGTAAGGACAGTAATGCCACAGATGATGATATTGCCCAAGATGATTCCTCAAATGAGGGGAGTAAACATGATACTACATCATCCCCTAATGTGTCTACACCAGTTTTGCCCACACAGGAGGCCCCTAGTACATCTAGTGCGCCAATACTTATTACCATGCAACAATTAACGGCTGTAATGGATAACTCCATAGCAAATATTTTATCCAAAATGCCTACTTATCAGAGAAAGCGCGATTGCTCTGTTTTAAACACTGAAGAGCAGGAGGGCGCTGATGATATTTGTTCTGACATACCCTCACACCAATCTCAAGGGGCCATGAGGGAGGTTTTGTCTGATGGAGAAATCTCAGATTCAGAAAAAATTTCTCATCAAGCTGAAACTGATGTTGTGACATTTAAATTTAAATTAGAACATCTCCGCGCACTGCTTAAGGAGGTGTTATCTACTCTGGATGATTGTGACAATTTGGTCATTCCAGAGAAATTATGTAAGATGGACAAGTTCCTAGAGGTTACGGTGCCCCCCGACGCTTTTCCTATACCCAAGCGGGTGGCGGACATAGTAAATAAAGAGTGGGAAAGGCCCGGCATACCTTTTTGTTCCCCCCCTATATTTAAGAAATTATTTCCTATAGTCGACCCCAGAAAGGACTTATGGCAGACAGTCCCCAAGGTCGAGGGGGCGGTTTCTACTCTAAACAAACGCACTACTATTCCTATCGAAGACAGTTGTGCTTTTAAAGATCCTATGGATAAAAAATTAGAGGGTTTGCTTAAAAATATTTTTGTACAGCAAGGGTTCCTTCTACAACCAATTTCATGCATTGTTCCTGTCACTACGGCAGCGTGCTTCTGGTTCGAGGAACTAGAAAAGTCGCTCAGTAGAGAATCTTCGTATGAGGAGGTTATGGACAGAGTTCAAGCACTTAAATTGGCTAACTCTTTTGTTTTAGATGCCGCTTTGCAATTAGCTAGATTAGCAGCGAAAAATTCAGGGTTTGCTATAGTGGCGCGCAGAGCGCTTTGGCTAAAGTCTTGGTCAGCGGATGTGTCATCCAAGACAAAATTGCTTAACATTCCTTTCAAAGGTAAAACATTATTTGGACCAGATTTGAAAGAGATTATTTCAGACATCACTGGAGGAAAGGGCCACGCCCTCCCACAGGATAGGTCTTTTAAGGCTAAAAATAAGCCTAATTTTCGTCCCTTTCGCAGAAACGGACCAGCCTCTAATTCTGCATCCTCTAAGCAAGAGGGTAATACTTCACAACCCAAACCAGCCTGGAAACCAATGCAAGGCTGGAACAAGGGTAAGCAGGCCAAGAAGCCTACCACTGCTACCAAAACAGCATGAAGGGATAGCCCCCGATCCGGAACCGGATCTAGTAGGGGGCAGACTCTCTCTCTTTGCTCAGGCTTGGGCAAGAGATGTTCAGGATCCTTGGGCGCTAGAAATAGTTTCTCAAGGTTATCTTCTGGAATTCAAGGAACTACCCCCAAGGGTAAGGTTCCACAGGTCTCAATTATCCTCAAACCAAATAAAGAGACAGGCATTCTTACATTGCGTAGAAGACCTGTTAAAGATGGGAGTTATACATCCAGTTCCAATAAAAGAACAAGGAATGGGATTTTACTCAAATCTGTTCGTAGTTCCCAAAAAAGAGGGAACATTCAGACCAATTTTGGATCTGAAGATCCCAAACAAATTTCTCAGGGTTCCATCGTTCAAAATGGAAACCATTCGAACGATCCTTCCCACCATCCAGGAAAGTCAATTTATGACCACCGTGGATTTAAAGGATGCGTACCTACATATTCCTATCCACAAGGAACATCATCAGTTCCTAAGGTTCGCTTTTCTGGACAAGCATTACCAGTTTGTGGCACTTCCATTCGGATTAGCCACTGCTCCGAGAATTTTCACAAAGGTACTGGGGTCCCTTCTAGCGGTTCTAAGACCAAGGGGCATTGCAGTAGTACCTTACTTGGACGACATCCTAATTCAAGCGTCGTCCCTGTCAAAAGCAAAGGCTCATACGGACATCGTCCTAGCCTTTCTCAGATCTCACGGATGGAAGGTGAACAAAGAAAAAAGTTCTCTGTCCCCGTCAACAAGAGTTCCCTTCTTGGGAACAATAATAGATTCCTTAGAAATAAGGATTTTTCTGACAGAGGTCAGAAAATCAAAACTTCTAAGCTCTTGTCAAGTACTTCACTCTGTTCCTCGTCCTTCCATAGCGCAGTGCATGGAGGTAATAGGTTTGATGGTTGCAACAATGGACATAGTTCCTTTTGCACGAATTCATCTAAGACCATTACAACTGTGCATGCTCAAACAGTGGAATGGGGATTATACAGACTTGTCTCCGATGATTCAAGTAGATCAAAAGACCAGAGATTCACTCCGTTGGTGGCTGACCCTGGACAATCTGTCACAGGGAATGAGCTTCCGCAGACCAGAGTGGGTCATTGTCACGACCGACGCCAGTCTAGTGGGCTGGGGCGTGGTCTGGGAATCCCTGAAAGCTCAGGGTTTATGGTCTCGGGAAGAGTCTCATTCTGGAACTGAGAGCGATATTCAATGCTCTCAAAGCTTGGCCTCAACTAGCAAAGGCCAAATTCATAAGGTTTCAATCAGACAACATGACGACTGTTGCATATATCAATCATCAGGGGGGAACAAGGAGTTCCCTGGCGATGAAAGAAGTGACCAAGATAATTCAATGGGCGGAGGATCACTCCTGCCACTTGTCTGCGATCCACATCCCAGGAGTGGAAAATTGGGAAGCGGATTTTCTGAGTCGTCAGACATTCCATCCGGGGGAGTGGGAACTCCATCCGGAAATCTTTGCCCAAATAACTCAATTATGGGGCATTCCAGACATGGATCTGATGGCGTCTCGTCAGAACTTCAAGGTTCCTTGCTACGGGTCCAGATCCAGGGATCCCAAGGCGACTCTAGTAGATGCACTAGTAGCACCTTGGACCTTCAACCTAGCTTATGTATTCCCACCGTTTCCTCTCATTCCCAGGCTGGTAGCCAGGATCAATCAGGAGAGGGCCTCGGTGATCTTGATAGCTCCTGCGTGGCCACGCAGGACTTGGTATGCAGACCTGGTGAATATGTCATCGGCTCCACCATGGAAGCTACCTTTGAGACAGGACCTTCTTGTTCAGGGTCCATTCGAACATCTGAATCTGGTTTCCCGCCAACTGACAGCTTGGAGATTGAACGCTTGATTTTATCAAAGTGCGGGTTTTCAGATTCTGTAATAGATACTCTGATTCAGGCTAGAAAGCCTGTAACTAGAAAAATTTACCATAAAATATGGAAAAAATATATCTGTTGGTGTGAATCCAAAGGATTGCCATGGAACAAGATAAAAATTCCTAAGATTCTATCCTTTCTACAAGAAGGTTTGGAGAAAGGATTATCTGCAAGTTCTCTAAAGGGACAGATTTCTGCTTTATCTGTCTTACTACACAAACGACTGGCAGCTATGCCAGATGTTCAAGCATTTGTTCAGGCTCTGGTTAGGATCAAGCCTGTTTACAGACCTTTGACTCCTCCCTGGAGTTTAAATCTAGTTCTTTCAGTTCTTCAAGGGGTTCCGTTTGAACCCTTACATTCCGTAGATATTAAGTTACTATCTTGGAAAGTTTTGTTTTTGGTTGCAATCTCTTCTGCTAGAAGAGTTTCAGAGTTATCTGCTCTGCAGTGTTCTCCTCCTTATCTGGTGTTCCATGCAGATAAGGTGGTTTTGCGTACTAAGCCTGGTTTTCTTCCTAAAGTTGTTTCTAACAAAAATATTAACCAGGAGATAGTTGTACCTTCTTTGTGTCCGAATCCAGTTTCAAAGAAGGAGCGTTTGTTACACAATTTGGACGTTGTCCGTGCTCTAAAATTCTATTTAGAGGCTACTAAAGATTTCAGACAAACATCATCCTTGTTTGTTGTTTATTCTGGTAAAAGGAGAGGTCAAAAAGCGACTTCTACCTCTTTCCTTTTGGCTTAAAAGCATTATCCGTTTGGCTTATGAGACTGCCGGACGGCAGCCTCCTGAAAGAATCACAGCTCACTCCACTAGGGCTGTGGCTTCCACATGGGCCTTCAAGAACGAGGCTTCTGTTGACCAGATATGTAAGGCAGCGACTTGGTCTTCACTGCACACTTTTGCCAAATTTTACAAATTTGATACTTTTGCTTCTTCGGAGGCTATTTTTGGGAGAAAGGTTTTGCAAGCTGTGGTGCCTTCAGTTTAGGTGACCTGATTTGCTCCCTCCCTTCATCCGTGTCCTAAAGCTTTGGTATTGGTTCCCACAAGTAAGGATGACGCCGTGGACCGGACACACCAATGTTGGAGAAAACAGAATTTATGCTTACCTGATAAATTACTTTCTCCAACGGTGTGCCCGGTCCACGGCCCGCCCTGGTTTTTTTAATCAGGTCTGATGAATTATTTTCTCTAACTACAGTCACCACGGTATCATATGATTTCTCCTATATATATTTCCTCCTGTCCATCGGTCGAATGACTGGGGTGGGCGGAGCCTAGGAGGGATCATGTGACCAGCTTTGCTGGGACTATTTGCCATTTCCTGTTGGGGAAGAGAATATCCCACAAGTAAGGATGACGCAGTGGACCGGACACACCGTTGGAGAAAGTAATTTATCAGGTAAGCATAAATTCTGTTTTTCCTCTTTGGGCTAATTTTGTTTAAATTCTTTATTAGTATGTGTGTGTCTTATGTTTTATATAGGGATTTATGTATAAACGTAAAATTTGGTAGTTGGTTTTCTTTGCTTGCTTAGCTAGAACAGGCTAACTGACAGACTGCTTGAGCGTTTGTGTATATTAAACTCTGGTGTTGTAGGCAGAGGGAAACGTGCACCTTTTACTTGCTGTGTAGTCTCCTCTCTCTGCTGGTCATGTGACTTCTCTCTGCTGTCAGATATTCACGGAGCAGAGTGGCGTCATTGAATTTCAGTCTTTTCAGTGTCGATCTACTATATGATCGTTTTAGAGACTTCTGGCAGCCAAATTGTGTATGTGTTACGGTAAGGCACCTCAGCCTGTCTGAGGTGTAGGGGGCCTGATTGGTTTATTATTTTAAAGAATTTTTGCATAACGTTAAAGGGACACTGAACTTAATTTTTTTTCTTTCATGGTTCAGATAGAGCATCACATTTTAAGCAACTTTCTAATTTACTCCTATTATCAGTTTTTCTTCGTTCTCTTGCTATCTTTATTTTAAAAGCAGGAATGTAAATTTTAGCAGCCAGCCCATTTTATGTTCAGCACCATGGATAGTGCTTGCTTATTGGATGCTAACATTTACCCACCAATAAGCAAGCATAAGGTTCTCAACCAAAAATGGGCCGGCTCCTATGCATCACATTCTTGCTTTTTAAATAAAGATAGCAAGAGAATGAAGAAAAATTGATAATAGAAGTAAGTTAGAAAGTTTCTTAAAATTTCATGCTCTATCTAATTTGTGATAGAAAAAAAAATTGGGTTTAGTGTCCCTTTTTAGCGGCTGTGGTATTATTATTTTTTAAATTGACAGTGTATTTAAAAAAAATTCTACAATCTGGGGAATTTTTTATTTAGTATTATGGACATGGACCAAGAATCTGTGTCTTTTGACAAATGCTTGTTATGCCTTGAAGCACATTGTTTTGCCTATGCAATTCTGTGCTACATGCTTAGCTAGAACACCTCAATTTAAAGATAAATTGTTGCCCTTTGAGTTCAATGTCTCTCAGGATGATGCTGTTCAGGCAATGCCACAGCTTTCTCCTCAAACGTCCCAAGCCTCTATGGCATCACATACAGTGCCCTGCAGTTCCTCTCAGCCTCCTGGATGAGTTTATTTGCCTGCAGATTTTGCTGCACAGGTATCTTCTGCAGTATCTGTGGCATTATCTGCTTTTCCTATTCCTATTAGACTGGGAGCCAAGATGTCTGGCTTCACTGTCCTAGCCCGCATGGCATTGTTTCTAAAATCTTGGTCAGCTGATGTTACCTCTAAGTCCAAGCTTTTGGCGCTTCCTTAAAGGGGAAGACCTTGTTCAGACCTGGTCTGGCAGAAATAATTTCTGATATTACGGGTGGAAAAGGGTCTTTTCTACCGCAAGACAAGAAGAACAGACTCAAATGAGTCTTCCTCTTCCAAGCAGGAACAGTCCAAGTCTTCTTGGAAGCCCAATCAGTCTTGGAATAAAGAGAAGCAATCAAAGAAACCCTCAGCTGAGTCTAAGTCAGCATGAAAGATCGTCCACTGGTCCGAGATCGGATCAAGTGGGGGGCAGACTTTCCCTGTTTTGTCAAGCATGGAGATGAGATGTCCCAGATCCTTGGGTTGTGGACATAGTATTTTAGGGTTACAAAATAGAATTCAAAACTTTCCCTCCCAGGGGCAGATTCCACCTCTCAAGATTATCTGCAGACCAGGTAAAAAGAGAGGCATTCTTGAACTGCGTTCAGGACCTTTCCTCTCTGGGAGTGATTGTTCCAGTAAGGGAACAGGGTCTAGGATTCTTTTTAAATCTGTTTGTGGTTCCCAAAAAAGAGGGAACTTTACCACCCATTTTAGACCTTAAGTGCCTCAACAAGTTTCTCAGGGTACCGTCCTTCAAAATGGAAACCATTTGTTCCATTCTTCCTTTGGTCCAAGAGGGTCAGTTCATGACAACCATAGACCTGAAGGATGCGTATCTTCATGTTCCTGTCCACAGGGATCATCACAAATTCCTGGTATTTGCCTTTCTAGACAAACACTTTCAGTTTGTGGCTCTTCCGTTTGGCCTTTCCACAGCTCCCAGAATTTTCTCAAAGGGTCTTGGGGCTCTCTTGGCAGTGATCAGGTCTCGGAATTGCAGTGGCACCATACCTGGACGACATATTGGTTCAGGCACCATATTTTCAACAAGCAAACTCTCATACAGAAATCTTGTTGTCTTTTCTACATTCCCAGGGTTGGAAAGTGAATCTGGAAAAGAGTTCCTTGTTCCAGCTACAAGGGTGTTTTTTTTCTTATGGACCATAATAGATTCCCTATCTAGAAAATTTTTTTGACGGAGGTCAGAAAATCCAAAACTCTCTCTCTCTCTCTCTCTCTCTCTCTTTCTCTCTTTTTTTTTTTTCTTTTCTCTCTTTTTTTTTTTCTTTTCTCTCTCTTTTTTTTTTTTCTTTTCTCTTTTTTTTTTTTTTTTCTCTCTTTTTTTTTTTTTTTTTTTTTTTTCTTTTCTCTCTTCATGGATATCATTCCCTTTGCTTGATTCCATTTGAGAGCTCTGCAATTATGCATGCTCAGACAATGGAACGGAGACCATTCGGATCTGTCTCAGAGGATAGATCTAGACCAGTCGACAAGAGACTCTCTCCTGTGGTGGTTTTCTCATGACCATCTGTCTCAGGGCACATGCTTCCGGGGCCTTCCTGTGTGATTGTTACCATGAACTCCAGCCAGCTAGGCTAGGGAGCAGTCTGAGACTTGTTAAAGGCGCAGGGACTCTGGACTCTGGGAGGAGTCTGCTCTCCCCTTAAACATCTTGGAGTTGAGAGCGATTTATTAGGTTTCAGTCAGACAATATCACCTCAGTGGCTTACATCAACCACCAGGGAGGAACTCAGATTTCCTTATCCATGAAGGAGGTGGCACTGATTATTCAGTGGGCGGGAGCTCACAATTGTTGTTTGCCATCCATATTCCTGGAGTGGATAACTGGAAAGCGGATTTCTTGAGCAGACAGACATTTCATTCCTGTGAGTGGGCTCACCATCCTGAGGTGTTCTCCAGGTTAACCTTCAAATGGGGGGTGCCGGAGTTGGATCTGATGGCATCTCGGCAGAACGCCAAGCTTCCAAGGTACGGTTCAAGGTCAAGAGATACCTAAGGCCGCTCTTATAGATGCTCTGGTGGTTCCTTGGGATTTTTGTCTAGCATACCTGTTTCCTCCGTTTGCACTCCTTCCACGAGTTATTGCTTGTATCAAACGCGAGAGCATCAGTAATCTAGATCTGGTATGCAACCTAGTGAAGATGTCATCTCGGCCACATTGGAGGTTGCCTCTTAGAAAGGTCCTTCTAACTCTGGGTCTATTCCTCCATCCAAATCTTGTTTCTCTGAAGCTGACTGCTTGGAGATTGAACGCTTAGTTCGGTCATTGAGACCATGATCCAGGCTCGCAAGCCTGTTACTCAAAAAATGTACCATAAGGTATGGCTTAAATACCTTTATTGCTGTGAATCTAAGGGCTATTCTTGGAGTAGCATCAGGATTCCTAGAATTTTGTCTTTTCTCCAGGAAGGTCTGGAGAAAGGATTGTCAGTCGGTTCTTTGAAAGGTCAGATTTCTGCTTTATCTATTTTGTTACACAAGCGTCTGGCACATGTGTCAGATGTTCAATCTTTTTGTTAGGCCCTGGTCAGAATCAGGCCTGTGTTTAAACCTGTTGCTCCTCCTTGGAGCCATAATCTTGTTCTTAATGTTTTGCAGCAGGATCTGTTTGAGCCAATGCATTCCATAGATATTAAGTTGCTATCTTTGAAGTTTTTGTTTCTTATTGCTATCTCTACTGCTCGGAGAGTTTCGGAAATCTCGGCTTTGCAGTGTGATTCACCTTACCTTATCTTTAATGCGGATAAGGTGTTCTTTCGTACTAAATTGGGGTTTCTTCCTAAAGTTGTTTCGGATAGAAATATTAATCAGGAAATTGTTGTTCCTTCTCTCTGTCCCAATTCTTCTCATAAAGAATGTCTGTTGCACAGCATGGATGTTGTGCATGCTCTAAAATTTTACCTACAGGCGACTAAGGATTTTCGCCAGTCTTCTGCCCTGTTTGTTTGTTTCTTAGGAAAGCGTAAGAGTCAGATGTCTACCTCTTTCCCTTTGGTTATTCCTTTTCCATTTCCCTTTAGTCGAATGACTGGGTGATATGGGTAGGGGAGTGACACTTAGCAGCTTTGCTGTGGTGTTCTTTGCCTTCTCCTGCTGGCCAGGAGTGATATTCCCACTAGTTATTGAATGTCGTGGACTCTCCATATCCGGAAAGAAAGAAATTTATCAGGTAAGCAAAAATTATTTTTTTTAGTCTGATGTAATGCTTTTACCATGTTAATTTACACATTTTATTTAAGATGTAACAACTAGCAAAAAGCATGTTTTTAGGACAAAATATTAAGACTGCAACAATTCTCCTGGATGACTTTAATTACTTTTGCAAGGCTAGGATAACTCTGACATTAGTTTAAATTGACATAAAACAAGTAGGGATATAGACAAAATATAATATGTACTTTAATTGCTTTACCTGCAAATTTATACTGCAGTTCCTTGCCATTAACCCTTTTTAAGTTTCTGAATTGTACAGCTCTAACCCCCCCACCCCCCACCCCCACACACACACACAATTCCTTTTATGGCTGCATCTATATCCACCATTGATATGGTAGAATGCAAGACTTTAACAGTCGTTATTTGCAGGAGCATGCCTAGAAGCAAATAAGCTGCTGTGATTTTAGTTGAAATACAATATGTTTCTGATGCTAAACACTTATAAGGAGGGGTGGCTCAGACTTCTTCAGGCAGCATGGCTTTGTAAGCAATTTTGCTTATTTTTGAAAATTATTTAAAAAAAAAAAAAAAAATACTTGCGGTAAAAGAGCACGCATAAACAAACACTTAATGGTCAGGAACCGAATGGAGGGTGGAATAGGGGTTCCTAATATGATTGCCTACTATCTGGGCCAAACATGAGTGACAAGCAGTGGGTGGGACTGGAGGCCAGGTTAATTGATTTGGACAGAATAGATAGAATCCTCTGGACTCCCAAAAACAAAAGAACGCAGAGAAAAATAGTTTTCATAGTTATTGAACACACATTGCAGCTGTGGGACAGGCTAACCCAGAAATTTTCCTTGCTAAGCAGAAATTCCACACTCACGCCCCTTGTGGATATAGATTCCCCAATAGTACAGACACTGGGAGCCAAATGGGCCTATACAGAATAGCAGATGCCTTGAGCAATAATAAACTGATATCATATGATCATTATACAAAGCTTGATAATGCAGTAGGTTTTCAATGGTTCCACTATCTACAATTAAATTCCAGAATTGGCAGGGTACTGGGTGGGGAAGAGGGGAGCATTTGCACTAGGTTTGAGGGGTTATATTTGTCTAAGGATGTAATCAAAAGTTCAATTTCTAAGTTGTATTCAATTTTCAATACTGCTAGTAGATCTGTTAAACCAACTCTCATGATAAAATGGGAAGAGGAGCTGAATGACACCTGGGCACTTGACCAATGGGAAACAAACCTTTTTGGTGGTATGTCCTTTTCAGTTAACGCCTTCTTAAAGGAAAACTTCATGAAGGTCGCTTATAAGTGGAATATATTCCCAGCAAGATTCCACAATACATCAGAGTCAGGAAAGCAATTATGTTGGAGGATGTGGGGAACGAGGCACATATCTTCATATGTGGAGGGATTGTCCCAAAATTAGAGATATATGGGAAGAAACATCTACATTTTTAGAGAAGCTGTTTTCTAAGAAAATAACTCTTACACCAGAGCAGGCCCTGTTACACTTCCCAAATAAGGATATTCTCAAACATTATCGTAAACTAGCAGAAACCATTTTCACGGTAACGAGATTGAGCATAGCTAAATTTTAGAAATCAACTCCTCCATCATATACATATTTTTTACATAAACTAGAATACCATTATCTTAGAACTGAACTGACGGCAAAGATACTTGATAAACTAAACCAATTTCTAGTGGAATGGGAGCCCTATATAATGTTTTATGAGGAAACTAGAAAGACAATCAGAATAACTGATTCATAATTGAGAGATGCATTTCTATAGCCTATTTAGGTGACACTGTGACCTGAAGTTTGGTGGGTGATATTGGCGACTCAGATGTTGAGATTAACAACTTGTCGAATATGTGAAATATTTTAATTGGTGTATGAATGTGCAATGTTTTCCATTATTTGTTGTACTTGTGTACTTATTTTTTTGAAAAAAGAGAAATGTTTTCATTAAAATAAAAAATACTTGCCAGCTAAGTTTTTTAAAAAAAATGTATGCAAACTATTTTTTACTTAATTAGCCCTTTTAGGATATGCACAGATCTCAACATGTTTTATGGCACTTTAAGGGAAACTGTAATAAAAATGTCATGCATTTGAAAGGGTAGTAGATGTAAATGTTACTAAATGCTGTTTTATTTGCTTGAAATGTAAACTCTTTAAATTGAAATTAAACCAACAGGAAATGCATGTTGCATATTTAGAGATTCATTTATCAGTTTTAGGGACAGGCCATGCAGTTTTATTGGTAGAAAAAAACAAGGCTCTATGTTTTGGGAAATTAGCAGGTACACTTACCTTTTTCCCCCAGTCTATTTTTTAATTTGTCTTCAACTGTAAAAAGGCAAAAGTATCATGTTTTATACAATGTCATTTTTAAAAGGGCAGTAAACCTTAGGATAAAAAGGTCCCATAATATGTACTAACCCCGGTATTGAGTTTGATCTGAAACCCCACTGCAGAATTGGTTTCTTTAACCACTTAACCATTTCTACCTCCCTGTGCTAAGTGATTTTTTTTGTGCTGCTCACATTTAAGTCCTACTGTAGTTTATTTCTCCAACATTGGTGTGTCCGGTCCATGGCGTCATCCTTACTTGTGGGAATATCTCTTCCCCAACAGGAAATGGCAAAGAGTCCCGGCAAAGCTGGCCATATAGTCCCTCCTAGGCTCCGTCCACCCCAGTCATTCTCTTTGCCGTTGCACAGGCAACATCTCCACGGAGATGGTTAAGAGTTTTTTGGTGTTTAAATGTAGTTTTTTATTCTTCTATCAAGTGTTTGTTATTTTAAAATAGTGCTGGTATGTACTATTTACTCTGAAACAGAAAAGGATGAAGATTTCTGTTTGTGAGAGGAAGATGATTTTAGTAGACAGTAACTAAAATTGATTGCTGTTTCCACATAGGACTGTTGAGATGAAGTAACTTCAGTTGGGGGAAACAGTTAGCAGACTTTTCTGCTTAAGGTATGACTAGCCATATTTCTAACAAGACCATGTAATGCTGGAAGGCTGTCATTTCCCCTCATGGGGACCGGTAAGCCATTTTCTTAGTCAAGCAAACAGAATAAAGGGCTTAATATGGGCTATAAAACTGGTATACACTTTTATGGGCTAAATCGATTGCTTTATTTGGGCATTTTATACATGTTTATGCTGATAATTTTCATTTATAAACTTGGGGAACGTTTTTTAACGGCAGGCACTATGTTAGACACCTTTTCCAGTCAGGGAGGGCCTTCCCAGTTGTAGGCTGAGCCTCATTTTCGCGCCATTACTGCGCAGTTGTTTTTTGAGAGCAAGACATGCAGATGCATGTGTGAGGATCTGAAAGTAGCTGGAAAAGTTTCTAGAAGGCGTCATTTGGTATCGTATTCCCCTCTGGGCTTGGTTAGGTCACAGCAAAGGCTATAGCTGGGACTGTATAGGGGTTAAATTTGTAAACGGCTCCGTTTCCGTTATTTTAAGGGTTAAAGCTCTGAAAATTGGTGTGCAATACTCTTAATGCTTTAAGACACTGTGGTGAAATTTTGGTAATTTTTGAACAATTCCTTCATACTTTTTCACATATTCAGTAATAAAGTGTTTTCTGTTTAAAATTTAAAGAGACAGTAACGGTTTTGTTTTAAAACGTTTTTCTCCAACATAGGTGTGTCCGGTCCACGGCGTCATCCTTACTTGTGGGATATTCTCTTCCCCAACAGGAAATGGCAAAGAGCCCAGCAAAGCTGGTCACATGATCCCTCCTAGGCTCCGCCTTCCCCAGTCATTCTCTTTGCCGTTGTACAGGCAACATCTCCACGGAGATGGCTTAGAGTTTTTTGGTGTTTAAATGTAGTTTTTATTCTTCAATCAAGAGTTTGTTATTTTAAAATAGTGCTGCTATGTACTATTTACTCTGAAACAGAAAAGAGATGAAGATTTCTGTTTGTAAGAGGAAAATGATTTTAGCAACCGTTACTAAAATCGATGGCTGTTTCCACACAGGACTGTTGAGAGGAATTAACTTCAGTTGGGGGAAACAGTGAGCAGACTTTTGCTGCTTGAGGTATGACACATTTCTAACAAGACTTGGTAATGCTGGAAGCTGTCATTTTCCCTATGGGATCCGGTAAGCCATTTTTATTAAATAAGAATAAAGGGCTTCACAAGGGCTTAAAGACTGGTAGACATTTTTCTGGGCTAAAACGATTGATTTATAAGCATTTTTAATAGTTTATAGCTTTGAGGAGTTATTTTATTCTTGGGATTTATGTTAAATAACCGGCAGGCACTGTATTGGACACCTTTTTCACTGGGGGCCTTCTCTAATCATAGGCAGAGCCTCATTTTCGCGCCTCTATTGCGCAGTTGTTTTTGGGAAGCAAGGCATGCAGATGCATGTGTGAGGAGCTCAGATACATAGAAAAAGCTTACTGAAGGCGTCATTTGGTATCGTATTCCCCTCTGGGCTTGGTTGGGTCTCAGCAAAGCAGATACCAGGGACTGTATAGGGGTTAAATATAAAGACGGCTCCGGTTCCGTTATTTTAAGAGTTAAAGCTTTCAAATTTGGTGTGCAATACTTTTAAGGCTTTAAGACACTGTGGTGAAATTTTGGTGAATTTTGAACAATTCCTTCATACTTTTTCACATTTTCAGTAATAAAGTGTGTTCAGTTTAAAATTTAAAGTGACAGTAACGGTTTTATTTTAAAACGTTTTTTGTACTTTGTTATCAAGTTTTTGCCTGTTTAACATGTCTGAACTATCAGATAGACTATGTTCTGTGTGTGAGGAAGCCAAGGTTCCTTCTCATTTAAATAGATGTGATGTATGTGACACAAAATTTAGAGAAAATGATGCCCAAGATGATTCCTCAAGTGAGGGGAGTAAGCATGGTACTGCATCATCCCCTCCTTCGTCTACGCCAGTCTTGCCCACACAGGAGGCCCCTAGTACATCTAGTGCGCCAATACTCCTTACTATGCAACAATTAACGGCTGTAATGGATAATTCTATCAAAAACATTTTAGCCAAAATGCCCACTTATCAGCGAAAGCGCGACTGCTCTGTTTTAGAAAATACCGAAGAGCATGAGGACGCTGATGATAATGGTTCTGAAATGCCCCTACACCAGTCTGAGGGGGCCAGGGAGGTTTTGTCTGAGGGAGAAATTTCAGATTCAGGGAAAATTTCTCAACAAGCTGAACCTGATGTGATTACATTCAAATTTAAATTGGAACATCTCCGCGCTCTGCTTAAGGAGGTGTTATCTACTCTGGATGATTGTGACAATTTGGTCATTCAGAGAAATTATGTAAGATGGACAAGTTCCTAGAGGTCCCGGGGCCCCCCGAAGCTTTTCCTATACCCAAGCGGGTGGCGGACATTGTAAACAAAGAATGGGAAAGGCCCGGCATACCTTTTGTCCCTCCCCCTATATTTAAGAAATTGTTTCCTATGGTCGACCCCAGAAAGGACTTATGGCAGACAGTCCCCAAGGTCGAGGGGGCGGTTTCTACTCTAAACAAACGCACTACTATCCCTATAGAAGATAGTTGTGCTTTCAAAGATCCTATGGATAAAAAATTAGAGGGTTTGCTTAAAAAGATGTTTGTTCAGCAAGGTTACCTTCTACAACCAATTTCATGCATTGTTCCTGTCACTACAGCAGCGTGTTTCTGGTTCGATGAACTAGAAAAGTCGCTCAATAAAGATTCTTCTTATGAGGAGATTATGGACAGAATTCATGCTCTTAAATTGGCTAATTCTTTTACTTTAGACGCCACTTTGCAATTGGCTAGATTAGCGGCGAAAAATTCGGGGTTTGCTATTGTGGCGCGCAGAGCGCTTTGGCTAAAATCGTGGTCAGCGGATGCGTCTTCCAAGAACAAATTGCTTAACATACCTTTCAAGGGGAAAACGCTGTTTGGCCCTGACTTGAAAGAGATTATTTCAGATATCACTGGGGGTAAGGGCCACGCCCTTCCTCAGGATAGGTCTTTCAAGGCTAAAAATAAACCAAATTTTCGTCCCTTTCGCAGAAAAGGACCAGTCCCAAGTTCTACATCCTCTAAGCAAGAGGGTAATACTTCTCAAACCAAGCCAGCCTGGAGGCCAATGCAAGGCTGGAACAAAGGTAAGCAGGCCAAGAAACCTGCCACTGCTACCAAGACAGCATGAGATGTTGGCCCCCGATCCGGGACCGGATCTGGTGGGGGGCAGACTTTCTCTCTTCACTCAGGCTTGGGCAAGAGATGTTCTGGATCCTTGGGCGCTAGAAATAGTCTCCCAAGGTTATCTTCTGGAATTCAAGGAGCTACCCCCAAGGGGGAGGTTCCACAGGTCTCAATTGTCTTCAGACCACATAAAAAGACAGGCATTCTTACATTGTGTAGAAGACCTGTTAAAAATGGGAGTGATTCATCCTGTTCCATTAGGAGAACAAGGGATGGGATTCTACTCCAATCTGTTCATAGTTCCCAAAAAAGAGGGAACATTCAGACCAATCTTAGATCTCAAGATCCTAAACAAATTTCTCAAGGTTCCATCGTTCAAAATGGAAACCATTCGGACAATTCTTCCTACCATCCAGGAAGGTCAATTCATGACCACGGTGGATTTAAAGGATGCGTATCTACATATTCCTATCCACAAGGAACATCATCGGTTCCTAAGGTTCGCCTTTCTGGACAAGCATTACCAGTTTGTGGCACTTCCATTCGGATTAGCCACTGCTCCAAGAATTTTCACAAAGGTACTAGGGTCCCTTCTAGCGGTGCTAAGACCAAGGGGCATTGCAGTAGTACCTTACTTGGACGACATACTGATTCAAGCGTCGTCTCGACCTCAAGCAAAGGCTCATACGGACATTGTCCTGGCCTTTCTCAGATCTCACGGGTGGAAAGTGAACGTAGAAAAAAATTCTCTATCTCCGTCAACAAGAGTTCCCTTCTTGGGAACAATAATAGACTCCTTAGAAATGAGGATTTTTCTGACAGAAGCCAGAAAATCAAAACTTCTAAGCGCTTGTCAAGTACTTCATTCTGTTCTTCTTCCTTCCATAGCGCAGTGCATGGAAGTAATAGGTTTGATGGTCGCGGCAATGGACATAGTTCCTTTTGCGCGAATTCATCAAAGACTATTACAAATGTGCATGCTCAGTCAGTGGAATGGGGATTATACAGACTTGTCTCCGACGATACAAGTAGATCAGAGGACCAGAGATTCACTCCGTTGGTGGCTGACCCTGGACAACCTGTCACAAGGGATGAGCTTCCGCAGACCAGAGTGGGTCATTGTCATGACCGACGCCAGTCTGGTGGGCTGGGGCGCGGTCTGGGAACCCCTGAAAGCGCAGGGTCTTTGGTCTCGGGAAGAATCTCTTCTCCCGATAAATATTCTGGAACTAAGAGCGATATTCAATGCTCTCAAGGCTTGGCCTCAGCTAGCAAAGGCCAAATTCATACGGTTTCAATCAGACAACATGACGACTGTTGCGTATATCAACCATCAGGGGGGAACAAGGAGTTCCCTGGCGATGGAAGAAGTGACCAAAATAATTCATTGGGCGGAGACTCACTCCTGCCACTTGTCTGCAATCCACATCCCAGGAGTGGAAAATTGGGAAGCGGATTTTCTGAGTCGTCAGACATTTCATCCGGGGGAGTGGGAACTCCATCCGGAAATCTTTGCCCAAATAATTCAATTGTGGGGCATTCCAGACATGGATCTGATGGCGTCTCGTCAGAACTTCAAGGTTCCTTGCTACGGGTCCAGATCCAGGGATCCCAAGGCGACTCTAGTGGATGCACTAGTAGCACCTTGGAGCTTCAACCTAGCTTATGTGTTCCCACCGTTTCCTCTCATTCCCAGGCTGGTAGCCAGGATCAAACAGGAGAGGGTATCGGTGATCTTGATAGCTCCTGCGTGGCCACGCAGGACTTGGTATGCAGACCTGGTGAATATGTCATCGGCTCCACCATGGAAGCTACCTTTGAGACAGGACCTTCTTGTTCAAGGTCCGTTCGAACATCCGAATCTGGCCTCACTCCAACTGACTGCTTGGAGATTGAACGCTTGTAAAGCCTGTAACTAGAAAAATCTACCATAAAATATGGAAAAAAATATATCTGTTGGTGTGAATCTAAAGGATTCCCATGGAACAAGATAAAAATTCCTAAGATTCTATCCTTTCTTCAAGAAGGTTTGGAGAAAGGATTATCTGCAAGTTCTTTGAAGGGACAGATTTCTGCTTTATCTGTTTTACTTCACAAAAAGCTGGCGGCTGTGCCAGATGTTCAAGCTTTTGTTCAGGCTCTGGTTAGAATCAAGCCTGTTTACAAACCTTTGACTCCTCCTTGGAGTCTTAATTTAGTTCTTTCAGTTCTTCAGGGGGTTCCGTTTGAACCCCTACATTCCGTTGATATCAAGTTATTATCTTGGAAAGTTTTGTTTTTGGTTGCAATTTCTTCTGCTAGAAGAGTTTCAGAGTTATCTGCTCTGCAGTGTTCTCAACCTTATCTGGTGTTCCATGCAGATAAGGTGGTTTTGCGTACTAAACCTGGTTTTCTTCCGAAAGTTGTTTCTAACAAAAATATTAACCAGGAGATAGTCGTGCCTTCTTTGTGTCCGAATTCAGTTTCAAAGAAGGAACGTTTGTTGCACAATTTGGATGTAGTTCGTGCTCTAAAATTCTATTTAGAGGCTACAAAGGATTTCAGACAAACATCTTCCTTGTTTGTTGTTTATTCTGGTAAAAGGAGAGGTCAAAAAGCAACTTCTACCTCTCTCTCTTTTTGGCTTAAAAGCATCATCAGATTGGCTTATGAGACTGCCGGACGGCAGCCTCCTGAAAGAATCACAGCTCATTCCACTAGGGCCGTGGCTTCCACATGGGCCTTCAAGAACGAGGCTTCTGTTGATCAGATATGTAAGGCAGCGACTTGGTCTTCACTGCACACTTTTACCAAATTTTACAAATTTGATACTTTTGCTTCTTCTGAGGCTATTTTTGGGAGAAAGGTTTTGCAAGCCGTGGTGCCTTCCATCTAGGTGACCTGATTTGCTCCCTCCCATCATCCGTGTCCTAAAGCTTTGGTATTGGTTCCCACAAGTAAGGATGACGCCGTGGACCGGACACACCTATGTTGGAGAAAACAGAATTTATGTTTACCTGATAAATTACTTTCTCCAACGGTGTGTCCGGTCCACGGCCCGCCCTGGTTTTTTAATCAGGTCTGATGATTTATTTTTTCTAACTACAGTCACCACGGTATCATATGATTTCTCCTATGCAAATATTCCTCCTTTACGTCGGTCGAATTACTGGGGAAGGCGGAGCCTAGGAGGGATCATGTGACCAGCTTTGCTGGGCTCTTTGCCATTTCCTGTTGGGGAAGAGAATATCCCACAAGTAAGGATGACGCCGTGGACCGGACACACCGTTGGAGAAAGTAATTTATCAGGTAAACATAAATTCTGTTTTTGTGCTTTATTGACAAGTTTAAGCCTGTTTAACATGTCTGTGCCTTCGGATAAGCTATGTTCTATATGTATGAAAGCCAATGTGTCTCCCCATTTAAATTTGTGTGATAATTGTGCCATAGCGTCCAATCAAAGTAAGGACAGTACTGCCACAGATAATGAAATTGCCCAAGATGATTCCTCAGATGAGGGGAGTAAACATGATACTACATCATCTCCTACTGTGTCTACACCAGTTTTGCCCACGCAGGAGGCCCCTAGTACATCTAGCGCGCCAATGCTTATTACCATGCAACAATTGACGGCTGTAATGGATAACTCCATAGCAAATATTTTATCCAAAATGCCTACATATCAGAGAAAGCGCGATTGCTCTGTTTTAAACACTGAAGAGCAGGAGGGCGCTGATGATAATTGTTCTGTCATACCCTCACACCAATCTGAAGGGGCCATGAGGGAGGTTTTGTCAGATGGGAAATTTCAGATTCAGGAAAAATTTCTCAACAAGCTGAACCTGATGTTGTGACATTTTAAATTTAAATTAGAACATCTCCGAGCACTGCTTAAGGAGGTGTTATCTACTCTGGATGATTGTGACAACTTGGTCATTCCAGAGAAATTATGCAAGATGGACAAGTTCCTAGAGGTTCCGGTGTACCCCGACGCTTTTCCTATACCCAAGCGGGTGGCGGACATAGTGAATAAGGAGTGGGAAAAGCCCGGCATACCTTTTGTTCCCCCCCCCTATATTTAAGAAATTATTTCCTATGGTCGACCCCAGAAAGGACTTATGGCAGACAGTCCCTAAGGTCGAGGGGGCAGTTTCTACTCTAAACAAGCCCACTACTATTCCTATCGAGGATAGTTGTGCTTTCAAAGATCCTATGGATAAAAAATTGGAGGGTTTGCTTAAAAAGATTTTTGTACAGCAAGGTTACCTTCTACAACCCATTTCGTGCATTGTTCCTGTCACTACAGCAGCGTGGTTCTGGTTTGAGGAACTAGAAAAGTCGCTCAGTAGGGAGACTCCATATGAGGAGGTTATGGACAGAGTTCACGCACTTAAGTTGGCTAACTCTTTTATTTTAGATGCCGCTTTGCAATTAGCTAGATTAGCCGCGAAAAATTCAGGATTTGCAATCGTGGCGCGCAGAGCGCTTTGGCTAAAGTCTTGGTCAGCGGATGTGTCATCCAAGACAAAATTGCTTAACATCCCTTTCAAAGGTAAAACTCTATTTGGGCCAGAATTGAAAGAGATTATCTCAGACATCACTGGGGGAAAGGGCCACGCCCTTCCACAAGATAGGCCTTTCAAGGCCAAGAATAAGTCTAATTTTCGTTCCTTTCGCAATTTCAGGAACGGACCGGCCTCTAATTCTGCATCCTCTAAGCAAGAGGGTAATGCCTCACAACCCAAACCAGCCTGGAAACCGATGCAAGGCTGGAACAAGAGTAAGCAGGCCAAGAAGCCTGCTGCTGCTAACAAAACAGCATGAAGGAGTAGCCCCCGATCCGGGACCGGATCTAGTAGGGGGCAGACTCTCTCTCTTTGCTCAGGCTTGGGCAAGAGATGTTCAGGATCCCTGGGCACTAGAAATAGTTTCTCAGGGTTATCTTCTGGAATTCAGGGAACTACCCCCAAGGGGAAGGTTCCACATGTCTCACTTATCCTTAAACCAAATAAAGAGACAGGCGTTCTTACATTGTGTAGAAGACCTGTTAAAGATGGGAGTGATACACCCAGTTCCACTAAAGGAACAAGGAATGGGATTTTATTCAAATCTGTTCATAGTTCCCAAAAAAGAGGGAACTTTCAGACCAATTTTGGACTTGAAGATCCTAAACAAATTTCTCAGGGTACCATCGTTCAAGATGGAAACCATTCGAACGATTCTACCCACTATCCAGGAAGGTCAATTTATGACTACCGTGGATCTAAAGGATGCGTACCTACATATTCCTATCCACAAAGAACATCATCAGTTTCCTAAGGTTCGCCTTTCTGGACAAACATTACCAGTTTGTGGCCCTCCCATTCGGGTTAGCCACTGCTCCAAGGATTTTCACAAAGGTACTAGGGTCCCTTCTAGCGGTTCTAAGACCGAGGGGCATTGCAGTAGTACCTTACTTGGACGACATTCTAATACAAGCATCGTCCCTGTCAAAAGCAAAGGCTCATACAGACATCGTTCTGGCCTTTCTCAGATCACACGGATGGAAGGTGAACATAGAAAAAAGTTCTCTGTCTCCGTCATCAAGAGTTCTCTTCTTGGGAACAATAATAGATTCCTTAGAAATGAGGATTTTTCTGACAGAGGTCAGAAAGTCAAAACTTCTAAGCGCTTGTCAAGTTCTTCATTCTGTTCCACGTCCTTCCATAGCGCAATGCATGGAAGTAGTAGGGTTGATGGTTGCAGCAATTGACATAGTTCCTTTTGCACGAATTCATCTAAGACCATTACAACTGTGCATGCTCAAACAGTGGAATGGGGACTATACAGACTTGTCTCCAATGATTCAAGTAGATCAGAAGACCAGAGATTCACTCCATTGGTGGCTGACCCTGGACCATCTATCCCAGGGAATGAGCTTCCGCAGACCAGAGTGGGTCATTATCACGACCGACGCCAGTCTAGTGGGCTGGGGTGCGGTCTGGGAATCCCTGAAAGCTCAGGGACTATGGTCTCGGGAAGAGTCTCTTCTCCCGATAAACATTCTGGAACTAAGAGCGATCTTCAATGCTCTCAGGGCTTGGCCTCAGCTAGCAAAGGCCAGTTTCATAAGATTCCAATCAGACAACATGACGACTGTTGCGTATATCAATCATCAGGGGGGAACAAGGAGTTCCCTGGCGATGAAAGAAGTGACCAAAATAATTCAATGGGCGGAGGATCACTCCTGCCACCTATCTGCGATCCACATCCCAGGTGTGGAAAACTGGGAAGCGGATTATCTGAGTCGTCAGACATTCCATCCGGGGGAGTGGGAACTCCACCCGGAGATCTTTGCCCAACTAACTCAATTATGGGGCATTCCAGACATGGATCTGATGGTGTCTCGTCAGAACTTCAAGGTTCCTTGCTACGGGTCCAGATCCAGGGATCCCAAGGCGACTCTAGTAGATGCACTAGTAGCACCTTGGACCTTCAACCTAGCTTATGTATTTCCACCGTTTCCTCTCATTCCCAGGCTGGTAGCCAGGATCAAACAGGAGAGGGCCTCGGTGATCTTGATAGCTCCTGCGTGGCCACGCAGGACTTGGTATGCAGACCTGGTGAATATGTCATCGGTTCCACCATGGAAGCTACCTTTGAGACAGGACCTTCTTGTTCAGGGTCCATTCGAACATCCAAATCTGGTCTCCCTCCAGCTGACGGCTTGGAGATTGAACGCTTGATTCTATCAAAGCGTGGGTTTTCAGATTCTGTGATAGATACTCTGGTTCAGGCCAGAAAACCGGTAACTAGAAAGATTTACCATAAAATATGGAAAAGATATATCTGTTGGTGTGAATCCAAAGGATTCCCATGGAATAAGATAAAAATTCCTAAGATTCTCTCCTTTCTACAAGAAGGTTTGGAGAAGGGATTATCTGCAAGTTCTCTAAAGGGACAGATTTCTGCTTTATCTGTCTTACTTCACAAAAGACTGGCAGCTGTGCCAGATGTTCAAGCATTTGTTCAGGCTCTGGTTAGGATCAAGCCTGTTTACAGACCTTTGACTCCTCCCTGGAGTCTAAATCTAGTTCTTTCAGTTCTTCAAGGGGTTCCGTTTGAACCTTTACATTCCATAGTTTGTTTTTGGTTGCTATTTCTTCTGCTAGAAGAGTTTCAGAGTTATCTGCTCTGCAGTGTTCTCCGCCCTATCTGGTGTTCCATGCAGATAAGGTGGTTTTGCGTACTAAGCCTGGTTTTCTTCCAAAGGTTGTTTCTAACAAGAATATTAACCAGGAGATAGTTGTACCTTCTTTATGTCCGAATCCAGTTTCAAAGAAGGAACGTTTGTTACACAATTTGGACGTAGTCCGTGCTCTAAAATTCTATTTAGAGGTTACAAAAGATTTCAGACAAACATCTTCTTTGTTTGTTGTCTATTCTGGTAAAAGGAGAGGTCAAAAAGCGACTTCTACCTCTCTTTCCTTTTGGCTTAAAAGCATCATCCGATTGGCTTATGAGACTGCCGGACGGCAGCCTCCTGAAAGAATCACAGCTCACTCCACTAGGGCTGTGGCTTCCACATGGGCCTTCAAGAACGAGGCTTCTGTTGACCAGATATGTAAGGCAGCGACTTGGTCTTCTCTGCACACTTTTGCCAAATTTTACAAATTTGATACTTTTGCTTCTTCGGAGGCTATTTTTGGGAGAAAGGTTTTGCAAGCTGTGGTGCCTTCCGTTTAGGTAACCTGATTTGCTCCCTCACTTCATCCGTGTCCTAAAGCTTTGGTATTGGTTCCCACAAGTAAGGATGACGCTGTGGACCGGACACACCAATGTTGGAGAAAACAGAATTTATGCTTACCTGATAAATTACTTTCTCCAATGGTGTGTCCGGTCCACGGCCCGCCCTGGTTTTTAATCAGGTCTGATTAATTATTTTCTCTAACTACAGTCACCACGGTACCATATGGTTTCTCCTATATATTTCCTCCTGTCCGTCGGTCGAATGACTGGGGTGGACGGAGCCTAGGAGGGACTATATGGCCAGCTTTGCTGGGACTCTTTGCCATTTCCTGTTGGGGAAGAGATATTCCCACAAGTAAGGATGACGCCGTGGACTGGACACACCGTTGGAGAAAGTAATTGATCAGGTAAGTATAAATTCTGTTTTTTAGTGAGTAACTCAAATTGTATATTTTTTTCTTCAGGAGACCCAGCAGATTCAATAAACAAGGTTGTTAACAATATTGTGTTGTGTTTCTTCTAAACTCTATTGTAAAAAGAATGGGTTATCATATAAAAAGTCCCTGTGAGTATATGTATACTACTGTTTTGCAAAGTGCACAATTATTCACGCCAGGTGATCACTATTACCACTGTGCTAACCTTGATTTTATAAAACAATATCTAGGTGTCTTGGGTGGTCTCTGGGCCTTTTTGTAATCTGTTACAGGCTCATTTCTACAAAATGTGTATTTCTTCTTTTCATTTTTTTATAATGTGCTTTAACTTTTCACCCTCAAGTTACCCATTATTTTAAGAGTAGGACTTGGGGCTTAAGATGAGATTGAGGGGTTTGATTGTCATCTGCACTTAAAGCTACACAGGGATAATATTATATTTTTGAATCTAAACATCCTGCACAGCTGTTCAACTACAGCATATATTTTTTTTCTTATTTGACTGATAGGGTGGTATAGCCAGTCGGGAGCATGCTGATCACACTATTAACTGATTCTGCTAAATAGCGGAGGCAGTGCTCTTCTAATCAACCATACTGTCTGTCTAATTAGAAAAAAATATATATTGTAGCAGTTGTGTGGCCGTGCAGGATGTTTGGAGCGCTTCTTTGGATTAAAAATATTGGATTAAAGAAACAAATTCTACAGGGAGTTATCAGTAAAAGTTCTGTACTAAGGAAAGTATATGTTATGCCAAATTCTTTATATAAAAGTCTACAGTCCCTTTAACAACAAATGACTGAGGTACAGAGATATCCCTAGGAACTCGCTATTCTCAGATAATAGAGGGCGTAAAGCACAGTTCATACACAAATCCAATAAAAATGTCAATGAAGTCCAATCGTAACACAGTCTACAGTGTGTGAAGGGCTGCACTCTTCAGATATCCACAGTCAAAAACGGCATTTCTAGAAATAGAAACAAAAAAAGAGGCGCCTTTAAGGAAAGTGGCAAATGTTTTAGTTATTACATTGTCCTCATAGCTCTTTTCCATTGACAATATTATTATGGTAGTCAGTCATATTGTTGAGTAGCAATGTTTTTTTTATTTCTTTATGTGCTTTTTATCACATTTGTTTAAATATTGAAATTTGTTTGATTTACTGCATCTCCATTATAGTGTACAAGATGGAGATTTAGTCACTTACACACATACATTGAATCGTTTTAATAGCTGTACATAGCTGGAAGCCTCAAAAACAGAACAAAAACAACTGGCTTGTGTAAGAATTAATGTTGCAGTGAAATAAGAATTTTACATTTCCTAAAGCTCTCTTCATGCTTGCAGTTTTGCTCTGTCATATCTAATATGTTTAGTGTAGCTCAGAACTGGCAGGGCATTATACAATATTACCGCTATAAACCATAGGCTCAATTCTGTGTCCCGTTTAAAGCTTAGCAATAAATTGTCCAGCCCTTTTTTGTTTGGAGGACTTTATAGTCCTGAATGAGTATGAAATTTCAGTTAAAGGAACAGTCTACACCAGAATTTTTATTGTTTAAGAACTTTAAGCATCTGATTCTAAACTTGAATTAATCTTGTGCATGCTAATTCTAGAAAATTTAAAAGTTTAACTGTTTATTTGCTTTTGTTACTTGCAATGTTTAAAATGTATTACAGACTGAGGTGTTTTTTGTTGTGAATGTTCCACTTTTCACCACTAGAACTATGGGAGCTGTTCTTATCCACCATTGACCAACCTTCCTTGTAACAAGTTGTGCATCAAACACAATTTAAAATAACTCATAGAAGTAATTTCGAAAGTAGTCTCAAATCATATGCCCTGTCCCTTTATTAACAAATATGCTTGTTATCCTTTGTTGCGCGTAAAGTAGGCTGATAAAAGCTCAGTCTATGTATAACAATGCTATAAACAATGTTGCAAACACTGCTGCCAGATGACTAGAGCCATGTGCATGCCCCTAAGCTCACCAAGGATTACTCTTTAAAGGGACACTATCTTAATCATGAAATTTTAATTTTGACTTTAAAGCATGCAATTTAAAAAACAAAAACAAAACCTTTCCAATATATGTAAATTATGCACAATGTCTGAGGCTTCAGCGCCTACTAATCAACCGCAAATTCAACTGCAAATTTAAGTAAAGCGGCTAAATTTATAATTCTTAATATTCAGGAATGCTAATCCTGTAACTACTCTAGAACACATCAATCTACTTAATGAAATCAGTGGTCTCTTGCTTTTCCAAATAAATCTCGTACATATTTGGTTGAACATATTCAAGTCAGACTTACGTCACTTATTTTTTTTTTGTTACATTTTATTTCCGGCTTGTCATACTCAACCACATTTATAGTTGTATCAATTAATCCCTCAGACACCATATTTGTTGTTCTGTAAGGGTTGTAGTCACTGTCTGTCCGGAACAGGACTGAGTGGCTGATAAGTGGCTAAATAACACTCTTCCAACATGCTGGTTAATACCCAGGACAAGACTTCCAGTACTTCAGCACAGATAATGTAATTGAATGCAAATAAGAGAAACACTCAAGTCTCAGCAGTATAAAGCAAGCTCAGAGAATGGTAAGCATGCATTGGTCGGTGAACCAGACTAGCAGCAGAGGTACCAATACAGGACACACAAAGGGGTGGTCAAGGATAGCCAGGGGTCAAATACCAGATGAACAGATATAGGCACAGAATCACAAACCAAAACATAAGTCAAACACATTCCAGAGGTCAGGGCAGGCAGCAGGCAAGGATAATCTAGAAACATAGATATTGACGGCAGTAGTTGCATACGGATCACACGCCCATATTCTGCACGTTACAATAGATGCTGGGAAAATCTCGGAGGGAAAAACTATTGGAACGGTTCCCTTTGCCTACGAACTTGACTCATCTGTTTTAAAAGGACCTCTTTTGTCTTCTTGTTGTTTCTGTCTGCAGCTAAAACAACTAACACCTGACTCCACCGCCACTAAGCGCTTGCAGCATTACTGTTTTTGATTAAAGCCTGATGGACTTGCTTGCTTTTATTCTGACCTACGCTTTAACATCTGACCATCTTGGTCTTTTGTATGTTTGTTTGCAATTGTTTTATTGTGAAAATTGTTTTATTGTGAAAATTACTATATGTTTTTTTTATTCATTTATGTCACATGTATTTTAACTATCAACTTATGTTATAATTATATATTTGTGCTGAATTAGAATTAAAATTATTTTAACTATATACCAGCTGGATACTGCATATATTTAGCTGCCTTTTGCAGCACAGTTGTACTGATTCATCAGTACTTTTTTAAATCCTGTACTCTACCTCTGCAATTAGGCCCAGCAAGACTGCCCGATATTTCCTGAAAGTGTAAACTTCTCTAGTCTTCTGCTTGTCCCAGGCATTCTTAACAATGTTTGTCATTACTACCTCATGTGGAAGTTTATTCCATGAATCAATCACCCTTTCTGTAAAGAAGTGCTTCCTCAAAATACTGCTGAATAAAACTACCCTTCAGCTTGAGATCATGACCCCTTGTTCTTGAATTTTCTTTTTTACCTAAAAAACGCACAGCCTCAGTTTTACTACGCCCTTTAATATACTTAAAAATTGCTATCATATCACCTCTTTCCCTTCTCACCTCTAAGATATATTTAGGTCATTGAGCCTCTCATGGTACGCTTTATTTGTTAGATCATGTTTCATTTTGGTAGCCCTCCTTTGCATAGAATCAAGTTTTTGTTTATATCGTTCTGAAGATATGGTCCTCCGGAACTATACAAAATGGAGTCACCCACTAATAGTATTTTCCTCAAAAACTCATCTGCAGCTTTTACCTGTGTTATCTTATTTGGAGAATCAGGTACCAATAGATTTGACTTACCTGTTACAACTCCGGGTGCGCTCTGACTAGTTCTTTTTATGCAGTGGATGTCTAAATTTAAATAATAAAAAGAAGTGAATCATAAATGGCATAATATTGAGAAATGTGTTACATATTATATGATAAATATAGTGTTTGTAATTTGTTGCCTGTGTAGCCTACAGTATGTAGTGTGCACTACCTGTCTGCTAAAAGTTATATATATATATATATATATATAATGTGTGTGTGTGTGTGTGTAAGAAATAATGGTTAAGCATATCTAATAATAGGACCAGTCTGATGTGGGAAACCTTGTAAGTGGTGACTGGCTGGTCAGAATATGGCCATATTGTGTGACTAATATCCCATCTTTATTTAAAAATTTTAAAAAAATTATGAAATATTAAGAAGGCAATTTTTGCAGCATAAAGGAAAAAAGTTATTATATATATATATATATATATATATATATATCGCATAAAAAATCCATCTACTGTCTCTACACTATAAGAAAAAAACATAAGTGTAATTCTAAGGAGTTAGAATTTATTGAAATTGCTAAAGTAACTCCCCATAGAAGAGTGAGTAATGCTCTCAACACTCTAAATAGGATGGAAAGAGATGGATATTTGAGCTGGATAGCTTATTATAGCAATATTTCCTCCAAAATTTGTTAAAAACAGTATGTATACCCTTTTTTGTTCTATTGAGGTGCTGTTAGACTCAAGAAAAAAAATCAAAGGATTCCATTTAGAATAGTGTATACTCAAACTGTGATACTTGTCACATCCTATATTATAAAAGGCCAAGTGTGTTTGTCTGAAGCCGTCATGCGCAGTAGAGACTGCGCGCGGACAAACACACCTGGCCTTCAGCTGCAGAGTAGCGCGCACTGCGGAAGCTGCCTGGTGGGGACGTGGCCGGCGGGCGGGCGTGATGAGGGGACGTGGCCTCAAGGGAGTGCGCGGGAGGGAACAAAACAGAGGAAGGAAAGAAAGAAAGCGAGCAGAGAGAGGGGGGAAGAGCAAAAGAGGGAGAGAGAGCGCAAGAGAGTGGGAGAGAAAGGGGGGAGAGAGAGCTCAAAAGAGAGGAAGGAGAGCGAGCTTAAAAGAGAGGTGGGAGAGAGAGCGCAAAAGAGAGGGGGAGAGAGCACACTAAAGAGGGGGGGAGAGAGAGAGCAAAAGAGAGTTTAAAAGAGAGCGCAAAAGAGAAGGGGGAGACAGAGAGCAAAAGAGGGAGAGAGAGACCGCAAAAGAGAGGGGGAGAGAGCAAAAAAGAGGGAGAGAGAGTGCAAGGGGGAGAAAGCGCAAAAGAGTGGTGAGGGAGAGAGAGTTTAAAAGAGAGGGGGAGAGAGAGTGCACAAAAGAGGGGGAGAGAGCTCAAAACAGAAGGGGAAGAGAGAGCAAAAGAGAGGGGGGAGAGAGAGAGCAAAAGAGAGGGGGGAGAGAGAGAGCGCGCAAAAGAGAGGGGGGAGAGAGAGAGCAAAAGAGGGGGAAGGGAGAGAGCAAAAGAGGGAGAGAGAGCAAAAGAGGGAGAGAGAAAGAGGGGCAGAGAGAGGGGGAGAGAGAGCTCAAAAGAGAGGAAGGAGAGAGAGCGCAAAAGAGAGGGGGAGAGAGAGCGCGCAAAAGAGGGGGGGAGAGAGAGCGCAAAAGAGAGTTTAAAAGAGCGCAACAGAGAAGGGGGAGACAGAGAGCAAAAGAGGGAGAGACCGCAAAAGAGAGGGGGGAGAGAGCAAAAAAGAGGGGGAGAGAGAGCGCAAGGGGGAGAAAGCGCAAAAGAGTGGTGGGAGAGAGCTCAAAAGAGAGGGAGGGAGAGAGAGTTTAAAAGAGAGGGGGAGAGAGAGTTTAAAAGAGAGGGGGAGAGAGAGTGCACAAAAGAGGGGGAGAGAACGCAAAAAAGAGGGGGAGAGAGAGAGCAAAAAAGAGGGGGAGAGAGAGAGAGAGCAAAAGAGAGGGGGAGGTAGAGAGAGAGCGCAAAATAGGGGAGAGAGCGAGCAAAAGAGGTGGGAGAGAGAGAGCACAAGAGGGGGGAGAGAGAGCAAAAAAGGGGAGAGAGAGAGAGCAAAAGAGGGGGGAGAGAGAGAACTCAAAAGAGAGGGGGGAGAGAGAGGGAGCAAGGGTTGGAACCGCTGTACCTAAAAAATTGGCCCGTGTACACGGGCTTTAGGACTAGTATATTATGATTCACTGTATTTTTGTTTTTATTTTATCACTGTTTTGTGGGAGGTTTTGGTTATTCTTGGATTGTAATTTGTTTATATCGTTACACTTTTGTATAAAGGATCCCAAGAGAACAACATTAGTTTGAAAATAGAAGTGAAGTTAAGTGTCTTAAAAAAAAAACATGCTCTGTCTAAATCATACATGTTCCATTTTTACTTTCCTATCCCTTTACTACTCATTACTATTGGTCATCATCAAAGGGACAGTCAACACCAGAAATGTTGTTGTTTAAAAAGGTAGATCATCCCTTTATTACCCTTTCCCCAGTTTTGCATAACCAGCCGAGTTATATTAATACACATTTTACCTCTGTAATTACCTTGTATCTAAGCCTTTGCAAACTACCCCCTTATTTCAGTTCTTTTGACAGACTTGCATTTTTAGCAAATCAGTTTTGACTCCTAGGAGCTTCACGTGCCTGAGCTTAATGTTATCTATATGAAACCCACAAACTAACGCCCTCTAGTGGTGAAAAACTGTCAAAATGCTTTCAGGTTAGAGGCGGCATTCAAGGTCTAAGAAATGAGCATATGAACCTCCTAGATTTAGCTTTCAACTAAGAATACCAAGAGAACAAAGCAAAATTGGTAATAAAAGTAAACTGGAAAGTTGTTGAAAATTACATGCCCTATGTGAATCATGAAAGTTTTCTCCAACATTGGTGTGTCCGGTCCACGGCGTCATCCATAACTTGTGGGAATATTCTCCTCCCCAACAGGAAATGGCAAAGAGCACAGCAAAAGCTGTCCATATAGTCCCTCCCAGGCTCCGCCCCCCCCAGTCATTCTCTTTGCCGCTCTGAACAAGTAGCATCTCCACGGAGATGGTGAAGAGTATGTGGTGTTTAGTTGTAGTTTTTATTCTACTATCAAGAGTTTGTTATTTTAAAATAGTGCTGGTATGTACTATTTGCTCTGAAACAGAAAAAGATGAAGAGTTCTGTTTGTGAGAGGAGTATGATTTTAGCAGCAGTAACTAAAATCGATTGCTGTTCCCACACAGGACTGTTGAGATGAGATAAATTCAGTTGGGGGGAGCAGTTGGCAGACTTTTCTGCTTAAGGTATGACTAGCCATATTTCTAACAAGACTGTGTAATGCTGGAAGGCTGTCATTTTTCCCCTCATGGGGATCGGTAAGCCATTTTCTTAGTCTCAAACAGAATAAAGGGCTTAATATGGGCTATAAAACTGGTAGACACTTTTATGGGCTAGATCGATTGCTTTATTTAGGCATTTTATACAGTTTGATGTTGAAATTCACACTTTATAACTTTGTGGAACGTTTTTTTACGTCAGGCACTGGTTTAGACACCTTCTCAGTCAGGAAGGGCCTTCTCTGTAGTAGGCAGAGCCTCATTTTCGCGCCATTACTGCGCAGTTACTTTTGAGAGCAATACATGCAGCTGCATGTGTGTGGGTCTGGAATTAGTTGAAAAGGTTCCTAGAAGGCTTCATTTGGTATCGTATACTCCCCTGGGTTTGGTGAAGTCGCAGCAAAGGCTGGGGCTGAGACTGTAAGGGGGTTAAAGCTCCGGTTTCCACATTTTAAGGGTTAACAGCCTGAAATTTGGGGTGCAATGCTTTGAATGCTTTATGACACTGTGGTGAAAATTTGGTTAAAATTGAACAATTCCTTCATAGTTTTTCACATATTCAGTAATAAAGTGTGCCCTGTTTAAAATGTAAAGAGACGGTAACGGTTTTGTTTTAAAACGGTTTTTGTACTTAATTGACAAGTTTAAGCCTGTTTAACATGTCTGTGCCTTCAGATAGACTATGTTCTGTATGTATGGAAGCCAAAGTGTCTCCCCCTTCAAATATGTGTGATAATTGTGCCATAGCGTCCAAACAAAGTAAGGACAGTACTGCCACAGATAGTAAAGTTGCCCAAGATGATTCATCAGATGATGATGTCTAGTTCTACATCATCTCCTTCTGTGTCTACACCAGTTTTGCCCACGCAGGAGACCCCTAGTACTTCTAGCGCGCCAATGCTTGTTACTATGCAACAATTGACAGCAGTAATGGATAACTCCATAGCAAATATTTTATCCAAAATGCCTGCATTTCAGAGAAAGCGCGATTGCTCTGTTTTAAACACTGTAGAGCAGGAGGGCGCTGATGATAATTGCTCTGTCATACCCTCACACCAATCTGAAGGGGCTATGAGGGAGGTTTTGTCAGATGGGGAAATTTCTGATTCAGGAAGAATTTCTCAGCAGGCAGAATCTGATGTTGTGACATTTAAATTTAAATTAGAGCATCTCCGCGCACTGCTTAAGGAGGTGCTATCTACTCTGGATGATTGTGACAACTTGGTCATCCCAGAAAAATTGTGCAAGATGGACAAGTTCCTAGAGGTCCCGGTGCACCCCGACGCTTTTCCAATACCCAAGCGGGTGGCGGACATAGTGAATAAGGAGTGGGAGAAGCCTGGCATACCTTTTGTCCCTCCTCCTATATTTAAGAAATTATTTCCTATGGTCGACCCCAGAAAGGACTTATGGCAAACAGTCCCTAAGGTCGAGGGGGCAGTTTCTACACTAGCCAAACGCACGACCATTCCTATTGAGGACAATTGTGCTATCAAAGATCCTATGGATAAAAAATTGGAGGGTTTGCTTAAAAAGATTTTTGTACAGCAAGGTTACCTCCTTCAACCTATTTCGTGTATTATTACTGTCACTACAGCAGCGTGGTTCTGGTTCGAAGAACTAGAAAAGTCGCTCAGTAGAGAGACTCCGTATGAGGAGGTTATGGACAGAATTCACACACTTAAGTTAGCTAATTCCTTTATTTTAGATGCCGCTTTGCAGTTAGCTAGATTAGCGGCGAAAAATTCAGGGTTTGCAATTGTGGCGCGCAGAGCGCTCTGGCTAAAGTCTTGGTCAGCGGATGTATCTTCCAAGACAAAATTGCTTAATATCCCTTTCAAAGGTAAGACCCTCTTTGGGCCAGAATTGAAAGAGATTATTTCAGATATCACTGGGGGTAAGGGTCATGCCCTCCTACAAGATAGGCCTTTCAAGGCTAAGAATAAGTCCAATTTTCGTTCCTTTCGCAATTTCAGGAACGGACCGGCCTCCAACTCTGCAACCTCTAGACAAGAGGTTAATGCTTCCCAGACCAAACTAGCTTGGAAACCGATGCAAGGCTGGAACAAGGGTAAACAGGCCAAGAAACCTGCTGCTGCTACCAAGACAGCATGAAGGGGTAGCTCCCGATCCGGGACCGGATCTAGTAGGGGGCAGACTCTCTCTCTCTTTGCTTAGGCCTGGGCAAGAGATGTTCAGGATCCCTGGGCACTAGAAATAGTCTCTCAGGGTTATCTTCTAGAATTCAAGGAACTACCCCCAAGGGGAAGATTCCACATCTCTCGTTTATCTTCAAACCAAATAAAGAGACAGGCATTCTTACATTGTGTAGAGGACCTGTTAAAAATGGGAGTGTTACACCCAATTCCAACTGTGGAACAAGGACTGGGGTTTTACTCAAATCTGTTTGTAGTTCCCACAAAAGAGGGAACCTTCAGACCAATTCTGGATTTAAAGATTCTAAACAAATTTCTCAGAGTGCCATCGTTCAAAATGGAAACTATTCGAACAATTCTACCTACAATCCAGGAGGGTCAATTTATGACTACCGTGGATCTAAAGGATGCGTATCTACATATTCCTATCCACAAAGATCATCATCAGTTCCTAAGGTTCGCCTTTCTGGACAAACATTACCAGTTTGTGGCTCTCCCATTCTGGCTAGCCACTGCTCCAAGGATTTTCACAAAGGTACTCGGGTCCCTTCTAGCGGTTTTAAGACAAAGGGGCATTGCAGTGGCACCTTACTTGGACAACATTCTAATACAAGCGTCGTCTCTTTCAAAGGCAAAGGCTCACACAGACATCGTTCTGGCCTTTCTCAGATCTCACGAGTGGAAGGTGAACATAGAAAAGAGTTCCCTGTCTCCGTCAACAAGAGTTCCCTTCTTGGGGACAATAATAGATTCTTTAGAAATGAAGATTTTCCTGACAGAGGTCAGAAAGTCAAAGCTTCTAAACGCTTGTCAAGTTCTTCACTCTGTTCTACGGCCTTCCATAGCTCAGTGCATGGAAGTAGTAGGGTTGATGGTTGCAGCAATGGACATAGTTCCTTTTGCGCGAATTCATCTAAGACCATTACAACTGTGCATGCTCAAACAGTGGAATGGGGACTATACAGACTTGTCTCCAGTGATTCAAGTAGATCAGAAGACCAGAGACTCACTCCGTTGGTGGCTGACCCAGGATCACCTGTCCCAGGGAATGAGCTTCCGCAGACCAGAGTGGGTCATCGTCACGACCGACGCCAGTCTATTAGGCTGGGGCGCGTTCTGGGATTCCCTGAAAGCTCAGGGTCTATGGTCCAGGGAAGAGTCTCTTCTCCCGATAAACATTCTGGAACTGAGAGCGATATTCAATGCTCTCAGGGCTTGGCCTAAACTAGCAAAGGCCAGATTCATAAGATTCCAATCAGACAACATGACGACTGTTGCTTACATCAATCATCAGGGGGAACAAGGAGTTCCCTGGCGATGAGAGAGGTGACCAAAATCATCAAATGGGCGGAGGATCACTCCTGCCACCTATCTGCGATCCACATCCCAGGAGTGGAAAACTGGGAGGCGGATTATCTGAGTCGTCAGACCTTCCATCCGGGGGAGTGGGAACTCCACCCGGAGGTATTTGCCCAATTGACCCAATTATGGGGCATTCCAGACATGGATCTGATGGCGTCTCGTCAGAAATTCAAGGTTCCTTGCTACGGGTCCAGATCCAGGGATCCCAAGGCGACTCTAGTGGATGCATTATTGGCGCCTTGGACCTTCAACCTAGCTTATGCGTTTCCACCGTTCCCTCTCATTCCCAGGCTGGTATCCAGGATCAAACAGGAGAAGGCCTCAGTGATTTTGATAGCTCTTGCGTGGCCACGCAGGACTTGGTATGCAGACCTGGTGAATATGTCATCGGCTCCACCATGGAAGCTACCTTTGAGACAGGATCTTCTAGTACAAGGTCCATTCGAACATCTTTCTCCAACGGTGTGTCCGGTCCACGGCCCGCCCTGGTTTTTTAATCAGGTTTGATAAATTTCTTTCTTTAACTACAGTCACCACGGCACCCTATAGTTTCTCCTTTTTTTTTTCTCCTGTCCGTCGGTCGAATGACTGGGGGGGCGGAGCCTGGGAGGGACTATATGGACAGCTTTTGCTGTGCTCTTTGCCATTTCCTATTGGGGAGGAGAATATTCCCACAAGTTATGGATGACGCCGTGGACCGGACACACCGTTGGAGAAAGTAATTTATCAGGTAAGCATAAATTCTTTTTTTTTTTAGTTTTTTTACTTGACTGTCCCTTTAACTATTAGATCAGGCTGATGATTGTATTGCTTCTTTCTGATAGGGTTGTAAAACGGTCTGTACCACTTCCCACATACAGAACTCTAGAGTCAATTTAGATTATTCTTTTCTTGTTGTTTTAAACTTTAAAGGAATAGGAAAGTCTAAATTTTAATTTTTCATGGTTCAAATAGAACATTTTATTTTTAAGAGACTTTTCAATTTACATCCATTATCAAATGTACTTATGTTCTCTTTGTGCCATTTGTTGAAAAGCATACCCAGGTCAGATCAGAAGCAGTAATGCACTATTGGAAGCTAGTCAGTGATTGGTCGCTACACGCACATGGCTCTTGTCATTGGCAGACCATATGTATTCAGCTAGCTCCCTGCAGTGCATTGCTGAGCTACAGCTGACTTTAACTGTTTGATTATGCCCTTTGCTGGGGTTAAACACACACAGAATTGTGTTATTGTGTTTTTATTCCAAAATTCTGTGTCTGTGTGGAATTAAACACTAGGTATTATTATATATTACACCGTTATCCTTTTATGTAAATTATCACACTGCTAATTTTTGCAGTGAGTTTGTTCTACTTAAAGGGACAGTAAAGTTAAAATTAATGGAGCATTAAACACCAATTCTAAGCTGCAGGATAACTTACCTTTATATCTGCGAAAAATTTTGCAATGAATAATGCAGCTTTATTTAGTCAAATTAGCACATTGTTTGTTTTATGTTTTTCCCCACTCATTTCCCTGTCCCCCAGAACAATAGAAAACTTGCTAACCAATCACAAACTAATACACAGATATAGCATGAGCTCTGTGTGCAGTAAAGGAAATAGAGTAGGGTAGCCTGCCTGCTTCTATTCCCATAAGGTGTATTAGCGCTGATTCAGCTTAGTTACTCACTAACACTTTATTTAGCAGCAGGTGGCCCTCGGTTTACAACGGTTCAATTTGCACCGTTTCAGAATAACAACCTTTTTTTCAGTCATGTGACTGCTATTGAAAAGCATTGAGAATCAGTGCATTGATTAAAATAGCCAGTAGGTGTAGCTGTCCACTTGTGTTGCCGCAACGATATGCAAGCTGAAATTAATCAGTTTAACCAGACCTGAGCTATCGAGCAGCTTCCTGTCTATAAATCAGTCCAGATTGGAATGCATAGAAAGAACTGTTTGCAGAAAAATGCAAGTAAAGTCTGTGTTGTGTGATTATTTTATTAGGTTTACAATGCTGTTTAGCAAATGTTTTTGTTCATTTAACTTATTTTAATTATATATTCTGTGTTGTGTGATTATTTTATCAGGTTTATAATGCTGTTAAGCATTTAAATTCTTAATTTCAAAGCTTTAAAAATAATGTATTAGGTGTTACTTATGACAATTTTGATAGGGGCCTGGAACCTAACTCCCTCACTTGCACTTCCCATTGACTTACATTATAAACTGGGTTTCAATTTACAACGGTTTTGATTTGCAACCATTTCTTCTGGAACCTTACCCCGGCATAAACTGAGGGCTACCTGTATTGAAACAGAAACTGATCCAAAATTTGTATATACAGGTAGCCCTCAGTTTACGCCGGGGTTAGGTTCCAGAAGGAATGGTTGTAAATCAAAACCGTTGTAAATTGAAACCCAGTTTATAATGTAAGTCAATGGGAAGTGAGGGAGAGAGGTTCCAGGCCCCTCTCAAAATTGTCATAAGTAACACCTAATACATTATTTTTAAAGCTTTGAAATGAAGACTTTAAATGCTAAACAGTATTATAAACCTAATAAAATAATCACACAACACAGAATATATAATTAAACTAAGTTAAATGAACAAAAACATTTGCTAAACAGCATTATAAACCTAATAAAATAATCAATACAACACAGATTTCACTTGCATTTTTCTGCAAACAGTTCTTTCTATGTATTCCAATCTGGACTGATTTATAGACATAAATATCTTGTTCCTTTGAAATCTGCTCGATAGCTCAGGTCTGGTTAAACTGATTAATTTCAGCTTGCTTGGCTTTGCTGCAACACAAGCGGACAGCTCCACCTACTGGCTATTTTAATAAATGCACTGCTTCTCAATGCTTTTCAATAGCAGTCACATGACTGGAAAAAAAAGGTTGTTATTCTGAAACAGTGTAAATTGAACCGTTGTAAAACGAGGGCCACCTGTATTTTTTTTTTATCTAAATGGTATTAGCAACTTTGTATTAGTTTAAATTTTTTTCTGCAATTTGTTGAGACTTATGTTTTATTTTGGAATATAAATTATCTTGTTGCTCTGTTATAAAGCTCCTGGTATTTTCTTCTCATTTATAAATAAATACAAACTATAGATTGCATAAATGCTGGAGCTGAAAAATGTTGCTGAATATACATTTGATTTTTAAAAGTCATATTAATATAATTTTTTTACAGGAAATATCTTTTTAATGAATACTTAACTGTTTATATTTTTGACTGCTGTAAAGATACTGTTAGGTTATAAAGCAGGGGTTGACATATCTGTTTAAAATTTAGGAACCAGTTAGAATATTTAGGACCCAGAAATACTTTTAGGAGCCAGACAGTTGTATTTGTATAACCTTACATGGAAAATAACCCCAAAACATAGGAGCCATGGGTAAAATTCTGGGAGCCAGTGGCTCTCTGGCTCCTGGGTTTGTCGAGCCCTGTAAAAAATGGGAATTCTACTTTACTTTAAAAATGATCATTGTGGTGTTTTTATAGATTAATAATACAGATTGTGATATAAGCTATTCAGTCCGAAGCACTTTATTAGTTATGTGCATTTGGATTCTTTGTTAGCATTCGAATGCAGAAGTTGGCAGCTGCTCATGGAGTTCGACTCTTTTCAGATCTGGGTTCCTTTTGCAACACACTAAGATCTGTAGAAATCCAGATATTAGTGTGTTGCACTTTAACAAGAAGGAATTCGGCTCAGAAAAGAGAGATAAACGCCACGAGCGGCCGCATTCTTCCAAAATCTGAATGCTAACTAAGAATCTGAATGCACATACCTACTTTTTTATTCTTCAATATTTATAGTCTAGGACTTAAAGGGACATTAAACCCAATAATTTTCTTTCATAAGACAGAGAGAGCATACAATTTTAAGAAAGTTTCCAATGTACTTCTATTATCACATTTACTTTTGTTTTCATGGTATTCTTTGTTGAAAAGAAAAACCTAGATAAGCCGTGTTCATGTTTGGAAGACCATATTGCACCAGTTTTTTACAAGATTGTTTTTGTGCACTATATTGCAGCAGTCCGCTCACTGTAATAAAAAGCATGTTTGCAACACTGCTACCTTATAGTACTACAGACACTTACACGCTCCTAAGCCTACCTATCCTCTTTTTGGCAAAGGATGCCAAGAAAACAAAGTCCATTTGATAAGAGAAGCATATTGGAAAGTTATGATATTCTGTCTAAATCAGCTCTTGAGCTTTATTTTTGTTAGTTCCTTACGCCTAGATTTAGAGTTCTGCGGCCAAAGGGGTGCGTTAGCTACGCGTGCTTTTTTCTGGCCGCACCTTTTAAATACCGCTGGTATTGAGAGTTCACAGAATGGCTGCGTTAGGCTCCAAAAAAGGAGCGTAGAGCATATTTAACGCAACTTCAACTCTCGATACCAGCGGTGCTTACGGACGCGGCCAGCTTCAAAAACGTGCTCATGCACGATTCCCCCTTAGAAAACAACGGGGCTGTTTGAGCTGAAATAAAACCTAACACCTGCAAAAAAGCCGCGTTCAGCTCCTAACGCAGCCCCATTGTTTGCTATGGGGAAACACTTCCTACGTCTGCACCGAACACTCTAACATGTACCCCGAGTCTAAACACCCCTAACCTTACACTTATTAACCCCTATTCTGCCGCCCCCGCTATCGCTGACACCTGCATATTATTATTAACCCCTAATCTGCCGCTCCGTAAACCGCCGCTACTTCCATTATCCCTATGTACCCCTAATCTGCTGCCCCTAACACCGCCGACCCCTATATTATGTTTATTAACCCCAAATCTGCCCCCCACAACGTCGCCTACACTTATTAACCCCTAATCCGCCTCACTAACCCTATAATAAATAGTATTAACCCCTAATCTGCCCTCCCTAACATCGCCGACACCTAACTTCAAACATTAACCCCTAATCTGCCGACTGGAGCTCACCGCTATTCTAATAAATGTATTAACCCCTAAAGCTAAGTCTAACCCTAACACTAACACCCCCCTAAGTTAAATATAATTTAAATCTAACGAAATAAATTAACTCTTATTAAATAAATTATTCCTATTTAAAGCTAAATACTTACCTGTAAAATAAATCCTAATATAGCTACAATATAAATTATAATTATATTATAACTATTTTAGGATTTATATTTATTTTACAGGTAACTATTTATTTTAACCAGGTACAATAGCTATTAAATAGTTAAGAACTATTTAATAGCTAAAATAGTTAAAATAATTACACATTTACCTGTAAAATAAATCCTAACCTAAGTTACAATTAAACCTAACACTACACTATCAATAAATAAATTAAATAAAATACCTACAATTAAACCTACTACTACACTATCAATAAAGGAATTAAATACAATACCTACAAATAACTACAATTAAATAAACTAACTAAAGTACAAAAAATAAAAAAGAACTAAGTTACAAACAATAAAAAAATATTTACAAACATTAGAAAAATATTACAACAATTTTAAACTAATTACTCTAAGCCCCCTAATAAAATAACAAAGACCCCCAAAATAAAAAAATGCCCTACCCTATTCTAAATTTAAAAAGTTCAAAGCTCTTTTACCTTACCAGCCCTGAACAGGGCCCTTTGCGGGGCATGCCCCAAGAAATTCAGCTCTTTTGCCTGTAAAAAAACACATACAATACCCCCCCCCAACATTACAACCCACCACCCACATACCCCTAATCTAACCAAAACCCCCCTTAAATAAACCTAACACTAAGCCCCTGAAGATCTTCCTACCTTATCTTCACCTCACCGGGTATCACCGATCGGTCCTGGCTCCAAAATCTTCATCCAACCCAAGCGGGGGCTGGCGATCCATAATCCTGCGGCTGAAGAGGTCCAGAATAGGCTCCAAAGTCTTGATCCTATCCGGGAAGAAGAGGCGATCCAGACCGGCAACCATCTTGATCCAAGCGGCATCTTCTATCTTCATCCGATAAGGAACGGCTCCATCGTGAAGACCTCCAGCGCGGACCAATCTTCTTCCAACGACGTCCAACTGAAGAATGACGGTTCCTTTAAGGGACGTCATCCAAGATGGCGTCCCTCGAATTCCGATTGGCTGATAGGATTCTATCAGCCAATAGGAATTAAGGTAGGAAAATTCTGATTGGCTGATGGAATCAGCCAATCAGAATCAAGTTCAATCTGATTGGCTGATCCGATCAGCCAATCAGATTGAGCTCACATTCTATTGGCTGATCGAACAGCCAATAGAATGCAATCTCAATCTGATTGGCTGATCGGATCAGCCAATCGGATTGAACTTGATTCTGATTGGCTGATTCCATCAGCCAATCAGAATATTCCTACCTTAATTCCGATTGGCTGATAGAATCATATCAGCCAATCGGAATTCAAGGGATGCCATCTTGGATGACGTCATTTAAAGGAACCTTCATTCTTCAGTTGGACGTAGAAACGAAGAGGATGGATCCGCGCCGGAGGTCTTCAAGATCAGCCGCTCGTCATCCGATGGAACAACATAGAAGATGCGGCTTGGATGAAGATGTTTGCCGGTCCGGATGTCCTCTTCTGCCCGGATAGGATGAAGATTTCTTCCCGAAGATGGACTTCTTCATTTGCCGCTTGGATCCAGACTTCAGCCGGAGGATGGACGTCACTCTTCAGCCCCTGCTTGGGCTTGGATGAAGATTTCGGAGGCTCTTCTGGACAGATCGGGACCCGGTGTGGTGACGACAAGGTAGGGAGATCTTCAGGGGCTTAGTGTTAGGTTTATTTAAGGGGGGTTTGTGTTAGATTAGGGGTATGTGGGTGGTGGGTTGTAATGTTGGGGGGGGGGGGTATTGTATGTGTTTTTTTACAGGCAAAAGAGCTGAATTTCTTGGGGCATGCCCCGCAAAGGGCCCTGTTCAGGGCTGGTAAGGTAAAAGAGCTTTGAACTTTTTTAATTTAGAATACGGTAGGGCATTTTTTTATTTTGGGGGGCTTTGTTATTTTATTAGGGGGCTTAGAGTAGGTGTAATTAGTTTAAAATTGTTGTAATATTTTTCTAATGTTTGTAAATATTTTATTATTTTTTGTAACTTAGTTCTTTTTTATTTTATTTGTACTTTAGTTAGTTTATTTAATTGTAGTTATTTGTAGGTATTGTATTTAATTTATTGATAGTGTAGTGTTAGGTTTAATTGTAGGTAATTGTAGGTATTTTATTTAATTTATTTATTGATAGTGTAGTGTTAGGTTTAATTGTAGGTAATTGTAGGTATTTTATTTAATTTATTTATTGATAGTGTAGTGTTAGGTTTAATTGTAACTTAGGTTAGGATTTATTTTACAGGTAATTTTGTAATTATTTTAACTATTTTAGCTATTAAATAGTTCTTAACTATTTAATAGCTATTGTACCTGGTTAAAATAAATACAAAGTTACCTGTAAAATAAATATAAATCCTAAAATAGCTATAATATAATTATAATTTATATTGTAGCTATATTAGGGTTTATTTTACAGGTAAGTATTTAGCTTTAAATAGGAATAATTTATTTAATAAGAGTTAATTTATTTTGTTAGATTTAAATTATATTTAACTTAGGGGGGTGTTAGTGTTAGGGTTAGACTTAGCTTTAGGGGTTAATCCGTTTATTACAGTAGCGGCGAGATTCGGTCGGCAGATTAGGGGTTAATAATTGAAGTTAGGTGTCGGCAATGTTAGGGAGGGCAGATTAGGGGTTAATACTATTTATTATAGGGTTATTGAGGCGGGAGTGAGGCGGATTAGCGGTTAATAACTTTATTATAGTAGCGGTGTGGTCCGCTTGGCAGATTAGGGGTTAATAAGTATAGGCAGGTGGAGGCGACGTTGAGGGGGGCAGATTAGGGGTTAATAAATATAATATAGGGGTCGGCGGTGTTAGGGGCAGCAGATTAGGGGTACATAAGGATAACGTAGGTAGCGGCGCTTTGCGGTCGGCAGATTAGGGGTTAATTATTGTAGGTAGCTGGCGGCGACATTGTGGGGGGCAGGTTAGGGGTTAATAAATATAATATAGGGGTCGGCGGTGTTAGGGGTAGCAGATTAGGGGTACATAAGTATAACTTAGGTGGCGGTCGGCAGATTACGGGTTAAAAAAATTTAATAGAGTGGCGGCGATGTGGGGGGACCTCGGTTTAGGGGTACATAGGTAGTTTATGGGTGTTAGTGTACTTTAGAGCACAGTAGTTAAGGGCTTTATAAACCGGCGTTAGCCCAGAACTACTGACTTTTTTCTGCGGCTGGAGTTTTGTCGTTAGAATTCTAACGCTCACTTCAGCCACAACTCTAAATACCGGAGTTAGAAAGATCCCATTGAAAAGATAGGATACGCAATTGACGTAAGGGGATCTGCGGTATGGAAATGTCGCGGCTGAAAAGTGAGCGTTAGACCCTTTCCTGACTGACTCTAAATACCAGAGGGCGGTAAAAACCAGCGTTAGGAGCCTCTAACGCTGGTTTTCACGGCTACCGCCCAACTCTAAATCTAGGCCTTAGTGTTCTAGCTGATTCTGTAGTTTCCTAATAGATTTGTCATTCCCTGATCTATTCTCTGAGGTGTTAGCTTTGAAACTTGTAAATGTGTAATTGCAATTTAAATATGAATATGTATATATGTCTGTTTATATTCAGTTCATTTTAATTCTTTGTCATTTTCTGTAGGATACACTCTACAATGCATCCCCTTGGCCTGATTTCTTTACTGATGCTACATGCGTTAGTTCTCAGTGCAAGTATCCATGATGAGACCATAACTGAGCTCTCTGTTAAGGTCTACCATGAACTAAGAGCCATAAAGGAAGATGAAAATATCTTCTTCTCACCCTTAAGCATCGCTATTGCAGTGGGAATGATTGAGTTGGGGGCACGTGGTTCCAGCCTGAAAGAAATCCGTCATGCACTGGGATATGACAAACTGAAAAATGGTACTTGTGAAACCTCTGTATTTTTATACCTGTAGATTGTAACCATAGTGGCTGCTTTGATTGGGTAAAATTGCCTTAAAGGGACATAATAGTCAGAATATGAATGCTTTTTAATTTTGAATAGAGGCATCTTTGCATCACATGCATATTATGTGTTTACCCCGCACCAAAGGTGGAAACACACAGGGAAAGTCCTACTCAATTGCTTTCTGCCTTGCAGCTCCCGAGCAGGATACATCTCGTTATTGGTTAGGTCATTGGACTGCTGCTTATGATTGGTTGTCTGGTTGTGTTGCCTGCTGTGGAGCTGCAAGTCTTGTAGCTCCCCAGCTCAACTTTACCTTTTGTAAGGGTTAAGCACATTATTTATTTTGTAAAGGAGAGTTTAATGTCAACATAATGACCTTTATTGCTGCTTTCACACTCCCCCATGGCCTAGTATTGTATGGATAGATGAGAAATAGTGTGTGGTATATTACACTCCCATTTGATATAGCACCCTTATTGGTGCAGAAAAAGCAGGCTGGAATCAAACAGTCACCCAGCAGACTAACCTCAGGTGTTTAATCAGCAATCTGTAGGTGGTGTAAAGAAGCAAACAAAAACGCCAATATGGTCTAGTACTGTATGAATAAGTGAGAGGTGGTAGAGCACCTCTCTTGGTGTATTAGGGGCAGGCTGGAGTCAAACAGTCACCCAGCAGACTGACCTCCGGTGTAGCAGAAAACTCCAAAGGGTCAGGAAACCAAGATGTAGATGAGAATAAAAAAGTATGGCAGCAAGTGGTAAGTGTATAAACTTACTTTATTAAAATGAGTAAAAACCATCAACTCGTTTCTCAGCCAACCGGTGGCTGTTTCGTGATTAAGCCTGATGAAAACAGCCACCGGTTGACTGCCTCTAATGCACCAAGAGAGGTGGTCTACCATATGTTTTTTTACACCATCTCTCACTTATTCAGACAGTACTGACCCATATTGGCGTTTTTGTTTGTTTCTTTACACCACCTACAGATTGATGATTATACACCGGAGGTCAGTCTGATGGGTGACTGATTCCAGCCTGCTTTTTCTGCACCAATAGGGGTGCTATACCAAATGTGAGTATAATATACCACACACTATTTCTCATCTATCCATACAATACTAGGCCATGTGGCGCTTCTGTCTCTTTATGTTGCCTACAGATTATTCATCCTGGATCGCGGCCTTGATCCACATACAAACTTCTTATTGAAGCAAAGCCTCTATCATTACAACACAAATGAGGATGATGTGCATTGCTTTTAGCAGAAAAAGGAGTAAACTTACATATGCCATATATGTTAATCATATTAAATTAGTCCTTGGGATTTAAAGAGATACAAAACCCACATTTTTTCTTTCATGATTTAAAAAGGACATGCAACTTTCTAATGTACTCCCATTATCAACTGTTTTTCTGCTAAACCAAAAATGGGCTGGCTCCTAAGCTTATATTCCTGCTTTTTCAAATAAAGATATAAAGAGATCAAAGAAAAAGTAATAGGGAGTAAATTAGAAAGTTGTTTAAAATTGCATGCTCTATCTGAATCATGAAAGAAAAAATGTGGGTTTCCTATCCATTTAACACCTGTTCACCAGTAGGAGGCGAAAATGCTCAACACACCAAGAGCTTTTAGTGCCTCCTAGTTCCCTGTACCTCTCAGTCTTTTATCTTTTTCTCCACAGGGGTTGGTAAAGAATTGAGGTGCTCCAGTCTTCTTCTCTGGAAGTTTTTTTTAACCCATTATTCCACTTTTTGAGAGCTAAGACAAGAAGAAAGGTGTATAGGGGGATATTAAGGCTGTAAGTCTCCTGCAGGAGTTTTTGTCAGCAGACTGCTAGAGGTGATGTGGGACTGGCTGTTTTGCTTTGTTGTTGTACTCCTATGAACAATCCTCTGCCATTTTATACAGTACTGGGAGAGATCTATACTGAAAGCAGAAAAGGTGCAGATGGGTAAGCAGTAGAGTGAGTGTCTGTCAGGTAAGTTTGTACACTAACAAAGCCCACAGATTATTAGAAAGTACATTTTTTTTTTTATATATCATATCCAGAGGGCTCTCTTTGTCACAGGTGATCAGATTGTTTTGTAAAAATGTGCCCATGTTTAAACACACAATACTTAAGTATTCTGATGCTTTCTCTGGACATCATTTGATAAGCAGGTTCTGGGGACAAATAGACAATATATTTTCATTGTAGCAAAACTAGTCAGTAAGTCTTCATTACTTGTAGAGTATATTTAGGATTTTCCACAACTCATGGATAGCATTGTGCAGCAACACTTTTTCTGGTGGTACAAGCATTTCAAAAAAGTTTGAAAAACAGCACACCTGTCTCTTGGTCTGTGGGGCACAGAATATAGGACCTGCCACATCCAAATTGCAATCCAATAGAAAACGAAAGGGTATTCTAGCCTCCAAAGTTAAAAAAGACCTTTATTTTTTCACATGGGGTCCATAAAGAAAGAAAATACAACGTTTAAGGCCTGCTATAGGCCCTTAGTCATGACTAAGCCATGCGTCTCTATCTCACAGAACACTAAGATCAAGTTACAAGCAGCATGTAAAAATCTTCAGACAAGGTCTGTCTTCGGTAGCTCTGTGTATGAAGGTGATAGGCTTAATGGTAGCAGCAACAGATGCTCTCCTCTTTGCTTTGTTTTCACTTGTGTCCCCTTCAGCTCAGCATGCTGAAACAATGAAGTGGCGATTTATACTCTCCTCTCTCAAACAATTAATTTATTTATCATTTTCAGTCAGACATTCCCTCTCCTCTTGGTGGCTTTCAGATTAGAATTTCTCTCAAGAAATGTCTTTTCTATGTCTAGGACAATAATTATCACAGACACAAGTCTCTTATGTTGGGGTTCTTAGAAGTCACAGGGAGTTTTGTTTCCTCAGGATGTTGGGTTACAAATCAATGTTCTAGAGCTTTGTGCAAACTTCAGAGGCTTTCAGTCTCTTCTCAAGGGAGAACCCTACATTCACTTTCAGTCAGACAATAGCACAGCGAAAGCCTACATCAATCAGGGTTTTGCAATCCTTTAGCAATGAAGGATGTATCACAAACTCTATCCTGTGCAATCTTAGAAGTTCACATTATAGGAGTCCACAGTTGGGAGGCAGACCATTTGAATCATCAGTCTCTCTTTATTCAGGGGAGTGGTCCCTCAATCAGGAGATGTTTTAACAAATTAGTTTGTTGTTTGGGTCTCCCAGACATAAATTTAATAGGTTTGCGCCATAACCCCAAACTTCTCAGATATGGTGCAAGGTTTTGAGATCCACAAGCAGACCTTATTGATACTCTGGCAGTTCCTTGGGCCATTCACTTAGTTTGTTTCCTCCAATTATCCTTCTTCTGACAGTACTAGCTTGTCACGGATTGCTCTAGCATGGTCACACAGAAATTTGTATGCAGAGCTGGTTTAAAAGTCCAGTGCTCTTCCATGGCATCTTCCACTTTGTCAAGATCTATTGTCTCATTGACCCTTTTTTCATTAAAATCTCCAGTCTTTGCGTTTAATAGCTTTGAGATTGAACAGTTAATTCTTTCTCAGAGAGGTTTCTCAGATCTGTTGATACACTTTCAAGCTTGTAAATCGTACCTGGAAGATATACCATAAAGAAATGAAGCTTTATCTTTCATGGTGTGGTGAGAGTAGTTTGCATTTATCTTCTTTCAAAGTTCCTAGAAGGATGGTTTGGAAAAGGGATTGTCAGGATTTATACCTAAGGTAGTCTCTTCAGAGAACAGTAGTCAAGACATTGTATTTCCTTCCTTATGTCCAAATCCAGAAATGTAAATAGAACATATCTTAATAATCTGGGCGTAGTTGGAATTCTAAACTGTTTAGCAGCTTGCAAATAATATTTCTCTTACTAGGTGTATTCAGTCCACGGATTCATCCTTACTTGTGGGATATTCTCAATCCCTACAGAAAGTGGCAAAGAGAGCACACAGCAAAGCTGTCCATATAGCTCCCCTCAGGCTCCGCCCCCCAGTCATTCTCTTTGCCGCTCTAACAAGTCTCCACGGGAGGGTAAAGAGTTTGTGGTGTTAGATTTGTAGTTTTTATTTCTTCAATCAAGAGTTTGTTATTTTAAAATAGTGCCGGTTTGTACTATTTACTCTGAGGCAGAAAGTGATGAAGATTTCTGCTGAGAGGAAAACGATTTTAGCATGTTGTAACTAAAATCCATTGCTGTTCCCACACAGGACTGTTGAGTACCGGAGAACTTCAGTTGGGGGGAACAGTTTGCAGGCTTAACTGCTTAAAGGGACATTATACACTCATTTTTTCTTTGCATAAATGTTTTGTAGATGATCTATTTATATAGCCCATAAAGGTTTTTTTTTTTTTTAAATGTTTAGTTTTGCTTATTTTTTAATAACATTGCTCTGATTTTCAGACTCCTAACCAAGCCCCAAAGTTTTATGTGAATACTGTCAGCTACCTTCTCCAGCTTGCTCCTGCTTGTGTAAATGGTCTTTTCATATGCAAAAGAAGGGGGAGTGGGGGAGTGTCTTATTTTCCACTTGCAGTGGGCTTTCCAGCTACCTTTCCAACGGAGCTAAAACTGAGCGCTTCTAAGTACGTTTTTAAACAGTTTTATACTGGATTTTTATATCAGTATCTGTGCATATTATTCTTTATAGTAGTGTCTATTACATGCAGTTATATGAAAATGAGTGTATGCTCAGTCATTTATTTCTAACAAGACCTGGTAATGCTAGAAGACTGACAGAAATCCCCATGAGGGAAGGTAAGCCATTTTCTGAAACACAGTATAGAAGGATGGCTTCAGTTAAGGGCTTAAAGGGACATTATACACTCATTTTTTCTTTGCATAAATGTTTTGTAGATAATCTATTTATATAGCCCATAAAGTTTTTTTTTTTTTTAATTAATGTATAGTTTTGCTTATTTTTAAATAACATTGCTCTGATTTTCAGACTCCTAACCAAGCCCCAAAGTTTTATGTGAATGCGCTCGACTACCTACTCCAGCTTGCTCCTGTTTGTGTAAAGGGTCTTTTCATATGCAAAAGAAGTGGGAGGGGGGGGAGTGTCTTATTTGCCACTTACAGTGGGCTTTCTAGCTACCTTTTCAACAGAGGTAAACTGACAGCTTCCAAGTAAGTTTTTAAACAGTTTTATACTGAATTTTTATATCAGTATCTGTGCATATTATTCTTTATAGTAGTGTCTATTACATGCAGTTATATGAAAATGAGTGTATACTGTCCCTTTAAATACTGGTAGACACTGTGATGGGCTAAATCGATTATTTTATTAATGGAATATTATATTTATTTAAGTGTTTGAAACGTTGTAAACACTTTGTGGGGTTTTTTATTTCGCCTGGCATATTATCAGACGCCTAGTCTGACTCAGGAAGGCCCCATAACTCTGGACTGAAGAGGGAGGGGGCCTCATTTTCGCGCCTCAGTTGCGCAGTTGATTTTCAAGACAGCTCATGCAGCTTCATGTGTAGAGTCCTGAGAGTGCAGGAGGACATCAAGGAGGCTTATATTTCTGCTACAAATAACCCTACGGGAAGGTAGGGCCGCAGCAAAGACTGTGGCACTGTGCTGTAGTGTGTTAAACCGGTTTTGAAAATTTGTGTGCAATCATTTCAAAGCATTAGGATCATGTGGTGAAAATTTCATAAAGATCGGATGTTTTTTAGTGATTTGGAAAAAAAGTGTGTGCTTTTTATTATTTAAAGACACAGTAACGTTTTTTCAAAAAGTGATTTTTTCTGTATTGTAGTGCTGTATAACTCTGTCAAACATGTCTGAGACTTCAGATAGACCTTGTTCTTTATGTTTAAAAGCCATGGCGGTACCCCCATTGCATTTATGTGTAAAGTGTGCTAAAACATCTAAGCATTTTAAAGACCATCGAGTGAAACTTAAAAATGTAGCCCAAGATGATTCTTTAACAGAGGGTAATGAGGATAGTCCTTCTTCCTCTCCCCATGTGTTGACACCAGTTACACCCGCGCAAGTGATGCCTAGTACTACTAGCGCATTGGCCCCTATTACTTTACAACAATTAGCAGCAGTAATGGATAATTCTCTTGCAGCATTTTTATCTAAACTGCCAGTTTTTCCAAGGAAGCGTGATTGCTCAGTTTTAAATACAGAGGATGAGTAATCAGACGCTTTGGATAATTTATCTGTAGTACCCTCACAAAACTCAGAAGTAGCAGTGAGGGAAGGTCTGTCTGAGGGAGAAATTTCTAAAACAGGAAAAGTTTCTCAGCGGGAAGATTCAGATTCCTTAGCGTTTAAATTTAAGCTGGAACACCTCCGTGTTCTGCTTAAGGAGGTTTTAGCTACGCTGGATGATTGTGACCCCATGGTGGTCCCAGAAAAATTGTGTAAGATGGACAGGTTTTTAGAGGTCCCTGTTTACACTGAGGCATTTCCGATCCCAAAGAGGGTGGCGGATATTGGGACTAGGGAGTGGGAGAGACCAGGTGTACCCTTTGTTCTCCCCCCTATCTTTAAGAAAATGTTCCCCATAAACGACCCCAGGCGGGACGAGTGGCAGACGGTCCCTAAGGTAGAGGGGGCTGTTTCAACACTTGCTAAGCGTACAACTATACCAATAGAGGACAGTTGTGCTTTCAAAGATCCTATGGATAAAAAATTGGAAGGATTGCTGAAGAAAATTTTTGTTCAGCAAGGTTTTCTACTTCAACCAATTGCCTGCATAATTCCTGTAACTACTGCAGCGGCTTTTTGGTTCGAGGCCCTGGAGGAGTCGCTCCAGAGGGAGACTTCATACAATGAGGTCATGGATAGAATTCATGCTCTAAAGCTGGCTAATTCTTTTATCACTGATGCCGCTTTCCAGTTAGCTAAACTAGCGGTGAAAAACCCAGGTTTTGCCCAGGCTTTGCCATCATGGCGTGAAGAGCGCTTTGGCTCAAATCATGGTCGGCGGATGTGTCGTCCAAAACAAAACTGTTAAATATTCCCTTCAAGGGGAAGACCCTTTTCCAGAGCTGAAAGAAATTATTTCAGATATCACTGGGGACAAGGGTCATGCCCTTCCACAAGATAGGCCGTTTAAGGCCAAAAACAAGGCTAATTTTCGCTCCTTTCGCAACTTCAGGAGCGGACCTGCTGCAACCTCTGCTGTCGCAAAGCAAGATAACGCTTCCCAGCCCAAAGCAACCTGGAAACCCTTGCAGGGCTGGAATAAGGGTAAACAGGCCAAGAAGCCTGCTCCTGCTACCAAGACAGCATAAAGGGGTAGCCCCCGATCCGGGACCGGATCTAGTAGGGGGCAGACTTTCTCTCTTTGCACAGGCTTGGGCAAGAGATGTTCTGGATCCCTGGGCATTAGAAATAGTTGCTCAGGAGTACCTTCTAGAATTCAAGGATTCTCCCCCAGGGGGAAGGTTCCACATTTCTCGTTTGTCTTCAGACCAAACAAAGAAACAGGCGTTCTTACGCTGTGTAGAAGATCTCCTAAAAATGGGAGAAATATACCCAGTTCCAATTGCAGAACAAGGACTGGGCTTTTACTCAAACCTGTTCGTAGTTCCCAAAAAGGAGGGAACTTTCAGGCCAATCCTGGATCTAAAGATTCTAAACAAATTCCTCAGAGTTACATCTTTCAAGATGGAAACCATTCGGACAATCTTGCCCATGATCCAGGAAGGTCAGTATATGACTACCGTGGATCTAAAGGATGTGTACCTACATATTCCTATCCACAAAGATCACCATCAGTTCCTAAGGTTCGCCTTTCTGGACAAACATTACCAGTTCATGGCCCTTCCTTTCGGGTTGGCCACCGCTCCCAGAATTTTCACAAAGGTGCTAGGGTCCCTTCTGGCGGTGCTAAGACCACGGGGCATTGCAGTAGCACCTTACCTAGACGACATATTAATACAGGCGTCGTCTTTCCACAGAGCTAGGGCTCATACGGACATTGTTCTGGCCTTTCTAAGGTCTCACGGGTGGAAGGTGAACGTAGAAAAGAGTTCTCTGTCCCCGCTTACAAGGGTTCCCTTCCTGGGAACACTAATAGACTCGGTAGAAATTAAAATCTTTCTGACAGAGGTTAGGAAGTCCAAACTGTTGAACACCTGCCGAGTTCTTCATTCCATTCCTCGGCCTTCCGTGGCTCAGTGCATGGAGGTAATTGGTTTAATGGTGGCGGCAATGGACGTAGTCCCTTTTGCCCGAATTCATCTCAGACCACTGCAACTGTGCATGCTCAAGCAGTGGAATGGGGATTACGCAGATTTATCTCCTCAAATACAAATGGACCAGAAAACCAGAGACTCTCTTCTCTGGTGGTTGTCTCAAGATCACCTGTCTCAGGGAATGAGTTTCCGCAGACCGGAGTGGATCATTGTCACGACCGATGCGGTCAGGGTCTATGGTCTCTGGAAGAATCTCTTCTCCCGATAAACATTTTGGAGCTGAGCGCGATATTCAACACGCTCCAAGCATGGCCTCAACTAGCGGAGTCCAAATTCATCAGATTTCAGTCGGACAACATCACGACTGTAGCGTACATCAATCATCAGGGAGGAACAAAGAGTTCCCTAGCGATGAAGGAAGTATCCCAGATCATCAAATGGGCGGAGGATCACTCCTGCCATCTATCTGCAATTCACATCCCAGGGGTAGACAACTGGGAGGCGGATTTTCTAAGTCGTCAGACTTTTCATCCGGAGGAGTGGGAACTCCACCCAGAGGTTTTTGTTCAGCTGACCCAGCTATGGGGCATTCCAGAATTGGATCTGATGGCGTCCCGTCAGAACACCAAACTTCCCCTTTACGGATCCAGATCCAGGGATCCCAAGGCGGCATTGATAGATGCTTTAATAGCGCCTTGGTCATTCAGTCTAGCTTATGTCTTTCCACCGTTTCTTCTTCTCCCTCGGCTAATAGCCAGAATCAAACAGGAGAAGGCTTCGGTAATTCTGATAGCGCCTGTGTGGCCACGCAGGACTTGGTATGCAGACCTAGTGGACATGTCATCGGTCCCACCATGGAAACTGCCATCAAGGCAGGATCTTCTAATTCAAGGTCCTTTCAAGCATCCAAATCTAGTTTCTCTGCAACTGACTGCTTGGAGATTGAACGCTTAATCCTAGCTAAGGGTGGTTTTTCTGAATCAGTTATAGACACTCTGATACAGGCCAGAAAGCCTGTCAACAGGAAAATTTACCATAAGATATGGCGGAAATATCTTGGTTGGTGTGAATCCAAGGGTTACTCGTGGAGTAAGGTTAGGATTCCAAGGATACTGGCTTTTCTCCAAGAAGGATTGGAGAAAGGTCTGTCAGCTAGTTCCTTAAAATTACAGATATCTGCTCTGTCTATTCTGTTACATAAGCGCCTGGCAGCTATACCACAGGCCCTAGTTAGAATCAAGCCTGTTTACAAGCCTGTGGCTGCTCCTTGGAGTCTAAATTTAGTTCTTTCAGTTCTTCAAGGGGTTCCCTTTGAACCTTTACATTCCATAGATATTAAGTTATTATCATGGAAAGTTTTGTTTTTAGTAGCCATTTCTTCTGCTCGAAGAGTTTCTGAATTGTCTGCTCTGCAGTGTGATTCACCCTATCTGGTGTTCCATGCAGATAAGGTTGTTTTGCGTACCAAACCTGGTTTTCTTCCAAAAGTGGTTTCTAATAAGAATATTAACCAGGAAATTATTGTTCCTTCTCTGTGTCCTAATCCAGTTTCTAGGAAGGAACGACTTTTACACAATCTTGACGTGGTTCGTGCTTTAAAATTTTATTTAAAAGCGACTAAAGATTTCAGACAAACATCATCCTTGTTTGTCGTCTACTCTGGTAAGAGGAGAGGTCAGAAAGCGACTGCTACCTCTCTTTCCTTTTGGCTGAAAAGCATCATCCGATTGGCTTATGAGACTGCTGGACAGCAGCCTCCCGATCGAATTACAGCTCATTCCACCAGAGCTGTGGCTTCCACATAGGCTTTTAAGAATGAGGCTTCTGTTGAACAGATTTGTAAGGCAGCGACTTGGTCTTCACTGCATACATTCGCCAAATTTTACAAATTCGATACTTTTGCTTCTTCGGAGGCTATTTTTGGGAGAAAGGTTTTGCAAGCAGTGGTGCCTTCCGTTTAGGTTACCTGACTTGTTCCCTCCCTTCATCCGTGTCCTATTGCTTTGGTATTGGTATCCCACAAGTAAGGATGAATCCGTGGACTGAATACACCTAGTAAGAGAAAACAGAATTCATGCTTACCTGATAAATTTCTTTCTCTTACGGTGTATTCAGTCCACGGCCCGCCCTGACATTTAAGTCGGGTTCAAATTTAATTTAAAATAACTACAGTCACCACTGCACCCTATGGTTCTCCTTTTTCTCCTAACCGTCGGTCGAATGACTGGGGGGGGCGGAGCCTGAGGGGAGCTATATGGACAGTTTTGCTGTGTGCTTTCTTTGCCACTTCCTGTAGGGATTGAGAATATCCCACAAGTAAGGATGAATCCGTGGACTGAATACACTGTAAGAGAAAGAAATTTATCAGGTAAGCATAAATTCTGTTTTTGGACAATCCACCAGTTTATTTATACATTTTTCAGGAAAGCTTAAATTCCAGAAGGCATCAGCTAATTCTTTTAGTTTTTTTGTTTAAAGAGTTTGATTAATAAAGCCTACTTGGAGTAAGTTTAGTTTGCACCTCATTTACCCTGCTTTGTATGTTCTACTTTTCTGTTATTCTCCTCAGCTATGTTATATGTTTTAGACTGAGAGGTACAGGGAAGTTGGAGGGACTAAAAGCTCTTGGTTTGTTAGGTATCTTTGCCTCCTCCTGGTGAACAGGTGTTAAATCCCAAACATGTAGACTCTAACCCCCATGAAAGAGAAATGTATCGGGTAAGCATACATTTTTTTGTTGTTGTTTTTTTAATGAAATTAACATTCTATTTATAAATCTTAAATTACACACATATTTAAGAGGCACATGCTACTACTGAGCATGTGGAAGAGTTTGCAGTGTATACATTAGTGTATGATTTGCTGATGGCTGTCACGTGGTAGAGGTGGCCAGAAAATTAAAGGAAATTTTGAAATTTGTTATAATTTTTTTTTACTGTTCATTTAACATTAAGACTAAGTGCTTGTTGTATTGTCTTTTTACTATGCATGTTTTGTTTATGCAATACTACTATATTTAATGATCCTTTAAAAACTTATATCTATGTAAGCATTAGCTTAGAGAGATTGCTTGTTAAAAAATAAATGGCTGAATCCATATATTTAACTATAATTGCCATTATTGACCATTTAAATACCTTATTTTTGTTTCTGCTGTTTGTGTCTCCTATGAGTATATTCTGTCCTTGTGAAGTTCTGATGTTTTATTTAGATTGCATATAATCTTCAAGAAATGTATTGTTGATGCCTGTAACAATCTCCAATTCTATTTTTTATTTCTATTACAAGGTGAAGAATTCTCCCTGTTAAAGGATCTTTCCAACATGATGACAGCACAAGAAAGGCATTATGTTCTGAGCACCGCTAACTCCCTCTATTTACAAAATGGATTTCATATCAGTGACAAGTTCATCCAGTTAATGAAAAAATACTTCAAGGCAGAGGTAGAAAATGTAGACTTCAGCCAAGGTTCATCAGTAGCAAATCACATCAATACGTGGGTGGAAAATCACACTAATAGTACGTTATCACCTTCAGTCTTCAGTGTTTTTTAAACAGATGTTGCCAGACTATCTACAGTTTGTTTTGTGTATCCAGGTATCAGAATGATCCTGTAGAGTTAATGAGTGTTAATGCTATTCTGTCCTATATGTGTAGGCAGACTGTTACATCAGCCACCCACCTTGCATTGTGATAAGGAAAGTGCAGGGGAGTATATTGACCAACTAGGCCTATGCTTAAGATTTTACCATGCAAACATTTGTATTTAAAAAAAAAAAAAATCTAAATTAATCAAATGTACCTGGGTGTCTAGTGGCCAATGCGCTGCGACTCTGTGTCTCTGGCCTTCTTGGTAAACCCCCCCCCCCCCTTTCTTTCTTATCTTAAACTCTTGATTATTTTTTCTGTTCTTACTCTCATTCTCCCTTCCTTTCTTTATCTTTTAAAGGGACATGAAATACAAAATTAGTTATTTCATGAGTCGGAGAGAGTGTGTACTTTTAAGCAACTTTTCAATTTCCTTCTATTATCTAATTTGGCTGCATATACATGCCTCATGTTAATGCTCCTCCATGTATATTGCTGTTTCTTTAACAAAGGATTCAAAGAGAATTAAGCTTATCGAATAATAGAAGTAAATTGGAAAGTTGTTAAAAATTGTGTTCTTTGTTTTAATTATGAAAGAGAAAAAATTGCGTTTAGTGTCCTTTTAATTTCTCTAGCGCTCTCTATATCTCTATATCTATAACTTTATTAGCATGACAGATTACATATATCAGCCAAAGCATGTTATTTAGGAAAAAGGGATCCTATGAAGACAGTTGGAAGATTGCAGTCTTTGTAATGAGGAGATAAATTGCATGATTATTTATTTAGTCTCTCTCTGTTTGTGGAATGTTTCAACGTAGGCAGCTGACCATTGTGCTATTTTCTCCAAGGAGGATTTTTTTTCTCATGCTCATCAATAAAGTTGAAAGTGGGTATCACAGCCGAAAGGGAACACTAAGTCATTTTCCCTTATGTTGATGTATTTAGGGCATTGGAGCAAGAAGTAAGGCTCTTCTTCTATTACTCCGTGGTCACATTGTTGGCACACTCTGCTTTCTTTAGGTTGCCCTGTTTTCTGTACCTGCCAGTATCCATTTGTAGATTGTGTGTACTTAATCTATACTGGCACATAATTTGTCTCTGGGGTTTTTACAGTTGCAAGGTAAGATGCCAGTGTATATTCCCTTTGTAAGCAGTAGTAAGTTCATAATCTCTGTCTCTTTCCTATTTCTTGTATCTCCTTAACAAATAGAACCCTGGGTAGTGAAAGCTAAAATTTGCCTTTATAATGTTTAAGGGACCTCACAGTACTGTTGAGACCCCTTTTTATATAATCTCGTCAAAGAGTAGAGATTTAGAACAGACCTTTTTTTCTCTCTTATTCTATCTCTCTTGGTTTCCATTTTTTTTTTTTTAATATGTTCTACCAGCCAACTCTGTAGGAATTAATTGATTCAATTGCACTATAGTTAGGATTAGTTTTATTTCAAACCCTTGAAAGGGACTTTAAAGGGACATTATACACTCATTTTTTCTTTGCATAAATGTTTTGTAGATGATCTATTTATATAGCCCATAAAGTTTTTTTTAAAAATAAATGTATAATTGTGTTTATTTTTAAATAACATTGCTCTGATTTTTAGACTCCTAACCAAGCCCCAAAGTTTTATGTGAATACTGTCAGCTACCTTCTCCAGCTTACTCCTTTTTGTGTAAAGGGTCTTTTCATATGCAAAAGAAGGGGGAGGGGGGGGTGTCTTATTTCCCACTTGCAGTGGGCTTTCCAACTACCTTTTCAACAGAGCCAAACTGACAGCTTCTAAGTAAGTTTTTAAACAGTTTTATACTGGATTTTTATATCGGTATCTGTGCATCTTATTCTTTATAGTAGTGTCTATTAAATGCAGTTATATGAAAATGAGTGTATACTGTCCCTTTAACTGCCTAATGATGTGCTTGTATGACTGATACGATTACCCAGTTACAGTGTAAGAAGCAATGTTTAGTGTTTCAGGGTATAGATTGTTAAAACTTTCTTATATATTGTATGTGAGAACACAATATGGAGGACTGTTAATTGATAGTCTCCTTGGTTAGTGTAGTAAGCTTATTGGTCAATTTTTCGGAATAGCTCTTTTTTTTACAGTTTTATTCTTCAATTGTCATTATCCTTGTTATAGTTCTGGACACCAACTGGTACTTTTTCCTTTTGTTTGTTTTAAAATGAGTAGATTTGTGCTACTTTACACTTGTGTAAATGTCTTGAATATTATGATATATTATTTCAATAAAGAAAAATGGGGGGGGGGGTTATATGCTTATTTTGCCCCCCATTATGTTAAGAGAGGCTGGAAAAGAAAAACATTTGGAAAGATACAGAACTCTGACCCTGCCACATGCTACACAGTGAGTGGGTGTTTAATCAGTGCACAATCTCATTTATAATTTGCCACAGCAAAATAATGTAAAATTTTCAAAACAAGAATTGTTTTTTTTTTTTTTTTTTTTTTTTTTTTTATACATCTATAAATGCATTTAGTATGCCGAACTTTTGCAGTGTGCAGTTGCTGATATGACTAATATTCCTTAGTATATAGTATAAATATCTTATTGAAAACTTTATGAATTATAAACATAAACACCTGAATTTCTCTTTATTCTTTCTTTGATTTAACAGGCCGCATTCATGATCTTTTTTCTGCCGAAGATTTCACAAAGTTAACCAAATTAGTTCTGGTCAACGCCATATATTTTAAAGGCAACTGGAAGTCACAGTTCAGACCTGAAAATACCAGGACCTTTTCCTTTACAAAAGACGACGAGAGCGAAGTACAAGTTCCAATGATGTATCAAAAGGGCGAGTTTTACTACGGTAAATATATATCAACACATGTTCTTTCAAGAGAGGAAAGCTCTGTTTTAAATTATAAATCTGCAGTTTGGAAATGTTACATCTTGAAACTCTGCTTTATACATAATAGGTTGTTCAGTGTTGCATAGCAAACAGCTGCTAAGTAAGGAGCAGCTGGTTTTCTGCACAAATGAAGTGAGAACACATATTTTAGCAAGGCACTAAAATTTTAAATATATTTTGTAGAGAGATGAGTATTTGATTAGCTTTTTGTTGCATTTGATCATGGTTTGCTTTCCTGTTGTCTAGGTGCACATTCATATTATCAGGTGCGTCGGACACTAGTAGATAATTCACCTGTTTCTGACCTGAATGCTATAACGGCGTCTGTAAGCACTGCAAAGCCAGAGAGAACATTAAGCCACCGGCATGTTCTCTTTCTGTAGAGGGCGGAAATACAATTATCTGTAGAGTGGAAAATGCTGCAGAACACCAGTCTGAGATAAGCACGGTGGATTATAAATCAGATTAACAGTTTTATGAAATAAAAAAAACTAGATGTAAATGGAGATAACGGTCAAAACACCAGCGGCTGTGTGTACATGACTAGTGTTGTCTCTGTAGAAAGAGATTATGGAGATCTTTTTTTTTTTCTTCTTTACTAAACTCTGTGGGCACTTTCTTACTAGACCAGCGGCAGTCAGTGTGTGTGTGTTTTTTAATATATATACTATATGACCTTCTTTTGAGCTACAAATCATTTATATGTAGGTGGTATATGATCAAATAATTTCTAAATAAAGCAAAGCACGAACAGCAACTATGTGTTTCTTCAAACATTCATACTAATAGAAGTGATATGTTGCCTTTAAGTCTATTCCTTTTTGTTTCACCTGAAAGGGAGTATTGTCCTTCTTCTCCGAATAAAGTAATGGTTTTATGTTGCGCATGCAGAAGCATATCACTGCTGGCCAATAGAGCTGAAAGTTTAACTTGGCCAATGAACATTACTGGAAATGGCACATCTTTTACTGCCATAATAGTTTAAGCTTTAATCTAACTTGTTTTTGTTTTTTTAGCAAACAAAAAATATTTTTCATCATTTTTTAAATGCTACACTTTCATATAAATGATTTGAAAATTGTACCTTTTAAGGGTCATGCCACTAATTTTTATGTCATCTTTTTCATTGCTCTCCTATCACACTACTGTGTCTGGTAAATCAGATCTCAATAAGGTCTCAATGACCAGGATTGTTCCTTTTTTAAAAGGAATATAAAACAGCCTAAAGTAAACTTTTAACGCATGCTGAATAGCGCATATTGCAAGTTGAAAGTAAATTGTTTGCGTGGGAGTGAAAGCCGTCGCATACTAACTTTAGGGCTTCAGATATTGCAACTGCTCTAACATCTCTCCATAGACTTCAATGGAGAGTGCAAACAGGAAAAAAAAACACTTATCACTCGCACACTAACCCAACACGCATTAGACCAACTGCGCTAACCTGAAGGTAGTAATTCATATTTTATATTCTTCACAAAGAACATTTCCCCCTATATTAAGAACATTGGAATGTAAAATATCTACAGTACATGCAACACATTATTAAATATTTATTAAAAATTATTTTCTTCCTAAATGGAAAGAGTTCACAGCTGCATTCATTACTTTTAGGAAATAAGAACCTGGCCACCATGCGGAGGCAAAGGCACCCCAGCCAAAGGCTTAAATACTCCTCCCACTTCCCTCATCCTCCAGTCATTCTTTGCCTTTCGTTCCAGGAGGTTGGCAGAGAGGTGTCAGAATTTTGTTTTGTCTCTTATGGAGGGTAGTACTCTGACATAGGACGGGAGTTTTAAGTAAATCAGTCTCTCAGTGAGGCCTGGATGAAAGTTAGTCCGGAGATGAAGAGTCTTTCTGCGAAACCATCCTGACTCATATTAACAGCTCCACAAGCAATTAGCGTTGTCTAACTTCGCTTCACTGCCTGCTTTCTTCTCTCAAGTCCATGGTGGAGGCGCTGCTACTATTCATCACACTTGAAGGGCCATGTTCCTGTTCCACGGCGTAGATTCCGGTAAGATTGTTTCATTTTACTTCATCAGAATGTACTGTAACTTATTTGTTTTCCTGTAAGGAACTATCTTGCGGGACTTGTTAAGTATATTTATAGGGCCTCAGTGAAGCTCCTTTGGTATCTTGGAATCGAGGGTTAATATCTCCCGAGCTAATCACTCTAAAAGGATCCGTATAGCTGTGAGGATTGTGTCAGTCCTTGTTCAGCATTCAATATGGTGACCGGGTCAGTGGAGTACCACTGCGTCACTTTCTTGGCTCCGATTTTCCTCGGGGCCTAGAGTTTCCTTTCTCTCTTGGGAGGATTGGGGGCTTAGTGCCTCCTTACCGCTGTTTTGAGCGGTTTGGCCTTTTGAGGCTCTGGAATTGTCCTTGGACTTGTTCCTGCTGTGTTTCTCTTCTTGAGACCGTTTGGACTTCGTCCGTTCCTCGGGTTCCTTTGGGAGACCGGTTCCCTTCGGGAGTTGGTTCCTTTGTAGGGACATGGGCAGTGTGGTCTCCTTGAGCTCTGTTTAGGGTTTCTTCCCGGAGCTGGGGGATGATGTCCGTCTCCTCTGGTTGTTTCTTTTGGGGGGGTTGATGTGGAGACTAGCCTTTGTTTGAGTCACTTGGTCTTCGAGGTATCCCCTTGTTATTGGTCGTAGTGTGGCTATTGCGCTAGGGCTCTGGTGACCTTGTTACAGTCTTTGTTTCCTTAGCTCCTTGGAGCGTTGGACTCTTGCAAGGGATGGTCTCGTCTTCTGGTCAGGACTTGCAAATTTTTCTTATCCATTTTACTTTGGACATTGTATGGTATCAGATGGGGGATTTCAGTTTCTGGATTCTTGTTTATTTTTGGGCTCGGACCTCTCCTCGCTCTGGTTTTTCCGGTGGCTAAGGTTTTTATCATTGTTTCCTTTGTGGATCCCGTTGCAGGTTGTACCGGACTGTTTGGATCTAGTGCTGGTCTGGGGTTCCCCAGTGCCAGGAAACTTGGGCGGTGTCCATTTGGTTGGGCTAGTTGAACTGGTTCAGTTGACCAGTTTTTTTTCTTGGTGCCGATGTCCCCTGGGCTTGCCTTTTCCCTTGGTCGCTTTCTCTTGGTCAGCTTGCTGAAGGAGTGTGATGGCTTCGCTGCTCTGCAAGCAAAGGGGTTAGCTGTGGAACTACTGTAGCTATGGCACCTTGATCTGTGTGCTAGCCAGTTAAATTCTTCAGGGGATTCATTCCAGGTCAGGGTGTTGGAGAATTGTTCTCTTGGTTCAGCCTATGGCTGTGTCCTGGGGGCAGGTGATCTGTCCTTCTTCCAGCCCGCTTGCTGGCCCCCTTCATCTTGGGGGGGCTTATATCCTTTCAGAAGTGGGGTCCCTTTCTTAAGGCTTCTCCTTGCTTCAGGAGGTTTGGACTGACGGGTTAACCTATTTCGGAGAGAGGTACGCTCTCTGGGTTGTTCTGTCCATTTGGAGCGTTGCTTGCTTCGCCTTGAGTCTGTTGGACATTTAGCTAGATCTCTAGGTCTACGGCCTTGTCGACGGTCTCCATGTGGTATTTCGGGTTTGCACCCAAGCCTTATTGTAATAGCTGTGCCATTTTTTCTGCTCGTTGTTTGATCCTGGGGTTTTTCTGGTCCCCTGGTTTCAGATCTGCCGATCTTTGGGCTGGTCCTGCTGGAGGTAGGTTCTGAGATCCATTGTTCTATCAGATCTTGGGGGCGCATTGGTCCTCGTTGAGGTTCTGGGATCTCCTTTTATTTGAGACCTATGTGTAGGTCTGGCGGTTTCGGTTGCCTATAGTGTGCCTTCTGCAGTGGAGGCTTAGCACTTTACTTTTTGGTAGTCGCTTCTAGCAAGTATTTCTTGTGTGTCATCCTGAGGATGGCTGCATGTTCTTGACTCTATGTAATTTTGCTTGAATTCCTCAGGGTTCTGAGTTCGGATGATGTTTTGGTCTCCATTTTCAGTTGTTCCTAGGCGCTGGTTGACTGCCTGGCAAGTGAAGGGTTTCTCTTTGAAACCAGCTACAGCTGTTTGCGCTTTGACCAGGTGCTAGCTAGCCGTTCCAATCCTTGCAGGATGTTGGTAGAACTTTTTATCTGTTCTGCTATCTTGTGTTTTCTATTTCGATTGGGTGTTGCCTCCTCTTGTTGTCAGGATTCCCTAGTAAAGGGTGTGTGGTGGGGACCAACTGTTGGGCGACGGTGTCTCTTGGTGGACTGTTGGCTCAGTTGTGTCTGGGGTTGCAGTCCTTGGGGTCTTTTCCATTTTTGTTTTCCCGGCTTCGGACAAAGCAGGGTTTTTTGTTGTTTATTGGTTTCAGGCCTCCACTGCATGGGCCGCCTATTGTACCCTTCCGTTTTGGCATTCAGTGTCCTCTATAGCTTGGGTATTGTTTTCCCAAAAGTAATGAATGCAGCTGTGGACTCTTTCCCTTTAGGAAGAAAAACATAAATTATGCTTACCTGATCATTTTCTTTTCTAACGATGTAGAGTCCACAGCTCCCCGCCCGTCTTTTTTTTTATGTGGGGTGTCTTTGTTTTTTATTCTTCTACTGTTCCTTGTTCCTTGGCAGAATAACTGGGAATGAGGGAAGTGGAAGGAGTATTTAAGTCTTTGGTGGGTTGTCTTTGCCTCCTCCTGGTGGCCAGGTTTTATTTCCCAAAATTAATGAATGCAGCTGTGGACTCTTTCCATCTGAAGAAAAGAAAATTATCAGGTAAGCATAATTTATGTTTTCTATTGTTTTAAGGAACTTCACTGCAAAGATCTCCAGTGTATGTATTTATATGTGTGTGTGTGTATATGTGTGTGTGTGTGTATGTATGTATGTATATATATATATATATATATATATATATATATATATATATATATATATATATATATATATATATATATATATATATATATATATATATATATATATATAAATAATTATATATAATATGTATGTGTGTGTATACAGTGGAGCAAAAAAGTATTTAGTCAGCCATAAATTGTGCAAGTTCTACCACTTAAGAAGATGAGAGAGGCCTGTAATTTTCATCATAGGTATACCTCAACTATGAGAGACAAAATGTGGCAACAAATCCAGACAATCAAATTGTCTGATTTGGAAAGAATTTATTTGCATATTATGGTGGAAAATAAGTATTTGGTCAACTACAAACAAACAAGATTTCTGGCTCTCACAGACCTGTATCTTCTTTAAGATGCTCCTCTGTCCTCCACTCATTACCTGTATTAATGGCACCTGTTTGAACTTGTTATCAGTATAAAAGACACCTGTCCACAACCTCAAACAGTCACACTCCAAACTCCACTATGGTGAAGACCAAAGAGCTGTCGAAGGACACCAGAAACAAAATTGTAGACCTGCACCAGGCTGTGAAGACGGAATCTGCAATAGGCAAGCAGCTTGGTGTGAATAAATCAACTGTGGGAGCAATAATTAGAAAATAGAAGACATACAAGACCACTGATAATCTGGGGCTCCACGCAAGTTCTCACCCAGTGGGGTCAAAATGATCACAAGAACGGTGAGCAAACATCCCAGAACCACACGGGGGGACCTAGTGAATGACCTGCAGAGAGCTGGGACCAACGTAACAAAGGCTACCATCAGTAACACACTACGCCGCCAGGGACTCAGATCCTGCAGTGCCAGACGTGTCCCCCTGCTTAAGCCAGTACATGTCCGGGCCCGTCTGAAGTATGCTAGAGAGCATTTGGATGATCCAGAAGCGGATTGGGAGAATGTCATATGGCCAGATGAAATCAAAGTAGAACTGTTTGGTAGAAACACAACTCGTGTTTGGAGGAGAGAGAATGCTGCGTTGCAACCAAAGAACACCATACCTACTGTGAAGCATGGGGGTGGAATTATCATGGAATTATCATGCTTTAGGGCTGTTTCTCTGCAAAGGGAACAGGACTACTGATCCGTGTACATGAAAGAATGAATGGGGCCGTGTATTGTGAGATTTTGAGTGCAAACCTCCTTCCATCAGCAAGGGCATTGAAGATGAAACGTGGCTGGGTCTTTCAGCATGACAATGATCCCAAACAACGAACAAGAGAACAGAAGCACCTGATACTGGCCGTTGATAATTAGAAGTGAATTTAATTCAAAGAACAGGGTATAACATTACAAAATACAAAGTAAACACAGGGCTCATGGCCCTAGTAAAAACAATACAGAGGGGGTGAAAAATAATAAACGAGCTAGTGACAAAACAGCGGCTAACGCGTTTCGGCGTGAGCCTTACTCATAGCCTCTTAAAACACAAATGAAATCTAGAAGATTAAAAAACCTAGCTCCTCATCTGATTGGTTGGCGGGACACACACCCTGCAACTAATTATCCAATCAAAGACTGTTAAACTGACTGTGTATACACACACATACACACCCACCCCCACCCCCTATGAATGCACTGTATTAGATCGACACTAATCACTAATAGTGATGGTAATCATTATTATTATTATGCTAGTCTTCATCACTGAATAATCCAGACCAGTATTAATGAACCGGAAAAAACTGGCCGGTTTACACAACGTACCAAGACGCTGGTCGGATAGTGCCAAAATTCAGCCCTGCCGTGCCGGAGATTCTCCGCTCCATTCACTGATGCAGTCCGAATCCAGAGCTCAGAGTGGGAGTGAACACACGATCTGAGCAATTCTGATAGGGTCGCGCCTTAGAGCTTAGCCAGTGATATCACTGAAACCCGCCTACACGCCATACGTCAGCACGGAAAGTAAACAAAGTAAGTGCAATAAACACAATCACAAGACAATTTTGGAGGGGCGAGAAGAGAGGGATAAGAATACCGAACTACGGACACAACAAAAACAATCTAGACTTACAACCAAACCAAGGAAGTGTGTTTATGGTCAATTACCCTTTAATCTGCATTCCACAACAATCCGATTCAAAGTGGGCAAATCTGTGGACCAAGTACGGTCCAAAATACACGAATCATATACAGAAATGAAAATGCAAATAAGAGAAGGGTAAGAACATAGAATAATGAAACAATAATAATACAAAATAACTATGCAGACATGGCACAAATACAAATGGGGAGCCAACAATCTCAACCCATAACATGTTGCAATAGCCAGACATGTGTCATTCAAACCAAAAGTTGCCAAAGTTGCAAAGCCTATGAATATACCATATGGAACACTCTGAGTTGGAATGGATATAAAACAGACGAGAAATTACAAAAAACAGTTGTAATCATTTAACAGGATCACGCCAGAGAGAGAAGAAGTGATGGGACATATATATATATCCCCCCTCCCTTCTCCCCTTCTCAAACAGTCACACTCCAAACTCCACTATGGTGAAGACCAAAGAGCTGTCGAAGGACACCAGAAACAAAATTGTAGACCTGCACCAGGCTGTGAAGACGGAATCTGCAATAGGCAAGCAGCTTGGTGTGAATAAATCAACTGTGGGAGCAATAATTAGAAAATGGAAGACATACAAGACCACTGATAATCTGGGGCTCCACGCAAGTTCTCACCCAGTGGGGTCAAAATGATCACAAGAACGGTGAGCAAACATCCCAGAACCACACGGGGGGACCTAGTGAATGACCTGCAGAGAGCTGGGACCAACGTAACAAAGGCTACCATCAGTAACACACTACACCGCCAGGGACTCAGATCCTGCAGTGCCAGACGTGTCCCCCTGCTTAAGCCAGTACATGTCCGGGCCCGTCTGAAGTATGCTAGAGAGCATTTGGATGATCCAGAAGCGGATTGGGAGAATGTCATATGGCCAGATGAAATCAAAGTAGAACTGTTTGGTAGAAACACAACTCGTGTTTGGAGGAGAGAGAATGCTGCGTTGCAACCAAAGAACACCATACCTACTGTGAAGCATAGGGGTGGAATTATCATGGAATTATCATGCTTTAGGGCTGTTTCTCTGCAAAGGGAACAGGACTACTGATCCGTGTACATGAAAGAATGAATGGGGCCGTGTATTGTGAGATTTTGAGTGCAAACCTCCTTCCATCAGCAAGGGCATTGAAGATGAAACGTGGCTGGGTCTTTCAGCATGACAATGATCCCAAACACACTGCCCGGGCAACGGAGTGGCTTCGTAAGAAGCATTTCAAGGTCCTGGCGTGGCCTAGCCAGTCTCCAGATCTCAACCCCATAGAAAACCTTTGGAGGGAGTTGAAAGTATGTGTTGCCCAGCGACAGCCCCAAAACATCACTGCTATAGAGGAGATCTGCATGCAGGAATGGGCCAACATACCAGAAACAGTGTGTGACAACCTTGTGAAGACTTACAGAAAACGTTTGACCTCTGTCATTGCCAACAAAAGATATATAACAAAGTATTGAGATGAACTTTTGATATTGACCAAATACTTATTTTCCACCATAATTTGCAAATAGATTCTTTCCAAATCAGACAATGTGATTGTCTAGATTTGTTTCCACATTTTGTCTCTCATAGTTGAGGTATACCTATGATGAAAATTACAGGCCTCTCATCTTCTTAAGTGGGAGAACTTGCACAACTGGTGGTTGACTAAATACTTTTTTGCCCCACTGTATATGTGTATTTATGTGTGTGTGTGTGTGTGTGTATATGTATGTATATCTGTGTATATTTCCTTCTTAATATGAGGAAAGTCCACTGCTTCATTCCTTACTTGTGGGAAATACTGAACCTGGCCACCAGTAGGAGGCAAAGACACCCCAGCCAAAGGCTTAAATACCTCCCCTCATCCCCCAGTCATTCTTTGCCTTTCGTCACAGGAGGTTGGCAGAAGATACATAGTTCCTTTATGGAGGGTAGTACTCTTCGGAATGGGACTGGAGTTTTAAGTAGTCTTGTCAGCCTCTCAGTGAGAGCATTGACGGATGTTGGAGTCTGGAGAGGCAGAGAGAGTCTTTCTGTGAACGCATCCAGACTCGTATTAACAGCTCCTAAGCAATCAGTGTTGACGAGTTTCACTGCCTGCTTCTATTACTCAAGTCTGTCAGGAGCGATGCTACAAGATTGTCAAACTTAAGATTGTTTCTTTTTTTATACACATTTGATAACGCAAGAAGACAGGGTGTGACCCCTTTTTATCTGAATAGAATTGAGGGTTATTGTCTCCGGAAGGAGATTATTGAACAGGAGGGATTAATCACATATTTTAAATATTGTGTTTATGCAGTGACATGTGTGAGATGAGGCACAGGCAGATGCTGGAACATACAGGTTTTACTTTCATTTTGGAGCGTTTACGCAGCCCGTTAGGCTTGGCGCTTTTAGTGGTGCAGGGGCGGTCCTGCATGACGCACCACGTGACCGGGTGTGGTCACAGTGATTCTCTTCTTCCTGACCGTGTGGTGTCTGGAGATGAAGCGGTTTCTCTCTTGGGCCTGAGGGTACTCCCTCTTTACCTAAATCTAATGCCTGTCTATATTGTGAGGAGGCCACGGTATACCCGACCTTCTCAATTATGTTCCACATGACTTGATAAAGTAAGCTTATCAAAGAAAGGTAATATGTTTAGTACTACTGAGCCATCTACCTCTGTAGAGTCTCTGTCCCATGAGGTGCGCACCCTATAGTCATATCCTACTACACATGCAGCTTCCCGTAGCACTCCTATTCCTCCATTTGGAGGGGCCCTTTTACCACCAGACTTTACTGAACAGTTACAGATAGCAGTGTCTCCTGCCTTTAGTGCTTTACCTCGCCCTGCTAGGCGCAAGCGAAAGGTTAAATATTGCTATCCTTCCCAGGGGTCATCCACTAGCTTATTGGATTTATCTGATACAAGATTATCCGATGATGAAGATGCGTCTTATACTTCAGAGGATGCTCTTTCTGGGTCGGAATCTGCTGCCTCTAAGCCTTCAGCTGCGGAGGAACCAGACTTTAGATTTAGGATTGAGCACTTACGCTTTCAGCTAATGGAAGTTTTGGCTACTTTAGAGGTTCCAGAACCTAAATTACCTGAGGAACCTTGTATTCCTAAATTAGATAAGGTCTAGGACAGGGTTGTACCACAGACTTTCCCGGTTCCCGTAAAGATGGCAAACATTATTAAGAATAAATGGGAAAGACTCAGTTCTTCTTTTTTCCCCTTCTTCCTTTAAGAAATTTGTTCCCGGTTCTGGACTCTCAGTTGGAGTTGTGGGGTTCCATCCCTAAAGTAGACGGTGCTATCTCCACATTTGCTAAGCTCACTACCATCCCATTTGAGGATAGCTAGTGGTTCAAAGAGCCAATGGATAAGAAGCTGGAAACTCTATTAAGAAAAACATTTTAGCACACGGGATATTTGTTTCAACTGGCAGCAGATGTTGCTGCAGTTGTGGGAGTGGCTTATCTGAGTTGATCGAGGTGGAGGGTTCCCCCGACAAGATCCAAGAAAGATTTAAGGCCTTAAGGGTAGCTAATTATTTCATTTGTGATGCAAATTTGCAGATTATTCTCCTGAATGCCAAGGCTTCAGGTTTTTCTGAGATATGGCTAGGTAACTTCTCACAAAAGAGAGGGGAGAGAGAGAGCAAAAGAGAGAGGGGGGATAGAGAGAGAGCAAAAGAGAGAGGGGGGATAGAGAGAGAGCAAAAGAGAGAGGGGGGATAGAGAGAGAGCAAAAGAGAGAGGGGGGATAGAGAGAGAGCAAAAGAGAGGGGGGATAGAGAGAGAGCAAAAGAGAGGGGGGGAGAGAGTAAAAGAGAGGGGGGGGAGAGAGCAAAAGAGAGTGGGGGGGGAGAGAGAGCAAAAGAGAGTGGGGGGGAGAGAGAGCAAAAGAGAGAGGGGGGAGAGAGAGCAAAAGAGAGAGGGGGGGGAGAGAGAGCAAAAGAGAGGGTGGGGGGAGAGAGAGCAGAAGAGAGGGGGGGGGAGAGAGAGAGCAAAAGAGAGGGGGGGGGAGAGAGAGAGCAAGAGAGAGAGGGGGGAGAGAGAGAGCAAAAGAGAGGGGGGGAGAGAGAGAGAAAAAGAGAGGGGGGGGGAGAGAGAGCAAAAGAGAGATGGGGGAGAGAGAGCAAAAGAGAGTGGGGGGGAGAGAGAGCAAAAGAGAGGGTGTAGAGAGAGAGCAAAAAAGAGGGGGGATAGAGAGAGAGCAAGGGGTGGGACTGCTGTACTACAAAAAATGGCCCGTGTACACAGGCGTTGGGACTAGTGTGTGTGTGTGTGTGTGTGTGTGTGTGTATATATATATATATATATATATATATATATATATATATATATATATATATACAACCAAAAGAAGAATTGTGCAGACAACGGTCAATGTTGATAAAACTTCATCTTTATTGTTGAAAACATAAAAGCACTCCAGGGGTCAACACAAGTACACAACACGAGTGTCCGCTAACATGTTTCGGCCCTCAGGCCGTAATCATAGCTAAAGGACTGTGCACCTGTGTTTCTTAAAAAGCAACAGGATCTCTTTGATTGGTTAAAAATAAAGAACATGTTGTGTAAAGGTTAACCCTATGGGAACCAACTTTAATTTACATACATATATATATGTGCGTATATTGCCCATCTTAGAACTTAGTTAGATTAGTACTTAATAACCGACGTTATTACATGAATTTACTTTACTAATTGCGCTTATACAAAATGGAGATTCATTGTGAACTTAATAAACAATATTAAACATTAAATGTAACAATGCATTAAAGTTCATTATAAAATTCATAATTCTATAATACCATACGATATTTATCGACAAGGTAATCTCGCTAGTATACAATTTGAGCAATGCAAAAAGTATGTTTCTTAAACGTCAAATGTTATGAGCCTAGAATATTAGGAAAGTAAACTAAACTAAACTATCATCATATACGGTACCTACATGGTGTAACACAGAAATGTAAGAAAGAGTTTATTTTCTAGAGCATACTATGTGAAATCCAGATTGCTGAAAACTTAAATTGTCAGCTAAAAAGGGGAGGGAAGGAACATTAGAAAAATATATATTGAAGTATTAGACCATCATTAGAGACAAACCCTTCAGAGTGCACTCTACATAGTGCAATGCAGGGAACCAGGGGCGCCTAGAGAATATATATATATATATATATATATATATATATATATATATATATATATATATATATATATATATAGTACTGTAGTTAAACTGAAACATGGACACTTTGTAATGTTGCATAGTTATAGCAATAGACTATGTGTGCCTAGAGACTATACCAAATCACAAAAGTGTTATTTGGCAAGAATAAAACAGACCACTGCACAAGAGGGAAGGGACATTACTCCCAAAAATTGATCAAGTCATATTCCGAATTTAAACCGTTGGGTACACGTGTTTGCAATTTAAAAATCCAGAACATTTCCCTCTTCTGCAGTAGCCTGTCTCTGTTGCCCCCTCTAGGTGGACAGAACACTCTCTCAATAGCCTGCCACCTAAGTGTTTCCACACTTTTCTGGTGAAATTTCGCAAAATGTTGCACCAAAGGAGTGGATGCAACACCTGCCTGGATTGTGGACAAGTGATTTCGGATACGTACTTTCACCTCAGTGGTCGTGAGCCCAACGTATTGTAGATGGCACATAGTGCAACTTAAAACATAAACTACATACGTGGAGGTGCACTTAAGGCAGGACTGTATGGAGTAAACCTCTCCAGTAACTTCTGATCTGAAACTATCAGATTGTAGTACATATTCACACACCCTACATTTATTCAGGCACTTGAAGATGCCTTTATGGGTCAGCCAGGAGCTCTGTCCCTGGTCAGTCTTAGGTAAAACAGAGGGAGACAATAAATTACCAAGTGTAGTTGTCTTCCTATAAGAGCAACGCAAACCTTGAGCAATGCAGTGCTCCAGTTTGTCATCAGCCGCCAAAAATGAAAAATGTTTCTTGATAATTTTACATATATCTGTATATTCCTGACTGTATTCAGTAACAAAAGTCACTCCCTTATGCTCTACTTTGGACCTATTATTAATGCCATCCTTGTTTAAAACCGCAGACCTTTCTAAAGGATCCACTTGGCTCCTGGCCTTCCTAATCACTTTGGTATTGTATCCTCTGTTTTTTAACCTTTTGGTCAAATCGTCACACTGTTCAGTGCACTTTTTTGGCAAAGAGCAGTTGCGTTTGACCCGAATAAACTGGCCTTTAGCCACAGCAAACGGTACATGCCTAGGGTGACAGCTTCGTGCGTGCAAAAGGGTATTCCCTGTTATGGGCTTCCTATAGATTTCTGTCTCTACCTTTCCATCCCTTGTACCTGTAATAGTAATGTCCAAAAAGTTTATCTCATTATCCTGTAGATCACACGTGAACTTAATTCCAATATTATTGGAGTTCAAGTATGTGATAAAAGACATAAACTGTAACTCACTTCCACTCCACACGAGCAGTAGGTCATCTATATAGCGGCCATAAAAGTAAATATGCTCTCTGAAGGGGTTTCCATCCCCATAGACGTGGGACAGCTCCCACCAACCCATAAACAGGTTGGCGTAAGAAGGGGCAAACTTTTTACCTAATACCTGTGTGTGGCTTGATACATATAAATCTGCTGTTCTCTAGAGCTGTGAATTACTTGCTGTCGTTTGCTGTCTATTACTAATGTACAGAGCGTGTAAAGGGGGGATTTCTACTGGATCATTACTTTTGCTACCTATTGGTTTATGAACGTTGTATCCTCCGGAGTCAGAACTTTGTTTCAATATTTAAAGGCTTAAATATTCTATTTTGAACATTCTTTGGATGTTGCAGTTATCTTACTTTACTGCCTATATATATATATATATATATATATATATATATATATATATATATATATATATATATATATATATATATATATATATATATATATATATATATATATATATATATATAAAATTTTATTTTTATTTATTTTTCTCTTCTTTGCTAAAACACTCCAAATCTGTCAGATTGCGAGGGCATCTCCTGTGCACAGCCCTCTTCAGATCACCCCACAGATTTTCGATTGGATTCAGGTTTGGGCTCTCGCTGGGCCACTCCAAAACTTTAATCTTCTTCTGGTGAAGCCATTCCTTTGATTTGGATGTATGCTTTGGGTTGTTGTCATGCTGAAAGATGAAGTTCCTCTTCATGTTTAGCTTTCTAGCAGAAGCCTGAAGGTTTTGTGCCAATATTGACTGATATTTGGATCTGTTCATAAATCCTGCTACCTTGAATAAGGCCCCAGTTTCAGCTGAAGAATAACAGCCCCAAAGCATGATGCTGCCACCACCATGCTTCACTGTGGGTATGGTGTTCTTTTGGTGATATGCAGTATTGTTTTTGCACCAAACATATCTCTTGGAATTATTGCCAAAAAGTTCAACCTTGGTTTCATCAGATCATAACACCTTTTCTCACATGCGTTTGGGAGACTTCAGATGTGTTTTTGCTCAATTTAGCTGGGCTTGGATGTTTTTCTTCGTAAGAAAAGGCTTCTGTCTACCCCAAAGCCCAAACATATGGAGAATACGGGAGATTGTTGTCACATGTACTACACAGCCAGTACTTGCCAGGTATTCCTTCAGCTGCTTTAATGTTGTTGTAGGCCTCTTGGTAGCCTCCCAGACCAGTTTTCTTCTCGTCTTTTCATAAATTTTGGAGGGACATCCAGTTCTTGGTATTGTCACTGTTGTGCCATATATTCTCCACTTGATAACTGTCTTCACTGTGTTTCATGGTATGTCTAATGTCTTGGAAATTCTTTTGTACCCTTCTCCTGACTGATACCTTTTAACAATGAGATCCTTCTGATGCTTTAGAAGCTCTCTGCGGACCATGGTTTTTGTGTAGGACGCGACTAAGAAAATGTCAGGAAAGACCTACTAGAACAGCTGAACTTTATTCAGAGTTAATCAGAGGCACTTTAAATTATTGCAGGTGTGTGATGACTCTTACTTAACATTGTTTTGAATGTGTTTCTTAATTCTGAACACAGCTACATCCCCACCACATTATTTATTTATTTTTTCGTTTACCTCCCTCCGCCTTAAAGATTTCAGTTTTTCAATTGAGTTGTGTAGTTTATAGGTCACAGTAAAGGTGGAAAAAGTTCTGAAATTATTTCTTTGTCTAATTTTTTTTCATCCCAGAAACTAGAAAACTTTTTATATATATATATATATCATATTTTGTCATCATTTTTTGTTAATTGTGGTAGATAAAGGGACAAAAGTAAAATTCTGTATTAAAAAAAGACCATTTTATTTATTACATTCTCTCACTATGCTGCTAAGGTGTTAAAATCGGATCCAATTCTTATGCTGCTCAGCCAATCAACAACTGCATACATATGTAGGCTGCATTCGGCTGCTCAGCATGCTAGGTGCACAACGTTTAATATGAGTTTAAACACATTGTGACAAAATCATAGTGCCTCAAAAAAATAAATTAAACTTTAGAAACATTTAGCAAGTTGTTTTCACAAGATTAGAAGAGGTAAAAATATCATCAGGGTAATGTCAGAGCAGAGCAAAACCTAGAACTGCTTTTGCTGGTGAGCTTGTGTAGTTCCACTGAAAATCTTCCATAGCCAATTTGGTTTGGTAACCCTGTCATAAAACTATACATAACATATATGTTTAGTGGTGTCCTTTCATTTTGTTGGCTAATATTACCTTTTCTTTCAGGGGAGTTCACTGATGGCTCTAATGAAGCAGGAGGAGTGTATCAAGTCTTGGAGATGCCATATGAGGGAGATGAAGTCAGCTTGATGATTATCCTCTCCAGGCAGGAAGTTCCTCTTGCTACACTTGAACCCTTGGTCAAACCCACTCTTATTGAAGAATGGGCTAACGCTGTAAAGAAACAGAAAGTAGAAGTTTATCTGCCAAGGTAAGTTTGTTCTAAAAGCAACATTCTCCTGCTATTGTTTAACAAGAAATAGGAGTCTTTCGGCTAATCTGCCTACAACACTCTGTTTTAAAGTGTAGCTTTATTAGGTGTTACTTGAGATTTATTTTTACCTTCTCTCTTCTCTCTTTCTCTTCTCCTCTTCTCCTCTCTCTCGTATCTTTCTATCCTTTCTTCCTCCTATATTTCTCTTTCCAAATTCTTTCCCTTTATGTATTTTTTCAATTTCTTCCCCATTCCCCTCTTTCTCTCTCTCTCTCTCTCTCTCTCTCTCTCTCTCTCTCTCTCTCTCTCTCTTGTGGTCATGCAAATTATTGATATATATTTATATTATTTGTTTTTTAGCTCTAGTTGGCAGATCTATAAATATAGATTTATTTAGATAACGCAATAACTTGCTTTATTAATTAATAATGTGTCTAGCACCTCCCAGTAGACACTTTTCCATTTGTGCGCTTTCTAGTCACACAACATTCAATCTGTTCTATGTATGATATATATATATATATATATATATATATTGATTGATTGATTTAGATTTGTAGCCTTTTTTTAACTTAAAATACATAGTAATTGATTTTATGCCAAATAAGAAACAGATATTCTCTTTATGCAAGGATATCCAATTGTATGTGTCTGTCTGCGACTGCATATATTAAGAAAGCACAAAATTGCACATAATTTATATAACTGATTAACTTCAGGCATGTCTGCAAAACATTTGTAACGGTGCTTTGGAAAATTTTATAGCCTCTATTTAATTTGTTGTGTTCTATAAACATTATTTTCAATAACATTTTAATAACCTTGTTGATCTCAAATGTTGTTGTATTTATTTTGTATTTTGCACCTTCTAAAATGAATGTAGACACTGATGAAGGCTGTTGTATTGAATCTCATCTATAACATTGTCTAAATAAATACATTAAAAATCAATTCGTTTGCTAGTACTTTGAGTTCACCCCTTGCTTTCTATCATCATGATATACAGGGTTCTGTAGGATAGCAAGATTGAAATTTGATGTAGCGATTCTGTAATTTCCCTACTTAGGTTTGTAAGATTAACTGCTGGTTTCAACAGAGCCGGCTTTTGATTAAAATGCATAAGCAGTGGAGAATCTTATCAAAGCACTAAATAAACAGTTATAAATATTTATATCTACTTACTAGAGTAGACATGCTATGAAGTGTAGCATGCAGATAATGTCCACTGAGAAATGAGACGCCACAGCACAAGAGTGATAACTTCTATTTTCCCTAATCCCTGGCAACCAAACACAAGAAGGAAACCAATTTTGTGAAATTTTAAAGTAAGTCCTGCATTAAAATGAAAGGACTTACTGATGTGAAGTAATTTAATCTTTATCTGAAGCACAGTTTGGGTACAATATTGTAGCCAAGTTAAACATATTTGAGTAACAATTTAAATAGCAAGGCCATGGCTGTGGGTCACCCCTGAAAGTAAACTGCTCTATAATGATCGTTCTTTTGTTTGTTTGTTTTAATCTTTAGAGTTCCAATTTTAAGTTTTTGATGCATGTCGCTAGCTAACGTGCTTCTTCACAGCCATATGCTACTGAACACTGGTGTTCACTATTTCACTATAAATTAACCCATGTTGTAAGAAGTAGTTCCTGAATACTATATAGCTTTCCCCTCTTCGGTTTATAGCAGTTTTCCTCATAAGATAGGGAGAGTCCACGGCTTCATTCCTTACTGTTGGGAAAAACAACACCTGGCCACCAGGAGGAGGCAAAGACACCCCAGCCAAATGCTTAAATATACCTCCCACTTCCTCATTACCCCAGTCATTCTTTGCCTTTCGTCACGTTAGGAGGTGGCAGAGAAGTGTCAGATTCGGGGAGTCCTGAAAAAAGGTATCTGCCCTTCGAGATAGATCTGGAGTTTTAAGTAGTTATGTCAACCTCTCAGTGAGAGTATTGTTGAAAGTTAGTCTGGAGATGCAGGGAAAGTTTTTCTGCAAAACCATCCAGACTACTGCTAACAATAATTGTTGACTAGTTTCACCTCCTGCTTTCTCTCACTCAAGTCCATGTCAGGAGCGCTGCTATAAGACTGTCACACTTGAGAGGCTGTTTTCTGTTCCACAGCATGGATCCTGGAGGTAAGATTGTTTAAATTTTTACACATAAAATGCTATAACAGGGTCTCAGTGTGGTTCCTTGATACCTTGATAGGATTCCTGGGTTATATCCTTTGAAGGGGGTTTATTGAAGAGTTGGGGTTAATTAATCAGTGTATTATTTACATGCTGATTTGTGTAATTTTTTTCTTGGGCTGATAGACTGTGTTTTTGGCTGGAACAAACAGGTTTCACTTTTAAGTTTCACTTTCTTCTGTTATGTGTGATCAGTCCACGGGTCATCATTACTTCTGGGATATAACTCCTCCCCAACAGGAAATGCAAGAGGATTCACCCAGCAGAGCTGCATATAGCTCCTCCCCTCTACGTCAGTCCCAGTCATTCTCTTGCACCCAACGACTAGATAGGATGTGTGAGAGGACTATGGTGATTATACTTAGTTTTTATGACTTCAATCAAAAGTTTGTTATTTTAAAATAGCACCGGAGCGTGTTATTACTTCTCTGGCAGAGTTTGAGGAAGAATCTGACAGAGATTTTTTACTATGATTTTAACCGGAGTCGTTAAGATCATATTGCTGTTCTCGACCATCTGAGGGAGGTAAAGGCTTCAGATCAGGGGACAGCGGGCAGATGAATCTGCATTGAGGTATGTGGCAGTTTTTATTTTCTGAATGGAATTGATGAGAAAAGCCTGCCATACCGTTAAAATGACATGTATGTATACACTTCAGTATTCTGGGGATGGTATTTCACCGGAACTACTGTGTTAAAGGTCACTAATCCTTTTAATAACTATTCTCATGTTAAACGTTTTTGCTGGAATGTAGAATCGTTTACATTGCTGAGGTACTGTGTGAATAAATATTTGGGCATTATTTTCCACTTGGCAGTTTTTTGCTTTAATTGTGACAGTTTCGTTTCTCTTCACTGCTGTGTGGGAGAGGGAGGGGCCGTTTTTGGCGCTCTTTGCTACGCATCAAAAAATTCCAGTCAGCTACTTTTATATTTCCTGCATGATCCGGTTCATCTCTGACAGATCTCAGGGGTCTTCAAACTTCTTTGAAGGGAGGTAAATTCTCTCAGCAGAGCTGTGAGAATTCTTATAGTGACTGTGTATAAAAAACGTTGTTTTGTTTTCTTATGTACAAATTTAATTAGTGTTGTTTTTTACTAATGGGAACAAACCTTTGCTAAAAGTTGTGTTGTTTTAAAGTTTGATGCAATAACTGTTTTTCAGTTCATTATTTCAACTGTCATTTAATCGTTAGTACCTCTTTGAGGCACAGTGCGTTTTTTTTTTTTTTTTTTTTTTTTTTTTGCTAAAAAAGATTATAACCAAGTTGTAAGTTTTTTTACTAGTATGTTAAACATGTCTGACTCAGAGGAAGATATCTGTGTCATTTGTTCCAATGCCAAGGTGGAGCCCAATAGAAATTTATGTACTAACTGTATTGATGCTACTTTAAATAAAAGTCAATCTGTACAATGTGAACAAATTTCACCAAACAGCGAGGGGAGAGTTATGCCGACTAACTCGCCTCACGCGACAGTACCTGCATCTCCCGCCCGGGAGGTGCGTGATATTTTGGCGCCTAGTACATCTGGGCGGCCATTACAGATAACATTACAAGATATGGCTACTGTTATGACTGAAGTTTTGTCTAAATTACCTGAACTAAGAGGCAAGCGTGATCACTCTGGGGTGAGAACAGAGTGCGCTGACAATGCTAGGGCCATGTCTGATACTGCGTCACAGCTCGCAGAGCATGAGGACGGAGAGCTTCATTCTGTGGGTGACGGTTCTGATCCAAACAGATTGGACTCAGATATTTCAAATTTTAAATTTAAATTGGAGAACCTCCGTGTACTACTAGGGGAGGTCTTAGCAGCTCTCAACGATTGTAACACTGTTGCAATACCAGAGAAACTGTGTAGGTTGGATAAATACTTTGCGGTACCGGCGAGTACTGACGTTTTTCCTATACCTAAGAGACTAACTGAAATTGTTACTAAGGAGTGGGATAGACCCGGTGTGCCGTTCTCACCCCCTCCAATATTTAGAAAGATGTTTCCAATAGACGCCACCACTCGGGACTTATGGCAGACGGTCCCCAAGGTGGAGGGAGCAGTTTCTACTTTAGCTAAGCGTACCACTATCCCGGTGGAGGATAGCTGTGCTTTCTCAGATCCAATGGATAAAAAATTAGAGGGTTACCTTAAGAAAATGTTTGTTCAACAAGGTTTTATATTACAACCCCTTGCATGTATCGCGCCGATTACGGCTGCGGCAGCATTTTGGATTGAGTCGCTTGAAGAGAACCTTAGTTCCTCTACGCTAGACGACATTACGGACAGGCTTAGAGTCCTTAAACTAGCTAATTCTTTCATTTCGGAGGCCGTAGTACATTTAACCAAACTTACGGCTAAGAACTCAGGATTCGCCATACAGGCACGCAGGGCACTGTGGCTAAAATCCTGGTCAGCTGATGTTACTTCTAAGTCCAAATTACTTAATATACCTTTCAAGGGGCAGTCCTTATTCGGGGCCGGTTTGAAAGAAATTATCGCTGACATTACGGGAGGTAAGGGCCACGCCCTACCTCAAGACAAGGCCAAAGCTAAGGCTAGACAGTCTAATTTTCGTCCCTTTCGGAATTTCAAAACAGGAGCAGCATCAACCTCCACTGCACCAAAACAGGAAGGAGCTGTTGCTCGTTACAGGCAAGGCTGGAAGCCTAACCAGTCCTGGAACAAAAGCAAGCAGGCCAGGAAACCTGCTGCTGCCCCAAAGACAGCATGAACCGAGAGCCCCCGATCCGGGACCGGATCTAGTAGGGGGCAGACTCTCTCTCTTCGCCCAGGCTTGGGCAAGAGATGTTCAGGATCCCTGGGCACTAGAGATCATATCTCAGGGATACCTTCTAGACTTCAAATTATCTCCCCCAAGAGGGAGATTTCATCTGTCAAGGTTGTCAACAAACCAGATAAAGAAAGAAGCGTTTCTACGCTGCGTACAAGATCTGTTAACAATGGGAGTGATCCATCCGGTTCCGTGGTCGGAACAAGGACAAGGGTTCTACTCAAACCTGTTTGTGGTTCCCAAAAAAGAGGGAACTTTCAGGCCAATCTTAGATTTAAAGACTCTAAACAAATTCCTAAGAGTTCCATCGTTCAAAATGGAAACTATTCGGACAATCTTACCCATGATCCAAGAGGGTCAGTACATGACCACAGTGGATTTAAAGGATGCTTACCTTCACATACCGATCCACAAAGATCATCACCGGTATCTAAGGTTTGCCTTCTTAGACAGGCACTACCAGTTTGTAGCTCTTCCATTCGGATTGGCTACGGCTCCAAGAATCTTCACAAAGGTTCTGGGTGCCCTTCTAGCGGTACTAAGACCGCGAGGGATTTCGGTAGCTCCGTACCTAGACGACATTCTAATACAAGCTTCAAGCTTTCAAACTGCCAAGTCTCATACAGAGTTAGTTCTGGCATTTCTAAGGTCGCATGGATGGAAAGTGAACGAAAAGAAGAGTTCTCTCTTTCCTCTCACAAGAGTTCCATTCTTGGGGACTCTTATAGATTCTGTAGAAATGAAGATTTACCTGACAGAAGACAGGTTAACAAAACTTCAAAATGCATGCCGCGTCCTTCATTCCATTCAACACCCGTCAGTAGCTCAATGCATGGAGGTGATCGGCTTAATGGTAGCGGCAATGGACATAGTACCTTTTGCACGCCTACACCTCAGACCGCTGCAATTATGCATGCTAAGTCAGTGGAATGGGGATTACTCAGATTTGTCCCCTACTCTGAATCTGAATCAAGAGACCAGAAATTCTCTTCTATGGTGGCTTCATCGGCCACACCTGTCCAGGGGGATGCCATTCAGCAGGCCAGACTGGACAATTGTAACAACAGACGCCAGCCTACTAGGTTGGGGCGCTGTCTGGAATTCTCTGAAGGCTCAGGGACTATGGAATCAGGAGGAGAGTCTCCTTCCAATAAACATTCTGGAATTGAGAGCAGTTCTCAATGCCCTTCTGGCTTGGCCCCAGTTAATAACTCGGGGGTTCATCAGGTTTCAGTCGGACAACATCACGACTGTAGCTTACATCAACCATCAGGGAGGGACAAGAAGCTCCCTAGCAATGATGGAAGTATCAAAGATAATTCGCTGGGCAGAGTCTCACTCTTGCCACCTGTCAGCAATCCACATCCCGGGAGTGGAGAACTGGGAGGCGGATTTCTTGAGTCGCCAGACTCTTCATCCGGGGGAGTGGGAACTTCATCCGGAGGTCTTTGCCCAAATACTTCGACGTTGGGGCAAACCAGAGATAGATCTCATGGCGTCTCGCCAGAACGCCAAACTTCCTCGCTACGGGTCCAGATCCAGGGATCCGGGAGCAGTTCTGATAGATGCTTTGACAGCACCTTGGAACTTCAGGATGGCTTATGTGTTTCCACCCTTCCCGCTGCTTCCTCGATTGATTGCCAAAATCAAACAGGAGAGAGCATCAGTAATTCTAATAGCACCTGCTTGGCCACGCAGGACTTGGTATGCAGATCTAGTGGACATGTCATCCTGTCCGCCTTGGTCTCTACCTCTAAGACAGGACCTTCTGATACAGGGTCCATTCAAACATCAAAATCTAACTTCTCTGAAGCTGACTGCTTGGAAATTGAACGCTTGATTTTATCAAAACGTGGTTTTTCTGAGTCGGTTATTGATACCCTGATTCAGGCTAGGAAGCCTGTTACCAGAAGGATTTACCATAAAATATGGCGGAAATACCTATACTGGTGCGAATCCAAAGGTTACTCCTGGAGTAAGGTTAGGATCGCTAGGATATTGTCTTTTCTACAAGAAGGTTTAGAAAAGGGTTTATCAGCTAGTTCCTTAAAGGGACAGATTTCAGCTCTGTCCATCTTGTTACACAGACGTCTGTCAGAAAATCCAGACGTCCAGTCCTTTTGTCAGGCTTTAGCTAGGATCAAGCCTGTGTTTAAAGCTGTTGCTCCACCATGGAGTTTAAACTTAGTTCTTAACGTTTTACAGGGTGTTCCGTTTGAACCCCTTCATTCCATTGATATAAAGATGTTATCTTGGAAAGTTCTGTTTTTAATGGCTATTTCCTCGGCTCGAAGAGTCTCTGAGTTATCAGCCTTACATTGTGATTCCCCTTATCTGATTTTTCACTCAGACAAGGTAGTTCTGCGTACTAAACCTGGGTTCTTACCTAAGGTAGTCACTAACAGGAACATCAATCAAGAGATTGTTGTCCCATCCTTGTGTCCAAATCCTTCTTCAAGAAGGAACGTCTTTTACACAATCTGGATGTAGTTCGTGCCCTCAAGTTCTACTTGCAGGCAACTAAAGATTTTCGCCAAACTTCTTCCTTGTTTGTCGTTTACTCTGGACAGAGGAGAGGTCAAAAAGCTTCTGCTACCTCTCTCTCTTTTTGGCTTCGTAGCATAATACGTTTAGCCTATGAGACTGCTGGACAGCAGCCTCCTGAAAGAATTACAGCTCACTCCACTAGAGCTGTGGCTTCCACTTGGGCCTTTAAGAATGAGGCCTCTGTTGAACAGATTTGCAAGGCTGCAACTTGGTCTTCGCTTCATACTTTTTCCAAATTTTACAAATTTGACACTTTTGCTTCTTCGGAGGCTATTTTTGGGAGAAAGGTTCTTCAGGCAGTGGTTCCTTCTGTATAATGAGCCTGCCTATCCCTCCCGTCATCCGTGTACTTTTGCTTTGGTATTGGTATCCCAGAAGTAATGATGACCCGTGGACTGATCACACATAACAGAAGAAAACATAATTTATGCTTACCTGATAAATTCCTTTCTTCTGTTGTGTGATCAGTCCACGGCCCGCCCTGTTTTAAGGCAGGTAAATATCTTTTAAATTATACTCCAGTCACCACTTCACCCTTGGTTACTCCTTTCTCGTTGATTCTTGGTCGAATGACTGGGACTGACGTAGAGGGGAGGAGCTATATGCAGCTCTGCTGGGTGAATCCTCTTGCATTTCCTGTTGGGGAGGAGTTATATCCCAGAAGTAATGATGACCCGTGGACTGATCACACAACAGAAGAAAGGAATTTATCAGGTAAGCATAAATTATGTTTTCATTTTTGAAAGTGTTGCACAGCTCTTTTCTTTTTAAAGACACGATGAGTCCACGGATCATCATCCATACTTATGGGATATTCACCTCCTGGTCAGCAGGAGGAGGCAAAGAGCACCACAGCAGAGGTGTTAAAGGGACACTCAATCAAAATTAAAATGTAACTATTCAAATAGAGCATGCAATTTTAAACAACTTTCTAATTTACTTCCATTAACAAAATGTGCACAGTCTTTTTATATTTAAACTTTTTGAGTCACCAGCAAATACTGAGCATGTGCAAGAATAAGTGTGTATGCATTTGTGAATGGCTGATTGCTGTCACATGGTACGTGTATGCATTTGTGATTGGCTGATGGCTGTCACATGGTACAGGGGGAGTGGAAAAATACATAACTTTTAAAATTGTCAGAAAAAAAAATCTACTACTCATTTGAAGTTCTGACTAAGTGCTATTGCATTGTTTTGTTAGCTTGCATTTGTTGATTATGCTAATCTACAGTGTTGACTGGTCCTTTAAATAGCTCCTTCCTTCCCTCCCACTCCAGTCATTCTCTTTGCCTACGTTAGTTATAGGAAGAGGTAAAGTGAGGTGTGATTAGATTCTTCAATCAAGAGTTTATTATTTTTTTTATTTTATTTATTTTTTTTAAATAATTTTTTATTGAGGTTCAGAAATAAAAGGCATACAGACTTCTTCAAACCATCAGAAGCGATAAATACAGAGCAATGTTAAAATATAAAATATAACATAAATTACATGCCATACAATCTTTGAGCCTTATAATGTGCACAAGAGGCCACTTTTGGACCTCATATAGAGCATAGAGAGGGTAAAAGGCTCCTTTGGATGCAGGAGACCACTCATGAGTCTCAACTGGGGAACCTCGATTTTAGTTTAGGACTTTATAGCTGGGCAGTCTGTTGAATAACATCAAGAAGTGGTAATTTCAATTAATAGCATGAATAAGGATGTATACAACAAATTAAATAAAATTAGATTCCTGGAACAAGCTAGGTATAATAGTGTTAGAAGTATACATCATAATAAAAATTGTCAGTGCTGACCAATCTGAATAAAAAAAAAAATACTAATCACAGGACCTTTTGGGAAACAAAATGAAAGTGTAATTGCCAAAGATATTACTCAACACTGATATGCAGCATCGACCATAGAGTCTGTTATGAGGGTATCCTTCAATGTATTTGTAGCTATCAAACAGACCAGCCCTAGTATAGAAATTGTAGTGTATTCCCTTCGATTTATAGGCAGTACTTGTCTGCTCAACTTCAAAATCTGTTAGACAGTAAGATAGAAATAGGAAAGTCTATTGCTTAAGTCACACACACTCTACTCCCTACTTGTCCACTAACCAATCATTAGGCAAATTGTGGGGGCTAGGTTAATGAGCACCGTGAGGAGACATACTATTATAATAGCCCACAAATGATTTTAAGCACCTCAAATTGGGATGTAGGTCTGCAAAGGTGATAATATGAAAAGTATACACAAACTTGGCTGTATTCTAACTCAAGCCTTATTTCGAACCTCCTACAGGTAGCAAGGCCAGCTATAAAGCTATGCAACTAGTGCACCGCCCCGGCCGCAGGCAGCACATCACTGCGCAGTGAATTAATGAGAGCAGCATGAGGAGTAGTTAGCTAGCACCTACCTTAGGGTTTATTTAATCTTTGGAAAATAACTCACTGATTGGTATCTGCAGTTGTAATCTGTAGCATAAGGCTGTGGTTTGCTAACACTCCAAGCAATATAAAGCTTGCTGAGTAATAAGGGAATCCCCTGTCCTGCTATTGACTCTAAGCAAAGCAAGATTAACTGCGTTTTGGTCTTACAAGTCATAACCAGGTAAGGTGCTGTGAGGGAATTTCTATGACTGCGTAAGGGCACAAAATGGAACTGTGTACACATGCAAAAACAAGCACAATCATGAGGAAAGTAAAACTTGACTGAACTTAGAAATAAAGCCATAATATGGTCAAAGGACTGCTAGGACATTTAACTACAACACATATTATTAGTATAGAATGTTATAACAGAGGGAGTCTAACACGAAACTGTGTAGAAAAATAAAGTTTGTAGCGTGAGTCTGTTTACTTGCGGTGGGTTCTGGATCTAGCCAACTCCAATGCGAGTCCCCCTGACGGAGTCAACTGTATCAGCCAGATGCAGAGTTGTTAAAAGACAGAACCGTGAGTAAATATTGACCAAAGGGCAGTATCCCTGTCTCCGGATATCATCCCAGTCAAACCGCAGTGGATCGATGTACCAAGGGATCTTTGAGAGCTGTCCGGACTCTGAGGAGCTCAGCGAGTGCGCCCGTATGCCGGCCTGATCTTGGGGTGAGTGTTCAGTAGAGGCTCCCTTGCATATGTTTTCCTCAGAAGGTAGAAGGGCTGATTGTGACACCTCTCTGCCGCTTTCGCTAAGCTCTGCATAGGTTTCGCCTCTGCCGGTAAACTATTCTGTTATAGTCGCTGCGATCGCCCCATGACTCATAGAAGTGAGTCTTATCCTCTTCCTCCAGGGTAGATATAGTGCGCTGAGGCCCCCGAGCACCGCTGCTTATGTTATCGCCAGAGCAGGCTTGGTTAGGGTTGATGAAGGTTGTTGGATTGCTTTTAAATCTCCAGGGTCAAAAGCAGCAGCCAATGTTTCTTCTAGTGCAGCGTGGTGGGCCGAGAGACGACTGCTCAGTTCCCTTAAAATGGCATTGGCACTTTTCATGTCCATGTTGATCCTCTGCAAAGATATTTAGGTCAGCACATTAGATAGGGTATTATGAGTGAACTCATGCAGTTTCTGACATCCAGCACTTCATGCCACTAACGACAAGGCCCAGAGGTGCCTCGCCGGGGGGTGTTGAAGAAGGCCTCAACCTTCTATTGTGCTCCGGGCACTCAAAACTGCAAACATCTCTTCAATTTCGGGCTCATCAGATGCAGGTTCATAAGCTGGTTAGAGAGCTGTTTATGTATCTAATATATGAGCTGTTTGTAAAGTTATTTCAGGTGAAAATAGATAAAATGCAGGAGCAGAGTGGAAAATGCAGCCTATCATGGCTGCCACCCGGAAGTTCCCCCCAGAGTTTATTATTTTTAAAGTAGTGCAAGATTGTGCTGCTTTGTTCTAGGGTGTAGCCGTAGTCCAGATCAGTCTCTTCAGTAGAGCTTTTGGTGGCTGTAAAACAATGGGAACTGGTGGGACATAATTCTCACTGCGCCTCCCATACATTGATGCTGCCCTTATCCTGATGGCCTAAGCAAACTTAACTCAGGCTTTATCATCTTCCACAGGGCTATGGGAGGGAGAGGACCTCTTAAACCTGCTGGACTGTCCTGCTGTCGGGCAGTTTAAGGTAAGTGCTGACTTCTTTTTATTCTGAGAATAACAGGAAAAAGACTCAGAGAAAAGTGAGCACTTGGTTATTCATTTGAGGCTCAATATGGGGCTCTTTATTATGGGACACATAATCTCTCTCTGTGTATAGAGGTGTCAGCTGTATAGAATCAGTCCAGGATTGGACCCAACTGTTTGCGTGAAAAAATAAACACACGCTAGCACACTGAGAGGAAACAAGGACGTGACCCACTCAGGAATAAAAATGAGCAGGTTAATTTGTAGAAAAAGAAAACTGTACTCACAGATGCAGGTATTCGGTTGGAATTGTAAAACAGGCAGATGATATGGCAGTTGAGAGATCAAATGAAGCAGTTGACAATGTCCCTTTAAGTACAAGGATGAGGCAGCAGATTGGTCAGGCAAAGCAATGGTCAATGTCCCTTTAATCAAGTATAAGGATAAGGCGGCAGAGTGGTTAGGCAAAGCAATGGTCAGTGTCCCTTTTAATCAAGTATAAGGATGAGGCGGCAGAGTGGTCAGGCAAAGCAATGGTCTATATCCCTTTAATCAAATACAAGGATGAGGCAGCAGAGTGGTCAGGCAAAGCAATGGTCTGTGTCCCTTTAATCAATTCAAAATGTACTCGCAAGCCAGAAGCAGGAATGCAACAACAAACGGGCACTGGAGCGATGTCCCGCCAAGGCTTTTAAAAGCCAAATGACGTGAAGGGGGCGGAAACAGGAAGGCCGCGTCACGTTGCTAAGCAACATGATGCTCAGTAACAGAGAGAGATCCATGAGCCGCAGCGACACGGCGATGATCAGATCATGACAAGAGGGTTCAGTTTTCAATGACAGCTTATGTACAGGCACTTGGCTGGGGATTAAGCATTTTTCCCTATTGGTTTATTTTTTTGCTAAAATGAAAGCCGGTCTGTTTGAGTGTATTACTAATGCCCACGGTGGGCGGGGCTACCTTTTGCACGCTTTCTAATTACGCTGTGCAGTGTGTGGTTTGCCTAGTACACAGGGCTGTTCAGGATTTGCTGTGGGGCACCATTTTACTCCCTTTCATCGGAACAGTGATTACTTCAGAGTCACATTGGAACCGCATGTCAGAAGAGCAAACGGTTTGTAGCAGTGTGGAAGCCATCCTCTCCTGCAGCGCTGGGACTTAGCTGGAGGATCAGTTGGCAGGTAGGCCCATCAGCAGAGCTGCTGAGGTGTAGAGGTGTCGGAAGTGTTTAGGTTGCTTAATTGAGGATACGTTTTTTTATTTTTTAAGAAAAATTGTCTGCCTTTAACATTTAAAGTCACAGTATCACTTTTTTTTTCATTTCAAATAAAATTATCTGTATAAATTTCATTTTTTTTCTTTTGGAGTCACAGTTGTTTTTTCTTACAGTAAAAAACGTTTGGGCCAGTAGCAGTTTATAATAAAATATTTTTATTTTTTTTGTGCTTCAGTATGGACATAGGAGCCATGCAAGATGTTACTTGCTCCATGAGTTTGGATGCCAATGTGGAACCACCAATTCCTTTTTGTCCCCCATGTATTGAGAGGGCTTTAAGTTATAGAGAAAAGATTTTTCATGAGCAAAATTTTTCTAAAGCGCGTATACTTCTCAGGAGTCTAATGACGAGATTCAGAGTATGCCGCAGCTTTCTCCCCAAGCGTCCCAAACTTTAACGCCCGCATAAGCAGTGCCCTGTACTTCTGCTCTAGCACCTGCTGGAGTTACTTTAAAAGACATAGCTGCGCTTATGTCTTCCACAATTTCTGATGCGTTGTCTGCTTTTCCTATGCTACAAGGCAAGCGTAAGAGGAAAGACAACCATGTTATCAGTGAGGTTTCTGATGCCATGGTGGCAGTCCCAGGAAACTGAGATGGAGGGTATAGAGGTTCTATCAGAAGGCAAAATTTCAGACTCAGATAGTTCATTGCCTTTGACTGATTCAGAGGTTGTCTCTTTCAGATTTAAACTAGAACACCTCCGCCTGTTACTCAGGGAGGTTTTGGTTACCTTAGACGACTGTGATTCCACAGTAGTAGGTGCTCCTGCGAAGGCGAGTAAATTGGACAGATATTTCGAAGTTCCTACTTACTCATATGTTTTTCCAGTTCCTAAGCGAGCTTCGGAGATTGTTTCTAAGGAATGGGAGAGACCAGATATTCCCTTCTCTCCTTCTCCTATTTTTAAAAAGATGTTTCCTATAGCTGAAGCTGTCAAGGAAGCTTGGCAATCGGTTCCTAAGGTGGAAGGGGCTATCTCCACCTTAGCCAAGCGAACTACTATTCCTATTGAGGATAGTTGTGCCTTTAAAGACCCCATGGACAAGAAGTTGGAGGGTCTACTTAAAAAGATTTATGTTCACCAGGGTCTGCTATTGCAGCCGGCTGCGTGCATTGCTACTGTCACTAGTGCGGCAGCTTATTGGTTTGATGCTCTGTCCGAGTCTCTTAAGACTGAGACTTCTTTAGAGGAGATCCAAGATAGGATTAAAGCTCTGAAGTTAGCCAATGCTTTTATTACGGATGCTTTTCTGCAAATTTCTAAATTGGCAGCTAAAAGTTCAGGGTTCTCTATCCTAGCCCGCAGAGCCTTATGGTTAAAACCTTGGTGTCATCCAAGTCTAAGCTTCTAGCAATTCCTTACAAGGGAAAGACCTTGTTTGGACCTGGTAATAGTTAGTAAAAGTGTAACTTACAAATAAGGACCCCTTTGTAGTGATCAATCTATGTGTTTATAGCCGGTGCATATGCACCACTTGAAGCATTGTAATATCTATTACTGTGCATAAAGGGGGGTGCTGACTGTCTGGTTACATAGAAAAAAAATGAAGAAGAAAAAGATGACAGTACCTCAGCACTGAAACACTAGTACAATATAGATAATAGCAGTATCTGCAGCTTGACTGGGTAGGTGCCAGACAACTAGAAAAAAAGGGAATACAAAACTTAGCTTTTACTGATATGCTAATAAAAAAATATTTATATATTTGAAGGTGTATGTGTGTAACACAGACTATGTGTAAGAATAACAATACGTTTAAAACTTAGAATAAAAGAAGGTGAAAACTATATACAGAGTGTGTGTGTGACCATGAGTGTCAATTCAGGTACTGGGATATGCTGATTATCATACAGTCACACAGCCCAGCTCAGACTTCAACCGGAGGTTCACGGATTGCCGAGGAAAAACTATCTAAAAAAGGGGGATTGACCCCAATAACAATTATACTGATCTATGCAATGCTGGAACATAAGTCAGAGCTGTTCTGAGTGGCCGTAGTGGGTCAATTAAGAGAGGACAAAGCCTTCGTTTAGTACAAAATTAATATCCCAATTGTTGCTAATGAATGGTCTCACACACAAAGGAATACACCTGATGCTCATTTCTCCGCTAGCACGGCTTTCTCAGAGGCTAGACAAGACCGGATAGTATTGCCACACCTCCCATTTCTAGGGAAATCGAAAGACAAACGCAAATTTGCATATATTATTATGAGAGGTTAGTGATCTCATAACAGGGATTAGTCCATGGTATGATTATGCGGTTGCTGACTAATATCCAAATATGAAACAATGACATTGTTAATGTAAAAATAATTTGTGCATCAATGTTATCCATTACAATGGAAGGTTAATACAGATTGAAATCTCGTAACAATGATCATATATTGGTGAAAGCGGTAATCTTCCTATTACATAGTCGCTTACATATCATGATAATAAAGAAGATTTGTATGACTATCTCTTGTTAGCACCATATAGAGACTATGGACTAATCCCTGTTATGAGATCGCTAACCTCTCATAATAATATATGCAAATTTGCGTTTGTCTTTCGATTTCCCTAGAAATGGGAGGTGTGGCAATACTATCCGGTCTTGTGGACACACGTGACGGCTCCTTAGCCAATTACGGCAGGTCTAAGATGAGAGGCTCTTTTCAGGGGGTGTGTTTTTTACTCACCTCTGATTGGTTTAACACCAAATAAAGACTGGGATAGTTGCCAGAGTCTGGTTAGCCTCTGAGAAAGCCGTGCTAGCGGCGAAATGCGCATCAGGCGTATTCCTTTGTGTGTGTGAGACCATTCATTAGCAACAATTAGGATATTAATTTTGTACTAAACGAAGGCTTTGTCCTCTCTTAATTGACCCACTACGACCACTCAGAACAGCTCTGACTTATGTTCCAGCATTGCATAGATCAGTATAATTGTTGTTGGGGTCAATCCCCCTTTTTTAGTTTTTCCTCTGCAATCCGTGAACCTCCGGTTGAAGTCTGAGCTGGGCTGTGTGACTGTATGATAATCCGCATATCCCAGTACCTGAATTGACACTCATGGTCACACATACACTCTGTATATAGTTTTCACCTTCTTTTATTTTAAGTTTTAAACGTATTGTTATTCTTACACATATTCTGTGTTACACACATACTTTCAAATATATAAATATTTTTTTTTTTTTTTTCTTTTTAAATCTTTTTATTGAGGAATATGCATAACAACAAATATTGCAACACAAATGTCCAGGAACTATACATGTATACATACAATACTTTTGTTGTAGCCACATCGTGGGTATATACATTATTAGTGAACTAAAACATCTGGAATGAGCATATCAGATTTAAAATATAATGACATTTACATAAACCTCATTTTCAGTTATTATGAACAAACCTAAATATAGGGACCAGGGTAATATTCCAGTCCCGTACATGAACTCAACTTTCTATAGACTTCATAGAGTCAGTTCGGAAATGCCTTTCTACACACTTCTACTAGTGACCCTAATGCGGGTTCCCAGGCGGGGGAGACCTTCCTTGAGGGGGTGGAGAGGGGGGGGAGAGATATCGGGTTAGGGCAGAGCATATTCTAGGAGGGGGGGGGGGGATAGAGGGGAGGGGGGAGCGGGAAAGGGGAGAGGAGGAGGGTGGTCAGAGTTTGACAATAGATTTAGAAAGGCGGGAGTCATCAATTGCCTACCTCATTATAACTAGGTATGAGAAATAAAATACGTTAAAGTGGGTGGTCGGGGATTGTCTCATGTCTACATATTTAACTATGATTTCCCTGGTAAGTAAACCAAGGCTCCCAAATCTGCCAATATAAGTCTTCTTTATCCATATTAAAATAGAAACTTTGTTCCATTTTAGCGTACATCTGTATTATAGATGTAACAGTTGAAATATCTGGAGGGATGGCCTGCTTCCAGGCCCTTGCTATTGCCAGTTTCATGGCCGCTAGGACAAAGATGATCAGTTTGGAAACATGGGCTGGAACGTTTCTTGGAAAGATGTGCAGAAGAGCTATTACAGGGGTGAGTGGGATAGAGAGCCCTAGGTTGGTGCATAGGTTAGCTATCTGACCCCACATGGGTGCAAGTGTTGGGCAGTCCCACCATACATGAATATCTGAGCCTCTTTGCATGCATTCTCTCCAGCACATAGGAGATGTTGTAGGAAACATTTGTGACAGTCTCGAGGGGGTGTAGTACCATTTCAGAAATAGCTTCATGTAGGCCTCCAAGGTGTTTGCACAGTGAACCGTCTTTTTAGTTAACGTCATAGCTGTGCGTAGGTCTTTATCTGTAATTGGTCTGGATAGGTCTCCCTCCCAGGCCCTTAGTTGCCAGGGTCTGTCTCTGTTAGTGGACATCTGTAGGAGGTCATAGTGAAACGATATGAGTCTAGGAGTCTTGATAGGAAGCTGCCACAGTTTTTCCCAGTTAGTCAGGGGTCTATTTAGGGTCTTGGTGAATCCCCAGGATGTCATAAAAGTGTAAAGTCTCGAGTATTCAAAGGAAACCCAAAGAGGGGTTTCTGGGATAATTGTTCCAATAGTATGTGGAGTGAGTAGAGTACCGGCGGGGTATAGGTGGGAAATCGAATGCAGGCCCCACTCACACCAATGTAGGACATGCGTATCAGGTAGAGCTGTCAGCAAAGCTGACAGGGAATGAATGGGGGACGGATGCGGGGCAATGTCGCGTAGGTTTCTAAGGTGATGCCAAACTTTTAGAGTATCTCTAACAATGGCGTTTTTTAGTCCCAGATCATCCAGGCAGTGGCTAGGGATCCAGGGTAGGTCCGCTAGTTCTAAGCCCAAAGGGAGGGCTAGTGCCTCTATGTTTTTCCATCCCTGCGGTTCTCCTTTGTTCGCCCATGCCATGACATGTGATAACCTGGTTGCTTCATAGTAGCCACGTATACTAGGCATTGCAACCCCTCCATATTCATATTTTTTTTGAAGTATTTTCGCCGCAATCCGAGGCTTAGATTTGCCCCAAATATAGCGCTGTCCAAGAGACTGGAGCTTGTCTATTAAAGCATTGGGGACATTTAGTGGGATGCAACGAAAGTAATATAGGATTTTAGGCAAGATCGTCATCTTAAAAGATGCAATACGACCCAGCCACGAAATCTCTTTAAGGCTCCAGGAAGAGGTAAGCTCGGTGACCACTCTAATGAGATCTGTGTAGTTAACATTGATCACCATTTTTGGATCCGGACCAAGTTGTACCCCCAGGTGTCGAATAGTGGTTTGTGACCATCGGAAGGAGTATGATGTTTGCAATACATCCAATTCAAAGGTTGGAATGCATACCGGTAGAGCCTCCGTTTTGGAGACGTTAACCTTATAGTAGCTGTGAGCTCCAAACTCGGCGACAATATCAAAAAGTGCCGGCAAGGAGCCTATTGGATTCGTTAGGAATAGTGTCACATCATCCGCGTACAATGCTATCTTCACAGCCTCCCTGCCAAGTTGGACACCTCTGATTGCGCGTGATTGCCTAATAGCCTGAGCCAAAGGTTCAATGGCCATGGAGAAAATTAAGGGTGACAGAGGGCATCCTTGCCTAGTGCCATTAGTAATATGAATGGTCGGAGAGGCAAATCCCAGACCTCTAACCGTTGCAGAGGGGTAAGAATATAGGGCTTGTATTGCCGTGATCACTACGTTAGGTATGCCAAATTGGGCGAGCGTGTGCCACAAGTATTCCCATCTGACCCTGTCAAACGCTTTCTCTGCGTCTAGTGACAGGGCCAGCATGGGCAGCCTCAGCCTGGATGACTCTGTAAGTATGTTCAACATTTTCCGAGAGTTGTCTGGGCCCTCCCTACCGAACGTGAACCCGACCTGGTCCGTATGGATCACCTTTGGGAGCAAGCTATTAAGGCGGTTAGCCCATAGTTTCGCATAAAGTTTAACATCCCCGTTTATTAATGAGATTGGTCTATAACTCGTACATAACGAGGGGTCTTTGTCCGGTTTAGGAATGGGCAGGATCACTGCCTGTAAAAATTCTTTATGAAATGAACCTGCCTCTCGGGCTTCACAAAAGACCCTCAGGAGGATCTTGTTTAGTTCTGTTTTGAACAGTTTGTAAAAGGCTGCCGGGAAGCCATCAGGACCTGGAGCCTTGTTATTCTGAGTATGCTTAATGGCTAGGTTAAGTTCCGTGAGGGAGAATGGGGCTTTAAGTGCCTCTCTATCATCCTCTGGGAGAGTTGGCAAACCTAGGCTCTGCAGAAAATCCATAACCTCCTGTGCGGAGGATTCCTTGTTAGCCATTGAAGGCTTAAGATGATATAGGTCAGAGTAATATGACGCAAACGTCTCTCCAATTTCTTTGGGTGAGGAGACCGAGGTAGTGTCTCTTTTGAGTGACAGAATTCTAGCTGCCGCTGTTCTGCCTTTTAATTTGTGAGCAAGAAGGGTCGAGGCCTTGTTGCTTTGACAGTACATCAGCTGTCGGAATCGGGCATAGGAGTCTTTAACTCTCTGCAGTTCCCTATCTGCCAGTTGTGCTCTTAGTTCCCCAATTTTGTCAGCCAGATCTGTAGTTGGAGAATTTTTATTCTCTTGTTCTGCAGAGCGTAGCTCAACCAAGAGGAGACCCAGAGGTAGACCGGCTTGGCGTCGTAATATTGCCTTTCTTCTAATACATATCCCTCTTATGTATGCTTTCAACGCAGCCCACACTGTTTGAGGGGACATATCTGGGGTCTCATTTATTCTCAAGAACTCTATAATAGAGGCTTGAAGTGAGGTTTTAAAGGTTTTATCTTGGAGCATTTGTTTCGGGAGTTTCCAGCTAGGTCTAGATTCTGTGGTGAAATCTGTAGAGAGGGTAAACGTAAGGATGTCATGGTCCGACCAAGGGCAAACCCTAATATGTGACGTTAAGACTCTATTCAATGTCCACGAGTCAGTGAAGAAATGATCAAGTCTGGAGTATGAATTATGGGGTCTGGAGAAGTATGTATAGTCTCTGTCATCGTGGTGGAGCGCCCTCCATATGTCATATAGATTATGCTGGATAATGTATTGTCGAAATTTATTAGCAGTGGTTATAGAGTATGCATCAATTTTTTTCCCTTTCTGAACTTTCTTATCCAGTAGGGGATCCCAAATCATATTAAAGTCGCCCCCTAAGATTGTCGTTCCCATCCTGTGTTTCTCAATTTTAACCAGCATCCCTTTCAAGAATTTAGATTGTAATTGGTTTGGGGCGTATATATTGACAAGAGTAAACAGGATACCATTTAACTTGCAGTTAAGCAATATGAATCGTCCCTGGTTATCTTTCTCTGCATGGATATGTTCGAAATGTAGGGATTTATGTATGGCAATTGCTACACCTCTGGTTTTCTCAGTATGGGAGGCTAGGACCACTATAGGATATTCAGGGGTTCTGTATGGGTTCTGGGTTGTCGCAAGCCAATGAGTCTCTTGCAGAAATACAACTTGGACTTTCAGAGACCTCATGATATTGGTAAGCATGCTTCTCTTTTTTTGTGAATTAAGTCCTTTGACATTTAAGGTTGCAAAGGAAATACTATTAGAAGTCGCCGCCATCTTTAAGTTTAGGAAGGGTAAGGGGGAGGGGTAGGCAATAAGGGACAAGGAAAGGGAGAGGAATTAGGAATGTAACTCACCCCGCCTGGGTCTGCGCACCTAAATATGGCACTTGATGAACCCTAAATTCAGCGTTCGTATTAGTGGACAATAACAACACCTGAGGTGTAATAAGAGAAAAGTAAAAGAGAGAACGTGAAAATGTTAAACAAATGAACTGGACAAACAACTGTTGAACACAGACAGTACAAATAAGACTATAGGTTTGAGCCAATCGTAATTGTGTGAATTAGGTGAGATTTAAAGACTGTAGCCAGTATGGTGAACCACTGGATCACCAAGAGGAGAAGTGTGTTTGAATACAAAACTGACTTCTCCAGTCCCCGTATAAGGGGATAGCACAAATAAATTTGCGTATATGGGGGGGGGGGGGGTAGTACAAGTATGTAACTTGTAGATGTAGATTGACTGTCATTGGGGGAGTATGAACAAAAAGAACAAACCATTGTCTTTACAACAAACTGAATAGCATATTACCTATCTACTAACATAGTGATAGATATCATTAGTGTTATGAAATGGACCAAGGTTTCTACTATCCCTAGGAATAATTCAATTTAGCAACAAGTAAATGTTCAAGGGAGGTCTAGCTACCTGGATAGTACAATGGGGTAGGGAGCACCCTTGAGTCCTAACCGCGAGGAGATAATTACTTAGGAAATCAGGTATCTCTGGGCAAGCAGCCCCTCCTTCACGGGGAATCCCGGGTCGCCCCACACCATTTAGATAATGAACAATTAACACATGATAAATATATTCAACAAGATATACATTTTGCTCAATTTCAGATGTAGAAACAGTATGGTAACAGGAGCGGTTAGGTGTAAAGACCAGAGCTATCTATCTCTCATTTAGTAGGCTTTTGGAGTCCAGGAGTGAATTCTAGGGCACTAGCTCGGATTCTTGTGACCTGCGGGGTGTCGGTACGACTAGGTTTCTGCGATGATTGAGCCGTGCTCGTGGTTTCAGAGCAGTCTCTAGAGGTCAAAAAATCTGCTTCTGATCGGGGTTTAGCTGAAGTTAGGCCCCAGCTTTGTAGCAGGTCAAACCCTTCTTTAGGGGTAAAAATTGTGTGAGTCTCACCATTCTTAGTAACTATGAGCCTTGTTGGGTATCCCCATCTATATCTGACATTATCCGCTCTTAGGATTTGAGTAATATTCCTGAAGGATCTCCTTTTCTGCAAGGTGTAACTGGAGATGTCCGGAAACACAGTAATTTGGAGGAATTTATCCGGGAGTTGAGGTTTGTTAACCAGCTCTCTCAGTATCTTCTCTTTATGGGTGAAGAAATGGATCCTAGCTAGGACATCCCTGGGCTTGTCTTGGGAAACAGATCTAGGCCGTGCTACTCTGTGGACTCTGTCTAACAAGAGACCAGGCGGATCCAAAGAAGGTAGTAAGATATTACAAAACTCCAAAACATAAGACTCCAGTTCTTGGGGGCCGATTTCCTCTGATATTCCACGAAATCTCAGATTGTTTCGTCTGGAGCGGTCCTCCATATCGGCTAGTTTTAACTCCAGATCAGATATCTGTATCGCTAGGTTTTGAGAGTAAGCTTGTAGGTGGGCATGATCCACAATTAGGTCTTCTTGTTTGCGCTCTAAGGTTTCAGTGCGCTCTCCTAATGCACCAATTTCTCTACGAAGCTCAGCTGTAGAACCTTTAATTTCTTTTGTTAGCGTGTCTTGAAGGAGGTTCATACGCCTGGTTAGGACATCAACAATATTGGCAGACAGAGCATCTGGTATAGGGGATTGGGAGTCCATGCTGCCTTCAGATTCGCTGCCCTCCAGTGCAGAGGCAGATTCCCTATACATTTGGGATTTCCCAGCGTGATGACTTTTAAAATGATCTGCAACTGTTTTCCGGGGTGGATGGGACGGTTTTGATTTTCTCTTAGAAGCCTGGGACATATTTTAAAGCCTGTTTTCCGTGATAGACCAGTGTGGTTTGGCCTTTGCTCTATAGCATAGAGAGTAGTAAGCAGGACAATGGTGAGGAGTGTCTAACTAAAGTCCCCCTGACGTCAATCTTGATTTAGGCGGCCATTTCCAGCAGATTGCTTAATGCCACAGTGGATTTTGTGGGCATGCCCCTGAGTATGAGTAGATCTCAATCAGTCCACTGCTGAGGTCGGCAGAGCGGAATTCTCAATGTACACCCTCTCCAGGGGAAATTACCCACACTGGGTCAAGACGGAGAAAGGAATGGGGATATGACCTACTGTGACTGCGCACAGCAGGAAAGGGGTGGAGAGAGTGCTTAAATTGTTATAGTGGTGAGCTTCTGGTCTTTAACACCTAGTGAAAAGTAACACCTCTAGACCTGTAAAACAGTGATACATGTGAGAGGACAAGATATCACCTTATACTATATATCTGTGGAAAGGTGACCTCTTATGGTAATAGGTCTGTAATGAGAGAATCAAGGTTAGGTTAAACAGTAAACAGTCTAAACCAGATATATAACCTAAAACATGAAAAGAATAGATGTTAATAGGCAAACACTGTACTGAAATGTTGCACCGCTCAAGGTCTAGTACAATTAAACCAGTTCTTTTCCTGCAGAAAAAAAGGGTATGGGTTAAGACACTCCACTCTGAGTTTAAACTGCAGAGATACACATGCTGACGCAGCAGCCCAAACTTTATAACAGTAATGTTACCCAAGTTCTGAATAATACACTAAGCAGGATGTGCCACAAAATGGATCTGTGGCTTATTAGTGCTCAAATATTACAGTTCCTTAATATAGCTCGGTTGCAGTCCTGTTGCCTATGATGTTAAAGTTTATGTATTCCAGCAGGGCTTAGCCTGCCAGAAGTATTGTGTGCAGGCAAACCAAAAAGGATTTAGATAGAACACCAACAGTTTAAAGTGTTAAATCCCTGTTTGGAGATAATGGGTGTTGGGTCACAGGTGACAGAACACAGTGTAGGTGTTAACGAGTATAGCAAGGTTCAGAAAAAAAAAGAAGGCCTGTGTCTGGATATGCGCTCTAGAGCACTTGAGGTATAGTACAAGCAACACAGTTCTTATAGGAGAGCCCCCAATAATGTGTCTCTACAGTTCAGGGTTATATGAGGGATCAGGGGCTGATAGATTGAGATGATAGCCCAGGTCGTTAGGCGTGGGGCAATGTGGCGTACTTAATATATAGGGCCTCAGTAGACCTTATTTGTGCTGTGCGTAGTGTGGATGGAAAACTTTCAAGTCTTACCCCTCAGAATATTTCAGGAGTCAGGTGAGCAGTGCCGGGTGTGTACACCTTGTGAGCCGTAGGTCTGCTGCAGCAGTGGGCTGCTTGCTCACATGAGGTCCGGCGTGTGAGGCTCCACTTTCAAGATGGCGGCAATGTGCGGTGTGCGGCTCCCAGGGAGCTCGCAGGGCTGTCTGCAACGGCACTTTCCACAGGTATTAGGCTCCGATTTCAACAGCTTAAGAGCCCGTTGTAGTCTCAGCTTAGTCTTATGTTGGCCCCTCTGTAGTGGATCCGACAAGTGTATGCGCTGCCGTGTTCACCAGCCACGTGGGCTCGATAGTACCTCAGACGGCAGCAACGCTGATGCCCCCTTCTCAGGAACCGATTAGAGCCTCTATGTAGGTAGCAGCTCCGGAGCGGATCCCCGACCCTCCGGAGCTTAGGCAGGAGAGAGAGCTCAGATGCGATGATAGGCCTATGTCTAAGGGCGCCCGGCTTAGCGCTTGAGTTCTTGCTCAGTTAACCCCTTAGTCCAGCCGGACCAAGGAGAGGTTTGTTCAGTGGGGTGACCGGAACACCAGGGATGCTTTTTAATGTAAATAAAGCACTTTCACAGGCTGTAGTAAGGGTTTTAACTTGAGAAATCACACGGAGCTCCACACTGATGCGACTGTCCTGCACGGCAGTTGGCTCCGCCCCCCCAAATATATAAATATTTTTTTATTAGCATATCAGTAAAAGTTGTTTTATATTCCTTTTTTTTTTCTAGTTGTCTGGCACCTACCCAGTCAAGCTGCAGATACTGCCATTATCTATATTGTACTAGTGTTTGAGTGCTGAGGTACTGTCATCTTTATCTCTGATATCACGGGAGGTAAGGGTCATCTCCTTCCTCAAGATAAGAAAAGTAAACAAAAAGGACGGCAAAGTAATTTTCGTTCCTTTCGAAATTTCAAGGGAAATTCTTTCTCTTCCTCCTCTAAACCGGAAGGAAACTATTTGCAATCTAAGCCTACTTGGAGACCCAACCAGCCTTGGAACAAGGGTCAACAGTTCAAGAAGCCTGCTGCTAAATCCAAAACCGCATGAAGGGCATGCCCCCAATCCGGGACCGGATCTGGTAGGGGGCAGGCTTTCTTTCTTCGATCAGGCTTGGGTGCGGTACATTCAGGATCCCTGGGCTATAGAAATAGTGTCCCATGGATACAAACTGGAGTTCAAAAATTTTCCTCCCCGAGAAAGATTTCTTCTTTCAAGATTATCTGCAAACAAGATAAAAAGAGAGGCGTTCTTACATTGTGTAAGAGACCTCTCCTCCCTGGGAGTAATTATTCCCGTTCCTGTACAGGAACACGGGCAGGGTTTTTATTCAAATCTGTTTGTAGTTCCCAAAAAGGAGGGAACTTTCAGACCTATCTTAGACCTCAAGAGTCTAAACAAGTTTCTCAGGGTTCCATCTTTCAAGATGGAAACTATTCGTATCATTCTTCCATTGATCCAGGAGGGTCAATTTATGATGACAGTGGACTTAAAGGATGCATATCTACATGTTCCTATCCACAGAGATCAAAACAAATTCTTAAGGTTTGCCTTTCTGGACAAACACTTTCAGTTTGTGGCTCTTCCTTTCGGGCTGGCCACGGCAACCAAATTTTCACAAAGGTTCTGGGGTCTCTGCTGGCGGTTCTAAGACCGCGGGGCATTGCAGTAGCGCCTTATCTGGACGATATTCTAATCCAGGCACCATATTGTCAACAAGCAAGGTCTCATACCCTCATTGTGCTATCCTTCCTGAGAACTCATGGGTGGAAGGTAAATCTGGAAAAGAGTTCCTTAATCCTCAAGACAAGGGTGACTTTCTTTGGAACGCTAATAGATTCTATATCTATGAGGATTTTTCTGACAGAGATAAGGATTTTAAAGGTTCTAGATACTTGTCAAGCCCTTCAGTCCAATCCTCGGCCGTCAGTGGCTCAGTACATGGAAGTAATCGGACTGATGGTGGCGGCAATGGACATTATACCGTTTGCTCTATTTCACCTCAGACCTCTGCAGTTAAACATGCTCAGGCAGTGGAATGGAGATTTGTCTCCTCGAATATCCCTGGAACAGGAGACGAGGGACTCTCTTCAATGGTGGTTGTCTCTGGATCATCTATCCCATGGAACCTGCTTTCGCAGACCTTCCTGGGTGATTGTGACAACAGACGCCAGCCTTTTAGGATGGGGAGCTGTCTGGGGTTCCCTAAAGGCTCAGGGAGTATGGAAGTACTATGTATGTAGTATCCCAAGCGCTAAAAAGACAGCACTTCTTCATCCTATTGGCCTATTAAGCTTGTTTTAGCGCTCACTCCATACCTTTTCCTCAGGGAGTATGGACTCAGGCAGAATCTGTTCTTCCTATAAACATCCTGGAACTAAGAGCGATCTTCAATACTCTTCTGGCCTGGCCTCAGTTGGCTTCGGCCCAGTTCATCAGATTCCAGTCGGACAACATAACGACAGTGGCTTACATCAATTATCAGGGAGGAACGAGGAGTTCCTTAGGGATGACCGAGGTAGCCAAGATAATCCGGTGGGCGGAGGCCCATTCTTGCCATCTGTCAGCGATCCACATCCCAGGGGTGGACAACTGGGAGGCGGATTTTCTGAGCATGCAGACTTTTCATCCGGGAGAGTGGGAACTCCATCCGGAAGTATTCTCCAACCTGATTCTCAAATGGGGTCGGCCGGAGTTAGATCTCATGGCATCTCATCAGAATGCCAAGCTCCCGAGATATGGGTCGAGGTCCAGGGATCCCCAGGCGGACCTGATAGATGCTCTGGCAGTTCCTTGGTCCTTCAGCCTAGCATACCCATTTCCCCCATTTGCACTTCTTCCTCGGGTCATTGCTCGAATCAAATAGGAGAGGGCATCTGTGATCCTCATTGCCCCTGCTTGGCCTCACAGGATTTGGTATGCCGATCTGGTGGACATGTCATCCCTGCAACCTTGAAGACTTCAGTTGAGGAAGGATCTTTTCATTCAAGGGCCCTTCCTTCACCCAAATCTAGTTTCTCTGAAGCTGACTGCTTGGAGATTGAACGCTTAAGCCTATCCAAGTGGGTTTTTTCTGATTCGGTCATAGAGACCTTGATTCAGGCACGTAAGCCTGTAACTAGAAAGATTCACAATAAGATGTGGCGTAAATATCTCTATTGGTGTGAATGCAAGGGCTACTCATGGAGTAGAGTTAGGATTCCCAAAATTTTGTCTTTTCTCCAAGAAGGTTTGGACAAGGGTTTATCGACATGTTCCCTAAAGGGTCAGCTCTCTGCCTTATCCATTTTGTTACACAAACGTCTGGCAGATGTCCCAGATGTAGCTATAACAGAAACATGGTACAATGATTTGCATGACTGGGACATAGTCATACCTGGATACAGGTTATTTAAAAAGAACAGAGTAGGAAAGAAAGGTGGAGGAGTTGCTTTGTATGTAAATGAAAATATAAAGGTTACTGAAATTGTAGGAACAAATGATGAGGTGGAAAGTATTTGGGTGACTTTGGAAATTGGAGATAAAAATGTTTTTAGAATAGGGGTTGTATATAGGCCTCCATTGCAGGATGAAAAACTGGACAATCTGTTATTAGATGAAATAACCAAAATGACCATGAAGGGTAAGGTTATAGTACTGGGGGACTTTAATTTGCCAGATATAGACTGGAAGATTCCTTCTGCTAGATCGGCTAGAAGCAGGTATATTCTTGAATCTCTGCTAGGGGAATCACTTGAACAATTAGTCAAGGAACCAACTCGTAAGGAAGCTATATTAGATCTAATACTTACAAACAGTGATACAGTTTCAGATGTGTCTGTAGGTGAGAACTTAGGATCCAGTGATCATCAATCTGTTTGGTTTAGTATTCATGTTCAGGAACTGTCCACCCAGACTAAAACAAAAGTTTTAGACTTTAGGACGGCAGATTTTTCATTAATGGGAGAATACCTAAAGAACTATTTAAAGGGGAAAACTCTTATTACAGGGGTTCAAGAACAGTGGGAATTTGTGAAAGGTGCCATTTTAGATGCAACTGCACACTGTATTAGACATGTCTGTAAAAGTAAAAGAAAGCGGAAACCAATTTGGTTTTCCAAAGAAGTAGCACATGCTGTAAAGACAAAAAAGATAGCTTATAAAAATTACAGACACACACAAGCAGATGATGATATGAAAATATGGAGACTCCAACAAAAAAAGACTAAGCAGTTAATTAGGAAGGTTAAAGCTCATGCAGAAGAGAAGATAGCACAGTCAGTAAAACATGGGGACAAAACATTCTTTAGATATATCAGTGAAAGAAGAAAAAATAAGGTAGGAATAGTAAAATTGAAATCAGTTGATGGTAGAATAATAGAAGGAGATAAGCAGATTGCAGACTGTCTCAATGATTACTTCTGTTCTGTTTTCACTAAAGATTGTGAAGATACAATGTCTACATTAAGGGATGCAACGCAAAATAGAAACAAGCTTAACAGTAATCTTTTTACAGAGGATGAGGTTTTGTTAGCATTATCAAAAATAAATGTTACAAAGGCAGTGGGTCCTGATAATATTCATCCAAGGGTTTTAAAAGAACTTCGATCAGTGCTAACTGTCCCATTAACTGATCTGTTTAATCAGTCACTATTAACAGGAGCTGTCCCAGATTATTGGAGAATAGCAAATGTAATACCCCTTCATAAAAAGGGCAGTAGAGAAGAATCTGGCAACTACAGGCCAGTTAGTTTAACTTCAGTAGTAGGGAAATTAATGGAAAGCCTCTTAAAAGAAAGAATTATGACTTACATAAAGACAAACAATTTAGAGGACCAAAATCAGCATGGTTTTACTTCAGGGAGATCATGTCAGACTAATCTAATTGACTTCTTTGATTATGTAACAAAAGTATTAGACAAGGGAGGAGCAGTTGATGTAGCATATCTAGATTTCAGCAAAGCATTTGACACCGTCCCACACAATAAACTTATTCACAAACTATATCTCCTTGGTCTAGATTCAAAAATTGTGAACTGGGTGGAATGCTGGCTTAAGGACAGAAAACAAAGTGTCTTAGTAAATGGAGTTCATTCAGCAGAGGGGGCTGTTACTAGTGGTGTTCCTCAGGGGTCAGTTCTGGGGCCTGTTTTGTTTAACATATTTATCTGCGATATCAGCAAAGGGCTACAGGGGAAAGTATGTCTCTTTGCAGATGATACAAAAATTTGCAACAGAGTGGATGTTCCAGGGGGGGTAGACAAAATGAGAAGTGATATACAACAATTGGAGGATTGGACAAATGACTGGGGTCTAAAGTTTAACACAGCAAAGTGTAAAATAATGCATTTAGGGAAGAAAAATCCAAATGTTAATTACAGACTCAATGACACTTTACTGACTGTTACAGACGAGGAACAGGACTTGGGAATTATTATTTCAGATGATTTAAAACTTAGTAAACAATGTAGTAATGCAGCGAGTAAGGCTAGCAGAATGCTTGGATGTATTGGTAGAGGTATTTGCAGCAGAAATAGTAAGGTTCTTATGCCACTTTATAGATCATTAGTTAGGCCTCATCTTGGGTATTGTGTGCAGTTCTGGAGACCATATCTTCAGAAGGATATTAACAAACTTGAATCTGTGCAAAGGAGGGCTACCAAAATGGTACATGGTCTAAAAAATAAAACTTACCAGGATAGGCTCAATGACCTAAATATGTATAGCTTAGAGGAGAGAAGGGAAAGAGGTGATATGATAGCAACTTTCAAGTACATTAAAGGGTTTAGTAAAACTGAGGCTGTGGGTATTTTACATAAAATGGAAAATTCAAGAACAAGGGGTCATGAGCTCAAGCTAAAGGGTAGTAGATTCAGAAGTAATTTGAGGAAGCACTTCTTTACAGAAAGAGTGATTGATTTATGGAATAAACTTCCTCAAGAGGTAGTAGCAACAAACACTGTGGGGGACTTTAAAAATGCATGGGACAAGCATAGGGCTATCCTACGAACTAGATAAGTTTATACTGTTAGGTAAGGTCGGGCAGACTTGCTGGGCCTATGGCTCTTATCTGCCGTCAATATCTATGTTTCTATGTTTCTATGTACAATCTTTTTGTCAGGCCTTGGTTCGGATCAAGCCTGTGTTCAAACCAGTTACTCCCCCATGGAGTCTGAATTTAGTTCTTAAAGTTCTTCAAGGGGTTCTGTTTGAGCCTATGCATTCCTTAGATATTAAGTTGTTATCTTGGAAAGTTTTATTTCTTGTTGCTATTTCTGAGCTCTTGGCGTTGCAATTCAATTCGCCTTACCTTATTTTCCATTTACATAAGGTAGTTTTACGTACTAAACTAGGGTTTCTTCCTAAGGTTGTTTCAGACAGGAACATTTATCAGGAGATTGTTGTTCCTTCCTTGTGTCCTAATCCTTCTTCTCAGAAGGAACGTCTTCTGCACAATTTGGACATTGTCCGTGCTTTAAAATTTTACTCACGAGTGACTAAGGACTTTCGTCAGTCGTCTTCTCTGTTTGTCATTTTCTCTGGAAAACGTAAAGGTCAGAAAGCTACGGCTACCTCTTTCTTTTTGGCTAAAGAGTATCATCCATTTTGCATATGAAACTGCTGGACAGCAGCCTCCTGAAAGAGTTACGGCTCATTCCACTAGGGCTGTTGCTTCCTCATGGGCATTCAAAAATGAAGCTTCTGTAGAACAGATTTGCAAGGCTGCAACTTGGTCCTCTCTTCACACTTTTTTTCTAAATGTGATCGTTTTGCCTCCGCTGAGGCTGCTTTTGGGAGAAAGGTTCTTCAAGCAGTGGTGCCTTCCGTTTAGGTTCCCTGTCTTGTCCCTTCCTTATTATCCGTGTACTCTAGCTTGGGTATGGTATCCAATAAGTAAGGATGATGATCCGTGGACTTATAGTGTCTTTAAAAAGAAAAGAAAATGTATGCTTACCTGATAAATTTGTTTCTTTTTAGACACGATGAGTCCACGGCCCGGCCTATTCTTTTAGACAGCTTGTTTATTATAAACCTTAGACACCTCTGCACCTTGGCTTTTCCTTTCTCTTCCTAACTTCGGTCGAATGAATGGAGTGGGAGGGAAGGAAGGAACTATTTAACAGCTCTGCTGTGGTGCTCTTTGCTGCCTCCTGCTGACCAGGAGGTGAATATCCCATAAGTAAGGATGATGATCCGTGGACTCGTGTCTAAAAAGAAACAAATTTATCAGGTAAGCATAAATTTTCTTATTTCTTTCTGTATTTGTAATAACAGGGGAAGTACTGTCTTGCACTTCATGTGACCGGGTGTGGTCTATGTTCATTTCCTCCATTCTGGCTGAGACTTGAACCTGAGGAGAGTGTTTCCTCTGTTAACTGTCTGGGTCTAGGAGATGGTGAGTGTCCCAGCCACTGGGAGTATAAAGGTGCAGTTTTCTATAATAAAAAAAGTTTTTGTGTCCTTCTGTGGGTATAACCTGAGCTATGGAGGACTCTTGACATGTTAGAAGGTACTCCTTCTGTACTAAATCACACCTGTTTATATTGTGAGGAGGCCGTGGTTTTCCCGCTCAATTATGTTCCAAATGCCTTAACACCGTTATAAAGTCTAAGAAGGGAGACAAGCCTGCTAAGGCTCTTAGTCCCTCTGAGCCGTCTACTTCTCAGGACTCTGCGTCCCGTGAGATTACTACCCTTGCTACATTATCCACTACACATGCAGTTCCCTCGTAGCACATCTAATCCTCCATCCGGAGGGGACCTTCTTCCTGCAGACTTTGCCGCGCAGTTACAAATGTCTGTGGCCCTCAGTGCATTACCTCACTCTAACAAACACAAGAGAAAGGTTAAACATAGCTCTCCTGACCCGGAATCATCTAAATATTTATCAGATTTAGCTATTATGTCCCAGTTATCCGATGATGAGTTAACCTCTGTAGCTTCAGAGGGTGAACTTTCTGTGTTGGAGTCCTTAGGGTCTAAGCCTCCTGCTGCAGAGGAACCATCCTTTAGATTTTAAATTGAGCACTTGCATTTTTTATTAAAGGAGGCTCTGTCTATGTTAGAGGTTCCAGAGGCCGCGCTGCCTGAACAACCTATGATACCTTAATTAGACAGGGTTTACAAAGACAAGAAAGTTCCTTTTAACTTTTCCTGTGCTGGTTAAAATGGCGACCATTATTAAGAACAAATGGGAAATAATTGGTTCTTCCTTCCCCCCCCCCCCCCTCGTCTACTTTTAAAAAGTTGTTCCCGGACTCTCAACTTTATTTGTGGGGCTCCATTCCTAAGGTGGATGGTGCCATCTCTACGCTTGCTGAACGTACTACTGTACCTCTTGAGTACAGTTCTTCATTCAGAGAGCCGATGGTTAAGAAAATAGAAACCTTTCTGAGAAAGATGTTTCAACATATGGGATTTTTTTTTTCATTCAGAGGCTGCAGTTGCCCGAGCAACTACCTACTGGTGCGACTCTTTGTCGGAACTCATTGAGGTGGAGTCTCCCCTCAAGGATATTCAAGGCAGAATTAAAGCTCTGAGAATTGCTAATTCTTTTATCTGTGATGCGAACATGCAAATTATTCGCCTAAATGCAAAGCCCTCTGGCTTTTGATCCTAGCCCACCGTGCGCTCTGGTTGAAGTCTTGTTCTGCGGATATGACTTCTAAGGCCAGACTCCTTTCTCTTCCCTTCAAGGGAAATATTTTATTTGGTCCAGGCCTGGACTCCATTATTTCTATGGTTACTGGAGGCAAGGGTGCCTTCCTACTGCAAGATAAGAAGAACAAGTCTAAGGGACGACTATCTTATAATTTTTGTTCCTTTCGATCTGACAAATCCCAACAACAACAATCCTCCTCCAAGCCGGCTCAGTCCTGGAATAAGTCCAAGAAGAATAAGAAGCCCACCGAAAGCAAATCGGCATGAAGGGACGGCCCCCGATCCGGGATCGGATCGTGTAGGGGGCAGACTGTTTTTTTTTTTTTTTTTTTTTTTTTTAGATGCTTTGGTTCAGGGACGTACAGGATCCGTGGGTCCTGGAGGTCGTACTCAGGGATACAAGATAGACTTCAAATCTCATCCGCCCAGGGGCAGATTCCTACTCTCGAAGAAAGAGGTTTGGGGTTTTATTTAAACCTTTTCATGGTCCCAAAGGAGGAGGGAACTTTCTGCCCAATTCTGGACCTAAAGTGCCTAAACAAATTTCTGTGTCCCTTCCTTCAAGATGGAGGAGATAAGGTCCATCCTTCCTTTAGTTCAGAAAGGCCAGTTTATGACCACTATAGATCTGAAGGACGCTTACCTTCATGTTCCAATCCACAGGGAACACTTTCAGTTCCTGAGGTCTGCATTCCTTGACCAGCTTTTCCATTTCATTGCCCTTCCATTTGGCCTAGCTACTGCTCCAATAATCCTTACAAAGTTTCTGGGGGCTCTTCTAGTCGTTGCCAGAACTCAAGGTATTACAGTAGCCCCATACTTGGAGGATATTCTGGTGCAAGCACCATCTTTTCATTTTATGGAAGAATACTCAGTCCCTTCTCAGTCTTCTTTGATCACATGGATGGAAGATAAACTTGTAAAAGAGTTCTCTTATCCGAAGTACCAGGGTGGAATTCCTGGGTACTATAACAGACGCCATATACATGAGGATATTTCTAGCAGACCAGAGACGTTGCAAGCTAATTTCGGCCGGTCTTGCACTCCGCATCTCCTTGAGTCCCTCTGTGGCTCAGTGTATGGAGGTGATTGGCATCATGGTGTCCTGCATGGAGATCATTCCTTTTGCCAGGTTCCATCTCAGACCTTTAACTGTACATGCTGAGACAGTGGAACGGCGATCATTTTGATCTGTCTCTACTAATTGTATTAGACAATCTGTTAAAAACACAATAGAGATACAATGGACACTTAGAGTTGGTAAGATAAAAACAAATTTATTTCTCTTGTAAAGGTGTATCCAGTCCACGGGTTCATTCATTACTTGTGGGATATTCTCCTTCCCAACAGGAAGCTGCAAGAGGACACCCACAGCAGAGCTGTCTATATAGCTCCTCCCCTAACTGCCACCCCCAGTCATTCTCTTGCAGCTCTCAACAAGAAAGGAAGTATCAAGAGAGATGTGGTGACTTAGTGTAGTTTTTACCTTCAATCAAAGTTTATTTTTAAATGGTACCGGCGTTGTACTGTTTTTACTCTCAGGCAGAAATTGGAAGAAGACTTCTGCCTGGAGGTTTGATGATCTTAGCAGTTTGTAACTAAGGTCCATTGCTGTTCTCACACATAACTGAAGAGTATGGAAAGAAAACTTCAGTTGTGGGGACGGTCTGCAGATTGCCTGCTTTGAGGTATGTTCAGTATATATTTTTTTTCTAGAGAGATAAGGTCTAGAAAATGCTGATAGTGCCTGGTATATTTAAGGTAAGCCTGATACAGTGATTTAACAACAACTGGGATCATGCTTGCAAAAAGGGATAATATTCATGTTAATACCTATATTACTTAGTGTAAAAACGTTTGCATGATTTATAAATAAAAACGTTTTTTCTCTGAGGGTGATATATCTTTATTTGGGGCCTAGTTTCCACATGGCTTGTTAGATTACTCCTAGGAGTACTTTTTTAAGGCCCTCTGACTTTGAGTGCATGGTGGGAGGGGCCTATTTTCGTTTTCAGTCTGAGACATCCAGCTTCCCTGAAGGAGTCCTCTGGCTTATAGGACCTCTATAGAGGGTTTTGTTCCTGCAGGTAGGAGCCACAGCAGAGCTGTGGCAGTGTGTTTGACTGTTTGTTAACAGGTTTAATGTTTTTCTAATTCGTTTTTGGGCCTGAGGGGTTAATCATCCATTTGCAAGTGGGTGCAATGCTGCTTTAGTCCCTTATACACACTGTAAAAATTTCGTAGAGTTTACTACTTTTTTTCACTGTTTTGCAGTTTATGTGGTAGTTTTTTTTTCTCTTAAAGGCACAGTACCGGTTTTTATTATTGCATTTTTCACATTTATTAAAGTGTTTTCCAAGCTTGCTGGTCTCATTACTAGTCTATTAAACATGTCTGACATAGAGGAAACTCCTTGTTCATTATGTTTAGAAGCCATTGTGGAACCCCCTCTTAGAATGTGTACCAAATGCACTGACCTTTCTATAAGTTATAAAGACCATATTATGGCTTTTAAAGATTTATCACCTGAGGTTTCTGAGACTGACAAAAGGGAGGTTATGCCATCTAGCTCTCCCCACGTGTCATAACCTATAACTCCCACTCAAGGGACGCCAAGTACATCTAGGGCGTCCAATGCGTTTACTTTACAAGACATGGCGGCAGTTATGAATCATACCCTCACAGAGGTATTGTCCAAACTGCCAGGGTTACAAGGAAAGCGGGACAGCTCTGGGGCTAGAACAAATACAGAGCTCTCTGACACTTAAGTAGCTATGTCTGATATACCCTCACAATGTGCAGAGGTTGAAGCAGGAGAGCTTCTATCTGTGGGTGACTTCTCTGATTCAGGGAAGGCGTTACTTCAGTCTGACTCTGAAATGACAGCATTTAAATTTAAGCTTGAACACCTCCGCGTGTTTAGGGAGGTTTTAGCGACTCTGGATGACTGTGACACCATTGTAGTCCCAGAGAAATTGTGTAAAATGGACAAATACTTTGCAGTGCCTGTTTGCACTGATGTTTTTCCAATCCCTAAGAGGTTTTCAGAAATTATTACTAAGGAATGGGATAGACCAGGTGTGCCGTTCTCTCCCCCTTCCTTCTTTTAAGAAAATGTTTCCTATAGATGCCGCTACACGGGACTTGTGGCAGACGGTCCCTAAGGTGGAGGGAGCAGTCTCTACCCTAGCTAAGCGTACAACTATTCCTGTCGAGGACAGTTGTGCTTTCCTAGATCCTATGGATAAGAAATTAGAGGGTTTCCTTAAGAAAATCTTTATACAACAAAGGTTTTATTCTCCAGCCTCTTGCATGCATTGCCCCAGTCACTGCTGCAGCGGCTTTCTGGTTCGAGTCTCTGGAGGAGGCTTTACAGGTAGAGACCCCGTTGGATGATATCCTTGACAGGCTTAAAGCTCTTAAGTTAGCCAATTCATTTATTTCTGACGCCGTTTTTCATTTAACCAAGCTAATGGCTAAAAATTCAGGTTTTGCCATTCAGGCACGTAGGGCGCTATGGCTTAAATCCTGGTCAGCTGATGTCACTTCAAAGTCTAAACTTCTCAAGATCCCCTTCAAAGGGCAGACCCTATTTGGGCCTGGACTGAAGGAGATCATTTCTGATATTACTGGAGGAAAAGGCCACGCCCTTCCCCAGGATAGGTCCAACAAGTTAAGGACCAAACAGACTAATTTTCGTTCCTTTCGAAACTTCAAGAGTGGCCCAGCTTCATCTTCCTCTTCTACAAAACAAGAGGGAAATTTGCCCAGTCCAAGCCAGTCTGGAGACCTAACCAGGCTTGGAACAAGGGGAAACAGGCCAAAAAGCCTGCTGCTGCCTCTAAGACAGCATGGAGGAGTAGCCCCCGATCCGGGACCGGATCTAGTGGGGGGCAGACTTTCTCTCTTCGCCCAGGCTTGAGCAAGAGACATCCAGGATCCTTGGGTTCTGGAGATTGTTTCCCAGGGATATCTTCTGGATTTCAAAGCTTCATCTCCAAAGGGGAGATGTCATCTCTCACAATTATCTGCAAACTAGATAAAGAGAGAGGCATTCTTACATTGCGTTCAAGACCTACTAGTTATGGGCGTGATCCACCCAGTTCCAAAGGAGGAACAGGGGCAGGGCTTCTATTCAAATCTGTTTATAGTTCCCAAGAAAGAGGGAACTTTCAGACCAATCTAGGATCTCAAGATCCTAAACAAATTTCTCAGGGTCCCATCCTTCAAGATGGAGACTATTCGAACCATCCTCCCTATGATCCAGGAGGGTCAATATATGACTACCGTGGATTTAAAGGATGCTTATATACATATTCCGATACACAGGGATCATCATCAGTTTCTCAGGTTCGCCTTCCTAGACAGGCATTACCAGTTTGTGGCTCTTCCCTTCGGGTTAGCCACGGCACCAAGAATCTTTACGAAGGTTCTAGGGTCCCTTCTGGCAGTTCTAAGACCACGGGGTATAGCAGTAGCCCCTTACCTAGACGACATCCTGATACAGGCATCAACTTTTCATATCGCCAGGTCCCATACGGACATTGTTCTGGCATTCCTAAGGTCTCACAGGTGGAAGGTGAACGAAGGAAAGAGTTCTCTCTCACCTCTCACAAGAGTTTCCTTCCTAGGAACTCTGATAGATTCAGTAGAAATGAAGATTTATCTGACAGAGGTCAGGTTGTCAAAACTTCTAACTTCCTGCCATGCTCTTTATTACATTTCTCGTCCGTCAGTGGCTCAGTGTATGGAGGTAATCGGATTAATGGTAGCGGCAATGGATATAGTTCCGTTTGTCCGCCTAAATCTCAGACCACTGCAACTTTGCATGCTCAATCAGTGGAATGGGGATTACACAGATTTGTCCCCTCTACTAAATCTGGATCAAGAGACCAGGGATTCTCTTCTCTGGTGGCTATCTTGGGTCCATCTGTCCAAGGGAATGAGTTTCCGCAGGCCAGAATGGACTATAGTAACGACAGATGCCAGCCTTCTGGGCTGGAGTGCAGTCTGGAACTCCCTGAAGGCTCAGGGTTTGTGGACTAAGGAGGAGGCCCTCCTTCCGATAAACATTCTGGAACTAAGAGCGATATTCAATGCTCTTCAGGCTTGGCCTCAGCTAGCTGCGGTCAGGTTCATCAGATTTCAGTCGGACAACATCACGACTGTAGCCTATATCAACCATCAGGGGGGAACACGGAGCCCCCTGGCAATGTTGGAGGTTTCAAAGATAATTCTATGGGCAGAGGTTCACTCTTGCCATCTCTCAGCTATCCATATCCCAGGAGTAGAGAACTGGGTGGCGGATTTTCTAAGTCAGCAGACTTTTCATTCGGGGGAGTGGGAGCTCCATCCGGAGGTATTTGCCCATTTGATCCAACTTTGGGGCAAACCAGAACTGGATCTCATTGTGTCTCGTCAGAACGCCAAGCTTTCTTGTTACGGGTCCAGGTCCAGGGATCCCAAGGCAGCGCTGATAGATGCTCTAGCAGCGCCCTGGTCCTTCAGCCTGGCTTATGTGTTTCCACTGTTTCCTCTGCTACCTCGTCTGATTGCCAAGATCAAGCAGGAGAGAGCTTTGGTTATCTTGATAGACCCTGCATGGCCACGCAGGATTTGGTATGCAGATCTGGTGGACATGTCATCCTTTCCACCATGGACTCTGCCGCTAAGGCAGGACCTTCTACTTCAAGGTTCCTTCAAACATCCAAATCTAATTTCTCTACGTCTGACTGCTTGGAGATTGAACGCTTGATTCTATTAAAGCGTGGTTTTTCCGAATCGGTCATTGATACCTTAATTCAGGCTTGAAAGCCTGTCACCAGGAAAATCTATCATAAGATATGGTGTAAATATCTTCATTGGTGTGAATCCAAGGGTTACTCATGGAGTAAGGTCAGGATTCCTAGGATATTATCTTTTCTCCAAGAAGGATTGGAGAAGGGATTGTCAGCTAGTTCCTTAAAGGGACAGATATTCTTTTGCACACACGTCTTGAGATTCCAGACATTCAGGCGTTTTGTCAGGCTTTAGTTAGAATCAAGCCTGTGTTTAAACCTGTTGCTCCGCCATGGAGTTTAAATTTAGTTCTTAAAGTTCTTCAAGGGGTTCCGTTTGAACCTTTGCATTCCATAGATATTAATCTTTTATCTTGGAAAGTTCTATTTTTAGTAGCTATCTCCTCGGCTCGAAGAGTTTCGGAGTTATCTGCTTTACAGTGTGATTCCTCTTATCTGATTTTCCATGCAGATAAGGTAGTGTTACGTACCAAACCTTGGTTTCTGCCTAAAGTGGTATCTAATAATAATTTCAATCAGAAGATTGTTGTTCCTTCCCTATGTCTTAATCCTTTTTCAAAGAAGGAACGTCTATTACACAATCTTGATGTGGTTCGTGCTTTAAAGTTTTATTTACAAGCTACGAAAGATTTTCGTCAAACATCTGCATTGTTTGTTGTCTACTCTGGACAGAGGAGAGGCCAAATGGCTTCGGCAACTTTTCTTTCCTTTTGGCTAAGAAGCATAATTCGCTTAGCTTATGAGACTGCTGGCCAGCAGCCTCCTGAAAGAATTGCAGCTCATTCTACTAGAGCAGTAGCTTCCACATGGGCTTTTAAACATGAGTCCTCTGTTGAACAGATTTGTAAGGCGGCGACTTGGTCTTCGCTTCATACCTTTTCTAAATTCTATAAATTTGATACTTGGACAAGTAGAGAAACAATGCAACGCATTTCTCAGTAAAACAGTTTAATCAGTTTTACTGAGAAACGCGTTGCATTGTTTCTCTACTTGTCCAAGTTTTTATTTGGCACAAACATGAGTTGTGTATTTTACAATTTTTAAAATAAATTTGTTTTTATATTACCAACTCTAAGTGTCCATTATATCTTAGAAGCTACGCTACTACCAGGTCACAAATCCCTGACCCTAATATCCTGCTTATACACCTCTCTGGTGTGTACTCTGGACCTGTTGATCCCCTGCATTCTGGAGCTGTTTGTGGGACACTGATCAGCTAGCTGGACTGCTGTAGAAATCCACCCTGTCTCTATGGGCATGACAGATTGCCTTTGCCACAAGTGAGTACCCTGTGTATACCCCTTGTCTGAAGTTCTCAAGATTCATCATTGATCTGCACCATTGGCGCCTCTATCTATTGTGTTTTTTAACAGATTGCTTTCCATTGTATGCTGTTAGAGAGCTGCCTCCTGGATTATCCTTTCAATCACGCATATACTTCTCCTGTCTCAAGGAACTTGGATCAAGCTGACAATATCTGGACTTTTGCTTGCACATATGTATTGGTGGTAATATCCCAGTAATTGTATTTTTGAGATTATATCTCAGCAATTGTGTTTTTGAGACTTTATTCTTACATACTTTATTGCTTTATTGCATTGTGCATTGCCTTTTTTCACATATACCTAACCCATACAGATTTTTTTCTCTACATTTATATTTACACTTTATTGTTCACCATCCTTAGCGCCTCCTAGAGGATCTCAGGGTACATATGCCTATTTGTTATCTTTGATTTCTTCATTTATTATTTAATTGTATTAGACAGCCGGTCGAGAGAATCGCTCTCTTAATGGCTCTGTCCAAATCATCTGTCCCGAGGGACGTACTTCTTAAGACCATCCTTGGAGATTTTGACAACGGACACAAGCCTATCTGGATGGGGAGCTTTTTGGGGTGCCAGGAAGGCACATAAGTTTTGGAACTACAGACAAACTTCAATGCCTTAAAGACTTGGCTACTTCTGGGTTCGTCCCAGTTTATCAGATTCTAATCAGACAATATATCCTCGTTGGCTTACATCAACCATCAGAGGGGAACGAGAAGTTCTTGGCGATGAAGGAAGTATCTCAGGTTCTGGAGTGGGCGGAGGCTCACAGCTGTTCACTGTCATCGATCCACATTCTGGGTGTAGACGACTGGGAGGTGGATTTTCTCAGTAGGCAATCCTTCCACCCAGGGGAATGGTCTCTCCATCCCAAAAGTATTTTGCAGAGATATGCAGCAAGTGGGGGACACCAGAGATAGATCTCATGGTGTCCCGACTCAATATCAAGCTACCCTGGTATGGGTCGAGGGATCCCCAAGCGGGTCTAATAAATGCACTAGCAGTGCCCTGGAGGTTCAAACTCGTATATCTTTTTCCTCAATTACTGCTTCTTCCTCAAGTGGTGGCCTGTATCAAGCAGGAGCAGGTATCAGTAATCCTGATTGCTCCATCGTGGCCGCGAGGGACGTGGTTCGCGGATCTAGTGGGGATGTCCTCATCTTCTCCGTTGAAGTTACCTTGTCACAGAGACTTGCTGATACAAGGTCCATTTGTTCATCAAACTCTAGATTCTCTGAGGCTGACTGCATGGAGATTGAACACTTAGTCTTAGTTAAGAGAGGTTTCTCTGAGAGTGTCATTCATACTCTTATTCAAGCTCGTAAACCAGTTACTCGGCATATCTACCACAAAGGGTGGAGGACCTACTTATTCTGGTGTGAAAAGCGTGGTTTTTACTTGCACAGAGTTAAGGTTGTCGGGATCTTATCTTTTCTCCAGGATGGACTGGAGAAGGGCCTTTATGCTAGTTCCCTGAGGGGACAGATTTCGGCCCTGTCGGTTTTATTGCCCAAGAGACTGTCTGAGCTTCCAGACGTGCAGTCCTTTTGTTAAGGCTCTGATTAGGATCAGACCTGTGTTTAGATCTGGTGCTCTTCATTGGAGCCTAAATCTTGTTCTTCGTGTTTTGCAACAAGCTCCGTTTGAGCTTCTGCATTCCGCTGACATTAAATTGTTATCTTGGAAAGTTCTCTTTTTATTGGCTATTGCCTCTGCGCGCAGAGTTTCTGAGATCTCTGCTCTGCAATGTGAGTTCCCTTAACTGATTTTTCATGCAGATAAGGCAGTTTTACGTACTAAATTAGGTTTTCTTCCTAAGGTTGTTTTAGATCGCAACAACAATGAAGAGATTGTGGTTCCTTCCATGTGTCCTAATCCTTCATCGAAGGAATGTTTACTTCACCATTTGGATGTGGTTCGCCCTTGAAGTTATATCTTAAGGCTACTAAGGAGTTTAGACAATCTTCCTCTTTGTTTGTTGTCTATTCGGGGAAGCGTTAGCGGCAGAAGGCTACTTCGACTTACCTATATTTTTGGTTGAGTGTCATCCGCTTAGCTTACGAGACAGCGGGACATTATCCTCCTGTGAGGATAACGGCTCATTGCACTAGAGCAGTGGCTTCCTCTTGGGCCTTTTATGAATAAGGCCTCTGTGGATCAGATTTGTAAGGCTGCTACCTGGTTCTCCTTACATACTTTTTCAAATTTTTACAAATTTTATGTTTTTTGCTTTGGCCGAAGCAGATTTCGAGAGAAAAGTTTTGCAGGCTGTGGTGCCCTCAGAATAGGGTCCGCCTCTTCCTTTTTGTTCCCGCCCGTTATTCATTGTTTCCTCTAAAGCTTGGGTATAGTTTTCCCAATGGTAAGGAATGAAGCCGAGGACTCTCCCTATCCTAGGAAGGAAAACATAATTTCTGCTTACCAGATAAATTCCTTTCCTTCCGGATAGGGAGTCCATGGACCCAACGTTTTTTTCTTGTCTAAGGGCGGCCCCCTATTTATCTTATTCTTCTGGTACCATTTATACCCTGATATTTCTCCTAATTTTACTTGTTCCCTCGGCAGAATGACTGGTGTTATGAGGAAGTGGGAGGGATATTTAAGCCTTTGGCTGGGGTGTCTTTGCCTTCTCCTGGTGGCCAGGTGTTGTATTTCCCAACAGTAAGGAATAAAGCTGTGGACTCTCCCTATCCGTAAGGAAAGGCATTTATCTGGTAAGCATATATTATGTTTTTAGTGTTGAAAGCACTTAAATATCACAGAACTTTTGCGGTGAAGTGGTTTTATAGACCTTAGTGATTATAAGCATATTGAAACATTAAAAACAATCTGCTAAGGAAAATCTGGGAACACATAAACGGTTAATGCGTCAAGAGCATTTGTTATACCAACACGTATAGACTACATATCCAATTACATATTTGCCCTGATTATGTATAGACATTAAGCTCAACCGGATTAGCTGATCAGGTAACTGAAGGAAAATCAAATGCCTTTAACGCTGGGGAGTTATCTCTTAACTGAGAGTGATATATTCCTAAGGGGTGAAACTTTGTTTATTTTAGTGCAATTTGTAAAATTTGGCTATAGATGGGTACCTTCAGACTGATGTGAGCCTGTGTGTAAGTGTAAATGAGACATAAATCAAACAAAATCATCTGTACAGCTGGATAGTATGGGTGGAGTACATCTGACTAAGGCATGCTGACAGGCAATATGGAACTAGAGCCGAAGTACACATGCATATTATTGACGACTAATAGCGTGTCTCTGGATGCATAATAAATTGCTATTTCTCCAACATAGGTGTGTCCGGTCCACGGCGTCATCCTTACTTGTGGGATATTCTCTTCCCCAACAGGAAATGGCAAAGAGCCCAGCAAAGCTGGTCACATGATCCCTCCTAGGCTCCGCCTACCCCAGTCATTCTCTTTGCCGTTGTACAGGCAACATCTCCACGGAGATGGCTTAGAGTTTTTTAGTGTTTAACTGTAGTTTTTATTATTCAATCAAGAGTTTGTTATTTTGAAATAGTGCTGGTATGTACTATTTACTCAGAAACAGAAAAGAGATGAAGATTTCTGTTTGTATGAGGAAAATGATTTTAGCAACCGTCACTAAAATCCATGGCTGTTCCACACAGGACTGTTGAGAGCAATTAACTTCAGTTGGGGGAACAGTGAGCAGTCTTTTGCTGCTTGAGGTATGACACATTCTAACAAGACGATGTAATGCTGGAAGCTGTCATTTTCCCTATGGGATCCGGTAAGCCATGTTTATTACGATCGTAAATAAGGGCTTCACAAGGGCTTATTAAGACTGTAGACTTTTTCTGGGCTAAATCGATTCATTATTAACACATATTTAGCCTTGAGGAATCATTTTATTTGGGTATTTTGATATAATAATATCGGCAGGCACTGTTTTAGACACCTTATTCTTTAGGGACTTTCCCAAAGCATAGGCAGAGCCTCATTTTCGCGCCGGTGTTGCGCACTTGTTTTTGAGAGGCATGGCATGCAGTCGCATGTGAGAGGAGCTCTGATACTTAGAAAAGACTTTCTGAAGGCGTCATTTGGTATCGTATTCCCCTTTGGGCTTGGTTGGGTCTCAGCAAAGCAGATACCAGGGTCTGTAAAGGGGTTAAAGTTCAAAACGGCTCCGGTTCCGTTATTTTAAGGGTTAAAGCTTCCAAATTTGGTGTGCAATACTTTTAAGGCTTTAAGACACTGTGGTGAAAATTTGGTGAATTTTGAACAATTCCTTCATGTTTTTTCGCAATTGCAGTAATAAAGTGTGTTCAGTTTAAAATTTAAAGTGACAGTAACGGTTTTATTTTAAAACGTTTTTTGTACTTTGTTATCAAGTTTATGCCTGTTTAACATGTCTGAACTACCAGATAGACTGTGTTCTGAATGTGGGGAAGCCAGAATTCCTATTCATTTAAATAAATGTGATTTATGTGACAATGACAATGATGCCCAAGATGATTCCTCAAGTGAGGGGAGTAAGCATGGTACTGCATCATTCCCTCCTTCGTCTACACGAGTCTTGCCCACTCAGGAGGCCCCTAGTACATCTAGCGCGCCAATACTCCTTACTATGCAACAATTAACGGCTGTAATGGATAATTCTGTCAAAAACATTTTAGCCAAAATGAACACTTATCAGCGTAAGCGCGACTGCTCTGTTTTAGATACTGAAGAGCATGACGACGCTGATAATAATGTTTCTGAAGGGCCCCTAACCCAGTCTGATGGGGCCAGGGAGGTTTTGTCTGAGGGAGAAATTACTGATTCAGGGAACATTTCTCAACAAGCTGAACCTGATGTGATTACATTTAAATTTAAGTTGGAACATCTCCGCATTCTGCTTAAGGAGGTATTATCCACTCTGGATGATTGTGACAAGTTGGTCATCCCAGAGAAACTATGTAAAATGGACAAGTTCCTAGAGGTGCCGGGGCTCCCAGAAGCTTTTCCTATACCCAAGCGGGTGGCGGACATTGTTAATAAAGAATGGGAAAGGCCCGGTATTCCTTTCGTCCCTCCCCCCCATATTTAAAAAATTGTTTCCTATGGTCGACCCCAGAAAGGACTTATGGCAGACAGTCCCCAAGGTCGAGGGAGCGGTTTCCACTTTAAACAAACGCACCACTATACCCATAGAGGATAGTTGTGCTTTCAAAGATCCTATGGATAAAAAATTAGAAGGTTTGCTTAAAAAGATGTTGGTTCAGCAGGGTTACCTTCTACAACCAATTTCATGCGTTGTCCCTGTCGCTACAGCCGCATGTTTCTGGTTCGATGAGCTGATAAAGGCGGTCGATAGTGATTCTCCTCCTTATGAGGAGATTATGGACAGAATCAATGCTCTCAAATTGGCTAATTCTTTTACCCTAGACGCCACTTTGCAATTGGCTAGGTTAGCGGTTAAGAATTCTGGGTTTGCTTTTGTGGCGCGCAGAGCGCTTTGGTTGAAATCTTGGTCGGCTGATGCGTCTTCCAAGAACAAGCTACTTAACATTCCTTTTAAGGGGAAAACGCTGTTTGGCCCTGACTTGAAAGAGATTATCTCTGATATCACTGGGGGTAAGGGCCACGCCCTTCCTCAGGATCGGCCTTTCAAGGCAAAAAAATAAACCTAATTTTCGTCCCTTTCGTAGAAACGGACCAGCCCAAAGTGCTACGTCCTCTAAGCAAGAGGGTAATACTTCTCAAGCCAAGCCAGCTTGGAGACCAATGCAAGGCTGGAACAAGGGAAAGCAGGCCAAGAAACCTGCCACTGCTACCAAGACAGCATGAAATGTTGGCCGCCGATCCGGGACCGGATCTGGTGGGGGGCAGACTCTCTCTCTTCGCTCAGGCTTGGGCAAGAGATGTTCTGGATCCTTGGGCGCTAGAAATAGTCTCCCAAGGTTATCTTCTGGAATTCAAGGGGCTTCCCCCAAGGGGGAGGTTCCACAGGTCTCAGTTGTCTTCAGACCACATAAAAAGACAGGCATTCTTACATTGTGTAGAAGACCTGTTAAAAATGGGAGTGATTCATCCTGTTCCATTAAGAGAACAAGGGATGGGGTTCTACTCCAATCTGTTCATAAGTTCCCAAAAAAGAGGGAACGTTCAGACCAATCTTAGATCTCAAGATCTTAAACAAGTTTCTCAAGGTTCCATCGTTCAAGATGGAAACCATTCGAACTATTCTTCCTTCCATCCAGGAAGGTCAATTCATGACCACGGTGGATTTAAAGGATGCGTATCTACATATTCCTATCCACAAGGAACATCATCGGTTCCTAAGGTTCGCATTCCTGGACAAGCATTACCAGTTTGTGGCGCTTCCTTTCGGATTAGCCACTGCTCCAAGGATTTTCACAAAGGTACTAGGGTCCCTTCTAGCTGTGCTAAGACCAAGGGGCATTGCTGTAGTACCTTACTTGGACGACATTCTGATTCAAGCGTCGTCCCTTCCTCAAGCAAAGGCTCACACGGACATAGTCCGGGCCTTTCTCAGATCTCACGGATGGAAAGTGAACGTGGAAAAGAGTTCTCTATCTCCGTCAACAAGGGTTCCCTTCTTGGGAACAATAATAGACTCCTTAGAAATGAGGATATTTCTGACAGAGGCCAGAAAAACAAAGCTTCTAGACTCTTGTCGGATACTTCATTCCGTTCCTCTTCCTTCCATAGCTCAGTGCATGGAAGTGATCGGGTTGATGGTAGCGGCAATGGACATAGTTCCTTTTGCGCGCATTCATCTAAGACCATTACAACTGTGCATGCTCAGTCAGTGGAATGGGGATTATACAGACTTGTCTCCGAAGATACAAGTAAATCAGAGGACCAGAGACTCACTCCGTTGGTGGCTGTCCCTGGACAACCTGTCACAAGGGATGACATTCCGCAGACCAGAGTGGGTCATTGTCACGACCGACGCCAGTCTGATGGGCTGGGGCGCGGTCTGGGGATCCCTGAAAGCTCAGGGTCTTTGGTCTCGGGAAGAATCTCTTCTACCGATAAATATTCTGGAACTGAGAGCGATATTCAATGCTCTCAAGGCTTGGCCTCAGCTAGCGAGGGCCAAGTTCATACGGTTTCAATCAGACAACATGACAACTGTTGCGTACATCAACCATCAGGGGGGAACAAGGAGTTCCCTAGCGATGGAAGAAGTGACTAAAATCATTCTATGGGCGGAGTCTCACTCCTGCCACCTGTCCGCTATCCACATCCCAGGAGTGGAAAATTGGGAAGCGGATTTTCTGAGTCGTCAGACATTGCATCCGGGGGAGTGGGAACTCCATCCGGAAATCTTTGCCCAAGTCACTCAGCTGTGGGGCATTCCAGACATGGATCTGATGGCCTCTCGTCAGAACTTCAAAGTTCCTTGCTACGGGTCCAGATCCAGGGATCCCAAGGCGGCTCTAGTGGATGCACTAGTAGCACCTTGGACCTTCAAACTAGCTTATGTGTTCCCGCCGTTTCCTCTCATCCCCAGGCTGGTAGCCAGGATCAATCAGGAGAGGGCGTCGGTGATCTTGATAGCTCCTGCGTGGCCACGCAGGACTTGGTATGCAGATCTGGTGAATATGTCATCGGCTCCACCTTGGAAGCTACCTTTGAGACGAGACCTTCTTGTTCAGGGTCCGTTCGAACATCCGAACCTGGTTTCACTCCAGCTGACTGCTTGGAGATTGAACGCTTGATCTTATCGAAGCGAGGGTTCTCAGATTCTGTTATTGATACTCTTGTTCAGGCCAGAAAGCCTGTAACTAGAAAGATTTACCACAAAATTTGGAAAAAATATATCTGTTGGTGTGAATCTAAAGGATTCCCTTGGGACAAGGTTAAGATTCCTAAGATTCTATCCTTCCTTCAAGAAGGATTGGAAAAAGGATTATCTGCAAGTTCCCTGAAGGGACAGATTTCTGCCTTGTCTGTGTTACTTCACAAAAAGCTGGCAGCTGTGCCAGATGTTCAAGCCTTTGTTCAGGCTCTGGTTAGAATTAAGCCTGTTTACAAACCTTTGACTCCTCCTTGGAGTCTCAATTTAGTTCTTTCAGTTCTTCAGGGGGTTCCGTTTGAACCCTTACATTCCGTTGATATTAAGTTATTATCTTGGAAAGTTTTGTTTTTAGTTGCAATTTCTTCTGCTAGAAGAGTTTCAGAATTATCTGCTCTGCAGTGTTCTCCTCCTTATCTGGTGTTCCATGCAGATAAGGTGGTTTTACGTACTAAACCTGGGTTTCTTCCAAAAGTTGTTTCTAACAAAAACATTAACCAGGAGATTATCGTACCTTCTCTGTGTCCGAAACCAGTTTCAAAGAAGGAACGTTTGTTGCACAATTTGGATGTTGTTCGCGCTCTAAAATTCTATTTAGATGCTACAAAGGATTTTAGACAAACATCTTCCTTGTTTGTTGTTTATTCCGGTAAAAGGAGAGGTCAAAAAGCAACTTCTACCTCTCTCTCTTTTTGGATTAAAAGCATCATCAGATTGGCTTACGAGACTGCCGGACGGCAGCCTCCCGAAAGAATCACAGCTCATTCCACTAGGGCTGTGGCTTCCACATGGGCCTTCAAGAACGAGGCTTCTGTTGATCAGATATGTAGGGCAGCGACTTGGTCTTCACTGCACACTTTTACCAAATTTTACAAGTTTGATACTTTTGCTTCTTCTGAGGCTATTTTTGGGAGAAAGGTTTTGCAAACCGTGGTGCCTTCCATTTAGGTGACCTGATTTGCTCCCTCCCTTCATCCGTGTCCTAAAGCTTTGGTATTGGTTCCCACAAGTAAGGATGACGCCGTGGACCGGACACACCTATGTTGGAGAAAACAGAATTTATGTTTACCTGATAAATTACTTTCTCCAACGGTGTGTCCGGTCCACGGCCCGCCCTGGTTTTTTTAATCAGGTCTGATAATTTATTTTCTTTAACTACAGTCACCACGGTACCATATGGTTTCTCCTATGCAAATATTCCTCCTTAACGTCGGTCGAATGACTGGGGTAGGCGGAGCCTAGGAGGGATCATGTGACCAGCTTTGCTGGGCTCTTTGCCATTTCCTGTTGGGGAAGAGAATATCCCACAAGTAAGGATGACGCCGTGGACCGGACACACCGTTGGAGAAAGTAATTTATCAGGTAAACATAAATTCTGTTTTCCCATCCCTCACTTTTTGGCCTTCATCCAGGGTTTCTATCAGTTTCCAAACGGAGCCTAGGCATATCTCCAGTATACTGAATTCAGAGTTCTCAAAGTGTAAATAGGGTGTTGAGTCCACATAGGTAACCAAGCTTACAGTTACTCTGAACTTATTCAGACTGAAGTCATGAATAAGTTACCCCACTTCTGTTTTCAGGATGAACTTACAGATCCGTCTAGCGCCTTGAGAAGACTTGCTGCGATTATTCTCTTTAGTGGGTGCTTGGCATAATTTGACTCCTGCTCAGTGTGTAGACTCCTAGAGGTAATTGCAAGTGACAACTCAGATCTTGCGCGTCCCTGTGGTTTTTCAAGTCCCGCTGACAAGATTGCGTTGTAGCTTGGCTCGAGGTCCTCCATTGTTTTCTAGCTCAGTCTCACCTTGTTGCAAATGCCGAGTTTGAGAAGCATGGCACTCGGTCGAAGATCTAGGCTGGGACCAGTCGGCACCACCCCCGACAGGCAGAGTGTCAGAGTTGACAGGTAAGGTATCAGCAGACACCATAATTGGGAGCCAGCAGCTAAACAGGGAAGACGTGCCTGAGAGAGCTCCTGCTGCAATTTCTTTAATATAACAATGAATTGGGAATAATCTTCTGCAGTTTTCCCCAAAAACTAGCCTAGCTCTTGCAGTATACTCTCTGCATTACTAGCAGAGTCCAGCGATCTATCACTGTAGCAGATTCCCCGCCTGATTACCTCTACCAGCTGGGATACTCTCAGGCTCTTGCGGCCTACGAAAGCTATGACACTAATGGAAGTGGAAACCCTGTCAGATATATACACAGCTTTGCAGGACTTAAATATGCAAATGTCGGTTAGGTTTGTTGACCTATCTATGCACCTAAGATCTATGGCGACACAGTATGAGTCCGTAGGGCAGGATAAGCTGAAAAATGTCACTCCACCGACCTACAAGGAACAATCCTTTCAGCAAAGGGAACAGCTTAAGAGTTCTATACTAGATCCTACTGGAACACCTGGTATCTCTAACGAATGTATCCTGTTCTGCAATAGCCTGGTTTTGGGAGTTGCAGCTGGTCCCTCGGAGCATAACTACATATATTTGTTTGCACAGAGGATGTTCCTTGTGAATGTGAATGACAGGCGAACATACTGAAGCTTGGAGCCGGAAAAAATATTTGCCGCCAGACTGCAGCACTATAACAGGCGATCCTACTTGCAATTGCGGACTGGCCGATTACCCTCCCCTACAAAATGGTGAACCATCTACCTGTTCCTCAATGCCAGAGTCGGATGCATGAAGTTGGATATTATTTGGGACTTAGGGGAGAGATGTCATGTTTCATACTGATGTGGCCCACAGCTTTTCTGACATCTACGAACATAATCGTAGTGCACCTCGCTGCGAACCCCTTAAATGCACGTGCGACATGGCGGCACGAGCCCTGATGTCTTGTGAAGAGTGTCTAGTGGTGATGTTGCTGTGGAGTGCTCTGAACCTCCCGACCGTTGTGCAGTACACAAGATGGATCCGCTAAGGTGTATGAGGCTAATTTCAGATAGCGCTGATATGGTTTTATTCACATTCCTCTTCCACATTATTCCTTCACGGACAAGTTTAAGACACTTATGCTAACAATGTTTACCCATTACAGTTATAAATGCTTGATTTTTATATATAACACTTACTAAATCTGTGCACTGTTAATGTTTGTTTCTTGGTACTTGATAATCCTAATGCATGGATGCCTAGTGAATGTTCGCTCTGAAGTGAAAACCTACTATATGTAAAATAACATAATTCGCTAATGTTTGCTCCTTTTAATCAAAAGGGCTATATTACCTATATGTTCCGTGTTTTTTTTTTTTTTGGGCAGCAGCCATGTTTGCACGCATACCCGTTTAGATTAAGATGATCTCCTCTCATGTGAACTAAGTGCCTTACGAGGACTATAAGGGCTGATCTTTCTGGTTGATGTTTAGGTGTGGGGCCTGTAATGTTCTCTCACGGACCTTATTGCCATACCTATACCAGAGAGACATGATGCATTGATACTTAATATGTCAGCGTCATGTTTTTATCTTGCCTATGTTGCTCCTATAACTGAGGGGTTGATTTGCTGAGAATATATGCTTGAGGAAACTTAATTAGTACTGTTATATTACTCTCTCCCCCTATTCCTAGATCTTTATCTGCATATATGCACCTTAGATGCTTTCCTATGTTGCTAAACGTTTTTTTTTTATGTACTGAAAGTAAATACATTCTGACTACATTAGCTAAAGCAGAAGTTTTCATTGTAAAATATATATACCATTAGAATTCATACTTAGATCTGCTCTAATTTAATCCCCTCCCACCCCACCTTCCTTAGTTTAAGGTTAAGGGGTGCTTACCCGCTGTTATATTCTATAAGCACTTATATTATAATCATATGCTAGGACCCATAGTGGGACCCACACTGGTATATTTTTTCACGCACCTATATCATTGCTCATTACCACTATAAATCTCCGTCCTTTGAGGCATCAGTTTACCTGAGGCACACATGCAGAGAACTTTTATTAGAAAATGGAGGTTTAAGCTACCTATGTTCATCACGTTCGCAAATATGTATGCATCTCTGTGCACTTTTAATTTATTTAGTGTGGTCTGTGTAAGAAGTTTATATTTGTGCCATATTGTCTCTGTGATTGAACATATTCTTTGTATTGTTTTTGTTATAAACCTCAATAAAAGAATTTATATTGGGAAAAAAAAAAAAGTAATTCATCTGACCGTCTCTTTTCAGCAATCGCCATTAGACTGCCGATGATAATGCTCATGCAAACAAGAAAATAAATATTGCACATGCGACCGGGTTCTAGCTGGAATAAACAAATTATTCAAATAGACCATATAATATCTCAAATCAATTGACGGCATTAAAATTAAGCAGCGCTTTGCCGCGCCCTACGATTACAGAGGCTGTCTTAGGTTCATCCATCATAACAACATATATGTTTGTTTATATTCAGAATTATAATTTTTAAAGCATTATATTTATATCAATATTATTTACTGAAATCTATTTAAAAGGACCAGTAAACTTTTGTTTTTGTCAAACTTTATATAAGTATATTTCTTTCTTAAGACACAGTGAGTCCACAGAATCATCAATTACTGTTGGGAATATCATTCCTGGCCAGCAGGAGGAGGCAAAGACCTCCACAGCAAAGCTGTTAAGTATCACTTCACTTCCCACAACCCCCAGTCATTCTCTTTGCCTCTAGTGCAAGGAGGAGGTGAAGTAATTTGGTGTCTGATAAAGATTCTTCTATTAAGATTTTTTTTTTTTTTTTTTAAGCCAGGGCAGGCTTGCTCTGATCTTCCATCACAATCTGGGTCAAGCCGTAATCTACGTTAGTCTCTTCAGCAGGGAAGTGGTGGCTTTAAAGCAGTTAGGAACTTAAGGGATGGGACCTGCTGATTTTTCCTAACATGTTGCTGGTATAGAAAGCCTGAGTAGGTTTACTCTCTTTCCTTTTCTACAGGTCTCTGTGAGGAGCAGCATCCTCTCATACCTAGTGAGCTGTCCTCCTGCTGGGCTGCCAGATGCAGGTAAGTGCCCTTTTTTCTTCTAAGGAGGGAGATGGTGCACTTTTTATGGGGACAAAATATATCTTTGCTAGGATATTAATCATGGCAGTGTGCAGGCATTTAATGTGAGCTGTTAGAGAAGCTGTTCCCTCTTTAATGGTTATGAAGAGGTTAACAGTTGCTTGAGGCTTATTTTTTTTAAATAAGCAGATATAAATACTTATGGGTTATGTGTGATGCTATTATGTTACAGAGATCTGGGGTCCAATTTATTATTTCTTTTGCATGATGTACCGAGTCCACGGATTCATCCTAACTTGTGGGATATTGTCCTTCCTGACAGGAAGTAGCAAAAAGAGCACCACAGCAGAGCTGTCTATATAGCTCCCCCTTAACCCCACCCCCCAGTCATTCTCTTTGCTGGCTCTAAGCAGGAAGAGTAAAGAAAAGAGGTGTTAAACTGTTAGTTTTTATTTCATCTTCAATCAAGAGTTTATTTTAAATGGTACCGGTGTTGTACTATTTGCTCTTAGGCAGGACATAGATGAAGATTTCTGCCTGGAGGATGATGATCTTAGCATTTGTAACTAAGGTCCACTGCTGTTCCCACATGAGCTGGGGAGTACAGGAAAACTTCAGTGTGAGGAACGGTTTCTTGCTATACAGCAATGAGGTAAGTTCAGTCATATTTTCTGCAGAGACTGTGTTAACTCGGAAAGGCTGACAGTGTCCCCATTAGGGGAAGGGGAAGCAGTAATCCTAGTGTTATCAAAGGTTTTTACTAGCTTGCATAAAGGGTTAATTTTTTGTGGGCAACTCAACGATTGTGTCTGGGAGTAACGTTTTCTGTTTTATGGGACATTTGCTTCAGGGTTCTTTGGGATTGTTTATAACCCACATGGCTTTCAGGCAGGGTTTGTTAATTTTGTGTAGGCCCCAGCAACATCGAGTGAGATGGGCGGGGCCTATTTTCGCGCCTCAGTTGCGCATTTACAAGCAGCAAGCAACTTCTCCTGTGGTCCTAATAGTCTTCTGAGGGACTAATTGAAGCTTTCAACCCCATATTATCGCTTCCTAAGGGCAGGTAGGGCCACAGCAGAGCTGTGGTAAGGTGCTTTAGGGGTTTTTAACCGGTTTTAGATAATTATCAATCCGTTTTTTTCATTTGGGGGTCTCTTGCTTTTTTACTTGTGGTGCAATCCTTCTAAAGCTTAGTGGGTACACTGTTAAATTTTCTGGATTTTTGAAGCAATTTTAACCTGTTTTGCAGTTTGTGTATTCCTTTTTTTGTCTTAAAGGTACAGTACCGTTTTTGCAAATTGTGTTTTTTTCATTATATTAAGTGTTTTCCAAGCTTGCTTGCTTCATTACTAGCCTGTTAAACATGTCTGACACTGAGGAAACTCATTGGTCAATTTGTTTAGAAGCCATTGTGGAACCCCTTCTAAGAATGTGTCCCAATTGTACTGATATGTCTATAAATTGCAAACAGCATATTTTGACTTATAATAATTTGGAATTAAATGATTCTCAGACAGAAGGAAATCAGATTTTGCCATCTAGTTCTTCTCAAGTGTCACAACCAGTTATGCCCGCACAAGCGACGCCAAGTACTTCTAGTGCGTCGAATTCTTTCACCTTGCAAGATATGGCTTCAGTTATGATTACTACCCTCACAGAGGTTTTATCTAAACTGCCAGGGTTGCAAGGGAAGTGCAGTAGCTCTGGGTTAAGAACAAATGCTGAGCCTTCTGACGCTTTAGTAGCCGTATCCGATATTCCCTCACAATGTTCTGAGGTAGGGATGAGGGATTTGCTGTCTGAGGGAGAGATTTCTGATTCAGGAAAGATGTTCCCTCAGACAGATTCAGATATGACGGCATTTAAATGTAAGCTAGAGCACCTCCGTTTATTGCTCAGGGAGGTTTTAGCTACTCTGTATGATTGTGACCCTATTGTCGTTCCAGAGAAATCGTGTAAAATGGACAAATATTTAGAGGTTCCTGTTTACACTGATGTTTTTCCGGTCCCTAAGAGGATTTCGGACATTGTTACTAAGGAGTGGGATAGACCAGGTATTCCATTCGCTCCCCCTCCTGTTTTTAAGAAAATGTTCCCCATTTCTGACACCATAAAGGACTCATGGCAGACGGTCCCTAAGGTGGAGGGAGCTATTTCTACTCTGGCAAAGCGTACAGCTATACCTATTCAAGACAGTTGTGCTTTCATTGATCCTATGGATAAAAAGTTAGAGGGTCTCCTAAAGAAAATTTTTGTTCATCAGGGTTTTCTTCTTCTTCAACCTTTAGCGTGCATTGTTCCAGTAACCACTGCAGCTGCTTTTTGGTTTGAGGCTCTAGAAGAGGCTCTTCAGATGGAGACCCCACTAGATGATATTTTGGACAGAATTAAGGCCCTTAAGTTGGCTAATTCTTTTATTACAGACGCCCCTTTTCATCTTGCTAAGTTAGCGGCAAAGAATTCAGGCTTTGCCATTTTAGCGCGAAGAGCGTTATGGCTTAAGTCCTGGTCAGCTGATGTGTCATCTAAATCTAAGCTTTTGACCATCTATTTCAAAGGTAAGACGCTATTCGGCACTGAAAGAGATCATTTCAGACATCACTGGAGGGAAGGGTCATGCCCTCCCTCAAGATAAGTCAAATAAGACGAGGACCAAACAAAATAATTTTCGTTCCTTTTGAAACTTCAAGGGTGGTCCCGCTTCCTCTTCCCCTGCTGCAAAGCAAGAGGGGAACTTTGCTCAATCCAAGCCAACCTGGAGACCTAACCAGGCTTGGAACAAGGGTAAACAGGCCAAAAAGCCTGCTGCTGCCACTAAGATAGCATGAAGGGGTAGCCCCCTGATCCAGGACCGGATCAAGTAGGGGACAGACTTTTTCTCTTTGCTCAGGCCTGGGCAAGAGACGTTCAGGACTCCTGGGCCGTAGAAATTTTAACCCAGGGGTATCTCCTAGATTTCAAAGATTCTCCTCCAAGGGGGAGATTCCATCTTTCTCAATTGTCTGTAAAACAGACAAAAAGAGAGGCGTTCTTATGCTGTGTAGAAGACCTTTTCTCTTGTAAGGTGTATCCAGTCCACGGGTTCATCCATTACTTGTGGAATATTCTCCTTCCCAACAGGAAGTTGCAAGAGGACACCCACAGCAGAGCTTTCTATATAGCTCCTCCCCTAACTGCCACCCCTAGTCATTCTCTTGCAACTCTTGACAAGAAAAGAAGTATCAAGAGATATGTGGTGACTTAGTGTAGTTTTACCTTCAATCAAGAGTATGTTATTTTTAAACGGTACCGGCGTTGTACTGTTTTACTCTCAGGCAGAAATTAGAAGAAGAATTCTGCCTGTAGGTTTGATGATCTTAGCGGTTTGTAACTAAGGTCCATTGCTGTTCTCACACATAACTGATGAATATGGGAAAACTTCAGTTGGGGGAACGGCCTGCAGTTTACCTGCTTTGAGGTATGTTCAGTATTTTTATTTCTAGAGAGAGGAATAAGTTCTAGAAAATGCTGACAGAGCCTTGTGTATTTGAGGTAAGCCTGATGCAGTGATTTAACAGCAACTGGGTTCATGCTTACAAAACAGGGTAATACTCATGTTAATATTCATATTACTTAGTGACAAAACGTTTACATGACTTCATAAATAGGACGTTTTTTCTCTGAGGGAGATAAGTCTTTATTTGGGGCCTAGTTTCCACATGGCTAGTCAGATACTCCTAGGAGTATTTTCTTAAGGCCCCTCTGACATCCAGTACATGGTGGGAGGGGCCTATTTTAGCGCTCTAACTGCGCAGTTTTAATTCAGACTGAGACATCCAGCTTCCCTAGAGGAGTCCTCTGGCATCTGAGGACCATTTCAAATGGTTTATTTCTGCACAAAATCGTATTTAAGGGCAGGTAGGAGCCTCAGCAGAGCTGTGGCAAGGTGCTCAATTGACTTTTAACGTTTTTTAACATTTTTCAATCCGGTTTGGGGCCTAAGGGGTTAATCATCCATTTGCAAGTGGGTGCAATGTTGCTTTAGTCCATTACACACACTGTAAAAATTTCAGACTTAACTGTATTTTTACACTGTTTTGCAGTTTAAGTGCTAGTTTTTTTCTCTTAAAGGCACAGTAATGTTTTTGTTAAATTACTGTTTCACCTTTATTAAAGTGTTTTCCAAGCTTGCTTGTCTCATTACTAGTCTGTTAAACATGTCTGACATAGAGGAAATTCCTTGTTCAATATTTTTGGAAGCCATGGTGGAACCCCCTCTTAGAATGTGTACCAAATGTACTGAAATTTCTCTAAACTATAAAGACCATATTATGGCGCTTAAAACATTATCTCCAGGGGATTCTCTGACTGAAAAGAGGGAGATTATGCCATCTAACTCTCCCCATGTGTCAGAATGTATAACTCGCGCTCAAGTGACGCCAAGTACATCTAGCGCGTCTAATTCTTTTACCTTACAGGACATGGCGGCAGTTATGAATGCTACCCTCTCAGAGGTATTCTCCAAACTGCCAGGACTACAAGGAAAGCGAGACAGCTCTGGGGCTAGAACTAATACAGAGCTTTCTGACGCTTTAATGCCTGTGTCCAATATACCCTCACAATGCTCAGAAGCCGAGGCAGGTGAGCTTCTATCTGTGGGTGACTTTTCAGACTCAGGGAAGGTGTTACTTCAGTCTGATTCTGAAATGATAGCGTTTAAATTTAAGCTTGAACACCTCCGCTTATTGCTTAGGGAGGTTTTAGCGACTCTGGATGACTGTGACCCACCCCATTGTGGTTCCAGATAAATTGTGTAAAATTGACAAATTCTTTGCAGTACCTGTTTACACTGATGTTTTTCCAGTCATTAAGAGGTTTTCGGAAATTATTACTAAGGAATGGGATAGACCAGGTGTGCCGTTCCCTCCCCCTCCTGCTTTCAAAAAGATGTTTCCCATAGATGCCGCCATACGGGACTCGTGGCAGGATTAAAGCTCTTAAGTTAGCTAACTCCTTTATTTCTGACGCCATTTTTCATTTAGTCAAGCTAACGGCTAAAAATTCAGGTTTTGACATTTTGGCGCGTAGGGTGCTATGGCTTAAGTCCTGGTCAGCAGACGTTACTTCAAAGTCTAAGCTTCTTAACATCCCCTTCAAGGGACAGACCCTATTCGGGCCTGGTCTGAAGGAGATCATTTCTGATATTACTGGAGGAAAAGGTCACGCCCTTCCTCAGGATAGGTCCAATAAGTTAAGGACCAAACAGAATAATTTTCGTTCCTTTCGAAACTTCAAGAGTGGCACAGCTTCAGTTTCCTCTAATGCAAAACAAGAGGGAAATCTCGCCCAGTCCAAACCAGTCTGGAGACCTAACCAGGCTTGGAACAAGGGGAAGCAGGCCAAGAAACCTGCGGCTGCCTCTAAGACAGAATGAAGGAGTAGCCCCCGATCCGGGACTGGATCTAGTAGGGGGCAGACTTTCTCTCTTTGCCCAGGCTTGGGCAAGAGACGTCCAGGATCCCTGGGCATTAGAGATTGTTTCCCAGGGATATCTTCTGGACTTCAAAGCCTCATCTGCAAAGGGGAGATTTCATCTCTCACAATTATCTGTAAACCAGATAAAGAGAGAGGAATTCTTACGTTGTGTTCAAGACCTACTGGTTATGAGAGTGATCCACCCAGTTCCAAGGGAGGAACAAGGGCAGGGCTTCTATTCAAATCTGTTTATAGTTCCCAAAAAAGAGGGAACTTTCAGACCAATCTTGGATCTCAAGATCCTTAACAAATTTCTCAGGATCCCATCCTTCAAGATGGAGACTATCCGAACCATCCTCCCTATGATCCAGGAGGGTCAATATATGACTACCGTGGACTTAAAGGATGCTTATCTCCACATTCCGATTCACAGAGATCATCATCGGTTCCTCAGGTTCGCCTTCTTAGACAGGCATTACCAGTTTGTGGCTCTTCCCTTCGGGTTAGCTACGGCACCAAGAATCTTTATGAAGGTTCTAGGGTCCCTACTGGCGGTTCTAAGGCCACGGGGCATAGCAGTTGCTCCTTACCTAGACGACATTCTGATACAGGCGTCGACTTTTCAAATAGCCAAGTCCCATACGGACATTGTTCTGGCCTTTCTGAGGTCTCACGGGTGGAAGGTGAGCGACGAAAAGAGTTCTCTCTCCCCTCTCACAAGAGTTTCCGTCCTAGGAACACTAATAGATTCAGTAGAAATGAAATTTTTTCTGACAGAGGTCAGGTTATCAAAGCTTCTAACTTCCTGCCGTGCTTCATTCCACTTCTCGGCCGTCAGTGGCTCAGTGTATGGAAGTAATTGGCCTAATGGTAGCAGCAATGGACATAGTTCCGTTTGCCCGCCTACATCTCAGACCACTGCAACTTTGCATGCTCAATCAGTGGAATGGGGACTACACAGATTTGTCCCCTCTGCTAAATCTGGATCAAGAGACCAGGGATTCTCTTCTCTGGTGGTTATGTCAGGTCCATCTGTCCAGAGGAATGAGTTTCCGCAGGACAGAGTGGACTATAGTGACGACAGATGCCAGCCTTCTGGGCTGGGGCGCGGTCTGGAACTCCCTGAAGGCTCAGGGTTCGTGGACTCAGGAGGAGGCCCTCCTTCCGATAAACATTCTAGAACTGAGAGCGATATTCAATGCTCTTCAGGCTTGGCCTCAACTAGCTGCGGTCAGGTTCATCAGATTTCAGTCGGACAATATCACGACTGTAGCCTATATCAACCATCAGGGGGGAACAAGAAGCCCCCTGGCAATGTTGGAGGTTTCAAAGATAATTCTATGGGCAGAGGTTCACTCTTGCCATCTCTCAGCTATCCATATCCCAGGAGTAGAGAACTGGGAGGCGGATTTTCTAAGTCGGCAGACTTTTCATCCGGGGGAGTGGGAGCTCCATTCGGAGGTATTTGCCCAGCTGATTCAACTATGGGGCAAACCAGAACTGGATCTGATGGCGTCTCGTCAGAACGCCAAGCTTCTTTGTTACGGGTCCAGGTCAAGGGATCCCCAGGCAACGCTGATAGATGCTCTAGCAGTGCCCTGGTCCTTCAGCCTGGCTTATGTGTTCCCACCATTTCCTCTCCTCCCTCGTCTGATTGCCAAGATCAAGCAGGAGAGAGCTTCAGTGATTTTGATAGCACCTGCGTGGCCACGCAGGACTTGGTATGCAGATCTGGTGGACATGTCATCCCTTCCACCATGGACTCTGCCGCTGAGGTAGGACCTTCTACTCCAAGGTCCTTTCAAACATCCAAATCTAATTTCTCTGCGTCTGACTGCTTGGAGATTGAACGCTTGATTTTATCAAAACGTGGTTTCTCCGAGTCGGTCATTGATACCTTAATTCAGGCTCAAAAGCCTGTCACCAGAAAAATCTATCATAAGATATGGTGTAAATATCTTCATTGGTGTGAATCATTTCTCCAAGATGGATTGGAGAAGGGATTGTCAGCTAGTTCCTTAAAGGGACAGATTTCTGCTCTGTCCTTTTGCACAAGCGTCTGGCGAATGTTCCAGACGTTCAGGCATTTTGTCAAGCTTTAGTTAGAATCAAGCCTGTGTTTAAACCTGTTGCTCCACCATGGAGTTTAAATTTAGTTCTTAAAGTTCTTCAAGGGGTTCCGTTTGGACCTCTGCATTCCATAGATATCAAGCTTTTATCTTGGAAAGTTCTGTTTTTGGTAGCTATCTCTTCGGCTCGAAGAGTTTCAGAGTTATCTGCCTTACAGTGTGATTCCCCTTATCTGATCTTCCATACAGATAAGGTAGTTTTGCGTACCAAACCTGGGTTTCTTCCTAAATTTAGTTCTTAAAGTTCTTCAAGGGGTTCCGTTTGAACCTCTGCATTCCATAGCTATCAAGCTTTTATCTTGGAAAGTTCTGTTTTTGGTAGCTATCTCTTCGGCTCGAAGAGTTTCAGAGTTATCTGCCTTACAGTGTGATTCCCCTTATCTGATCTTCCATACAGATAAGGTAGTTTTGCGTACCAAACCTGGGTTTCTTCCTATGGTGGTATTTAATAAGAATATCAATCAGGAGATTGTTGTTCCGTCACTGTGTCCTAATCCTTCTTCAAAGAAGGAACGTCTGTTACACAATCTTGACATGGTTCGTGCTTTAAAGTTTTATTTACAAGCTACTAAGGATTTTCGTCAAACATCTGCATGGTTTGTTGTCTACTCTGGACAGAGGAGAGGCCAAAAGGCTTTGGCATCTTCTCTTTCTTTTTGGCTGAGAAGCCTAATCCGTTTAGCTTATGAGACTGCTGGCCAGCAGCCTCCTGAAAGAATTACAGCTCATTCCACTTGAGCGGTAGCTTCCACATGGGCTTTTAAACATGAGGCCTCTGTTGAACAGATTTGTAAGGCGGCGACTTGGTCTTCGCTTCATACTTTTTCTAAATTCTACAAATTTGATACTTTTGCTTCCTCGGAGGCTATTTTTGGGAGAAAGGTCTTGCAGGCAGTGGTGCCTTCCGTTTAAGTTCCTGCCTTGTCCCTCCCTTCATCCGTGTCCTATAGCTTTGGTATTGGTATCCCACAAGTAATGGATGAACCCGTGGACTGGATACACCTTACAAGAGAAAACAAAATTTATGCTTACCTGATAAATTTCTTTCTCTTGTGGTGTATCCAGTCCACGGCCCGCCCTGTCACTTTTAGGCAGGTGTTTTTTCTTTTTAAACTACAGTCACCACTGCACCCTATAGTTTCTCCTTTTTCTTGCTTGTCTTCGGTCAAATGACTGGGGGTGGCAGTTAGGGGAGGAGCTATATAGAAAGCTCTGCTGTGGGTGTCCTCTTCCAACTTCCTGTTGGAGGAGAATATCCCACAAGTAATGGATGAACCCGTGGACTGGATACACCACAAGAGAGAGAAATTTATCAGGTAAGCATAAATTTAGTTTTTACCATGGGAGTGATCTGCCCAGTTCCGAAAACAGAATAGCGGCAAGGTTTCTACTCCAATCTGTTTGTGGTTCCCAAAAAAGAGGGAACCTTCAGACCAATTCTAGATCTCAAGATCCTAAACCAATTCCTAAGAGTTCCATCCTTCAAGATGGAGACCATTCGGACTATTTTACCAATGATCCAGGAGGGTTAATATATGACTACCGTGGATCTAAAGGATGCGTATCTACATATTCCTATACACAAAGATCATCACCAGTTCCTCAGGTTTGCCTTTCTGGACAGGCATTACCAGTTTGTGGCTCTTCCCTTCAGGTTGGCCACGGCGCCAAGGGTCCCTTCTGGCGGCTTTAAGGCCAAGGGGCATAGCAGTGGCACCTTTTCTAGATGACATCTTAATTCAAGCGTCGTCTTTCCAACTTGCCAAGTCTCACACGGACTTAGTGTTGGCCTTTCTAAGATCTCATGGGTGGAAGGTGAACATAAAAAAGAGTTCTCTTATTCCTCTCACAAGAGTTCCATTCCTGGGAACTCTGATAGATTCGGTGGACATGAAAATATTTCTGACGGAGGTCAGGAAATCAAAGATTTTAACCACCTGCCGAGCTCTTCATTCCATTCCTCGGCCGTCAGTGGCTCAGTGTATGGAGGTAATCAGACTTATGGTAGCGGCAATGGACATAGTTCCGTTTGCTTGCTTGCATCTCAGACCACTGCAACTATGCATGCTCAAACAGTGGAATGGGGATTATGCAGATTTAGCTCCTCAGATAAATCTGGATCAAGAGACCAGAGACTCTCTTCTTTGGTGGTTGTCACAGGATCACCTGTCCAGAGGAATGTGTTTCCGCAGGCCAGCGTGGGTTATTGTGACGACTTACGCCAGCCTACTGGGCTGGGGTGCAGTCTGGAATTCCCTGAAAGCACAGGGTTTGTGGACTCGATAAATATTCTGGAATTAAGAGCGATATTCAATGCTCTTCAGGCGTGGCCTCGGCTGGCTTCCGCCGGATTCATCAGGTTTCATTCGGACAACATCACGACTGTAGCTTATATCAATCATCAGGGGGAAACAAGGAGTTCCTTGGCGATGATAGAAGTTTCCAGGATAATCCGATGGGCAGAGTCTCACTCTTGCCATCTATCAGCGATCTATATCCCAGGGGTGGAGAACTGGGAAGCAGATTTTCTAAGTCGTCAGACTTTTCATCCGGGGGAGTGGGAGCTCCATCCGGAGGTGTTTGCTCAACTGGTTCAGCTATGGGGCACACCAGAATTGGATCTGATGGCGTCTCGTCAGAACCCAAACTTCTTCGTTATGAAACCAGGTCAAGAGATCTTCAGACAGTACTGATAGATGCTCTAGCAGTACCCTGGTCGTTCAACATGGCTTATGTGTTTCCACCATTTCCTCTCCTTCCACGTCTGATTGCCAGAATCAAACAGGAGAGAGCTTCAGTGATTTTGATAGCGCCTGCGTGGCCACGCAGGACTTGGTATGCAGACCTGGTGGAGATGTCATCTCTGCCACCATGGACTCTGCCACTGAGACGGGACCTTTTGATTCAAGGTCCATTCAAGCATCCAAATCTAATTTCTCTGCAACTGACTGCCTGGAGATGGAACGCTTGATTTTATCAAAGCGGGGTTTCTCTGAGTCGGTCATAGATATCTTGATTCAGGCTCGAAAGCCTGTCACCAGGAAGATCTATCATAAGATATGGCGTAAATATCTTTTTTGGTGCGAATCCAAAGGCTACTCATGGACTAAGATCAGGATTCCTAGGATTTTGTCTTTTCTCCAAGAAGGATTGGAGAAAGGATTGTCCGCTAGTTCCTTAAAGGGACAGATATCTGCTTTGTCTATTCTGTTGCACAAGCGTCTGGTAGATATCCCAGACGTTCGGGTTTTTTGTCAGGCTTTAGTTAGAATTATGCCTGTGTTTAAACCTGTTGCTCCGCCATGGAGTCTAAATTTAGTTCTTAAAGTTCTTCAGGGGGTTCCGTTTGAACCCATGCATTCCATAGATATTAAGCTCCTATCTTGGAAAGTTCTGTTTCTAGTTGCTATCTCTTCAGCTCGAAGAGTTTCTGAACTATCTGCATTACAATATGACTCGCCTTATCTTGTTTTCCATGCTGATAAGGTGGTTTTGCATACCAAACCTGGGTTCCTCCCTAAGGTTATTTCTAACAGGAATATCAATCAGGAAATTGTTGTTCCTTCTCTGTGTCCTAATCCTTCTTCTAAGAAGGACCGCCTGTTGCACAACTTGGACGTGGTTCGTGCCTTGAAGTTTTATTTGCAGGCAACCAAAGATTTTCGCCAATCACCTTCTTTGTTTGTTGTCTATGCTGGAGAGCGTAGAGGTCAAAAGGCTACGGTTACCTCTCTTTCCTTTTGGCTGAAAAGCATCATGCGTTTGGCTTATGAGAATGCTGAACAGCAGCCTCCTGAAAAAATTACAGCTCACTCCACTAGAGCGGTGGCTTCCACATGGGCTTTTAAAAATGATGCTTCTGTTGAACAGATTTGTAAGGCTGTGACTTGGTCTTCGCTTCATACCTTTTCCAAATTTGATACTTTTGCTTCTTCGGAGGCTATTTTTGGGAGAAAGGTTTTGCAAGCAGTGGTGCCTTCCATTTAGGTTCCTGTCTTGTCCCTCCCTTCATCCCACAAGTTAGGATTAATCCGTGGACTCGGTACATCTTGCAAAAGAAAACAAAATGTATGCTTACCTGATAAATTTCTTTCTTTTGCGATGTACCGAGTCCACGGCCCGCCCTGTCTATTCAAGACATTATGTAAACTTCAGTCACCTCTGCACCTTTATAGTTTCTCCTTTTCTTCCTTGGCCTTCGGTCAAATGACTGGGGGGTGGAGTTAAGGGGGGAGCTATATAGACAGCTCTGCTGTGGTGCTCTCTTTGCTACTTCCTGTCAGGAAGGACAATATCCCACAAGTTAGGATGAATCCGTGGACTCGGTACATCGCAAAAGAGAGAAATTTATCAGGTAAGCATACATTTAGTTTTTTGCCTTTCTTTCAAACTCTTTCAGTTTGTGACTCTTCCCTTTGGCTTTGCCATAGTTCTCAGAGGGGGCTATATAGCCAGTGATCAGGTTTCAGGGAATGGCTGTGATGCCTTTCCTGGACGTCATAAGGTTCAGGCGCCATCTTTTCAACAAGCAAACTCTCTTACAGAGATGTTGTTGTTTTTTTCTTCATTCCATGGATGGAAGAGAATCTGAAGATTCCTTGTTCCAACCATTTTATTTTACCTGAAAATATTTTTGATAGAAGATTCTTTCCTCTTGCCTCTTTTGGCACTACTGTTTGGCCTTTCAGTGGCTCAATGTTTGGAATAGGGCGGTGAGGTAGCTCAGTTGGTAAGTGCCCTGACTACAAAAAGCCTGTTTCAAAGATTCAAGGTCACAGGTTCAAATCCTGGCAGGGCCGACTCAGCCTTTCATCCTTCTGAGGTCGATAAAATGAGTACCATTAAATTGGGTGATAATAACAACTATTAAGAATTCTGGGAGCGGACTTCTTGAGCAGTCAGATTTTTCATTCCGGGGAGTAGGTTGTTCTCTAGGTTATCCATCATATAGGGGGTGCTGGAGTTGGAGATGGCAGTACGCCAAGCTTCCAAGTTATGTGAAAGATCTAGAGATCAGCAGGCTGCGTTGTTCATTTCCCTGACACTTCTGTGGAACTTTAGTCTGACATCCCTGTTCCTCAGTTTGCTCTCCTTCCATGAGTCATTGCTCATTTCATAGGGGACTGAGCATCAGTATTTTAATAGTTCCTGCATAGTCTCATAGGATCTGGTAAACAGATCTGGCGGAGTTGTATTGCTTCCACCTTGGTGGTTGTTCTTGAGGAAGGACCCTCTAATTCAGGGTTCATTCTTTTCTCCAACTTTTGTTTTTCTCTGAAACTTTCTGGTTGGAGTTGGAATGCTTAGTTCTGTCTAAGCATGTTTTTTCTGTATTGTCTTTGAGACCAGGATTCAGGCCCGCAAGCCTGTTACTGATTACTATTTCCATAAGGTATGGCGTTAATGCCTGATTGTTGTGACATCACTTTGATTGATCCCATCTAAGAATCTGCTGTTATACATATTCAGATAGTGGACCGGGGGCCTTGTGGCTCTGTCTCGGTGGATAGATTTAGATCTGTCGACTTGAGATTGTTCCCTGTGGATCAGAGAGCGAAATTAGTGGTAGAAGCGTTCGCTTAAAGGGACAGTCAACACCAGAATGTTTGTTGTTTAAAAAGAAAGATAATCCCTTTATTACCCATTCCCCAGTTTTGCATAACCAACACTGTTCTAGAAATACACTTTTTACATCTGATTACCTTGTATCTATGCCTCTGCAAACTGCCCCCTTATTTCAGTTCTTTTGACAGACTCGCATTTTATCCAATCAGTGCTCACTTCAGGGCTTCACGTGCATAAGCACAATGTTATCTATATGAAACACATGAACTAATGCCCTCTAGTGGTCAATATACATTCAGATTAGAGGCAGTCTTTAATGTCTAAGAAATTTGAACCTCCTAGGTTTAGCTTTCAACTAAGAATATCAAAAGAACAAAGCAGAATTGGTGATAAAAGTAAATTGGAAAGTTATTTAAAATTACATTCCCTATTAAAATCATGAAAGGTTTTTTTTTTTGGACTTGACTGTCCCTTTAACTTGCGAGAGACAGCAGGTTTTTTTCTCCTAAGGGGAAATATTGTTTGGGAATTCTTGTTCCATCTCTGTGTCCTCATTCTTATTCTTGAGGAATATGTGTGCACAATTTTGATGTTGTGCATGTTTAATTTTTTTCTTCTGTTTTGTTTGTTTTCTCTGTTCTGGAAAACGTCTGCTACTTCTCTTTCTCTGGTTGAGAAGTTTAATTGTTTGCTTTTCAGACTGCGGGGCTGCAGTCTCCTGAGAGAGTTATGCCTCATTGCTCGTGGGCTGTCTCTCTTTTTCTTGGGCTTTCAAACATTTTTTTCAAAAATTAGATTTTTACTTCTGCTGAGGATTTTTGCTTTTGGGAGTGAGTTTATTCAAATGATGGTGCCGTCTGTTTAGGTTACCTGTCTTGTCACTCCCTAATCATCTGTGTCCTCTAGCTTAGGTATTGATTCCCAACAGTAATTGAAATTCTTCAGATTTTGCTCCAGGATTTAAAGATTTTGTACCGTCTACTATATCTGAAATGTTGGCGGCCATACCCCCTCCAAGTAAGTATAAGAAGGTGGTTACTGATAATCCTTCCTCACTTGAGTAAATCTGTTAAATGTTCCTCTTTTTTTTTTTTATTTAAAATTTGAACACCATTTTCTTTTTATTATTTTTTGCTATTAATAAAGGTGTAATTATTTTTGCACTTCTCGTCTCAGTCTGATTCCTGGCACCCTGACACCTTGGTGGTTTCGTCTGGCCTACATTTTTCCTCATCTTGTTACTAAGGTTAATAGCCAGGATCAAGCAGGAGGTGTCATCAGAGTATGTGTGTATGTATATATGTGTATGTGTGTGTATGTATGATCCACCCAGCTAGAGACAACTACCTGGGTGCAGATATGTAACCAATATGTAATCAAAAGAAGTGCACTCACAGGAATATTTGGGTCTAAAAAGCCAAAATTTATTTTAATGTTTCGGGGAAGTTTGCATCCCCTTCATCAGAACATCAGACCCAAATATTCCTGTGAGTGCACTTCTTTTGAATGAGAATAAATATATTTATATATATATATATATATATATATATATATATATATACACAAACACACACACACACTCATAGATATATATATATTACAAGTATTATCCGCACCTCTCATATGAAGGAAGTCAAAAGTAATTATTTTTTTTATTATTATGAACAATTAAAATCAATGAAAAAAATCCACAGTCTTATCCCTTGATCGCTGGCATGTACAAAGACTCCAACCAGACTGCTATTTGAAGCTAAATGTTTATAATTAGACAACTGATGTAATTAATCCTTAAAGGGACATATTCTTACATTCTATGGCTAACATTGAATTCTTGTGTGTATTGTTTATTTACTTTATACATGTATAAATCGAATTTCGACTTTTCATCATTGATAAGAGAAGAAAGACAAAAAGAATAAAAAACAATTACTAGCATCATTGTATAAATAAATAAATAACTCAAAAACTCTTATTTTAGAACTTTTTTCAAAGTAATATATTTGTAATATTGACTTAATAAAATAAATTGACATCCATAATTGAGTTTAAATCATTTGGGTATTTAGATTGTAACTTAAAAATCCATAGAACCTTTCTCCAACAGTCATTCCCTATCTCTACCCCTTCTATGTCTAGGAACATGATCAATTCCTTGTATTTGTAAAATGTTTGGCAATTGGAGTGTTACTGAAATAACTGAATGGTCTAAGACTCTATATTTCTTAGTGTCTGTTTGCTATAGACTGAGAAATTAATTATATATGATCATTATACCATTGCTAAAACAACCAATGTTATGGTGGCCTAGGACTTTTGCATAGCACTGCTTAACAGACCTCATAGAATGGATGAATGCTAGCTGTCTCAAAGTGAACCCGGACAAAACAGAGTTACTCTTGGTGAGGGGACCCCGGGCATCAAAAATATCCCACGATCACTCAACTGGCCTGGAGCTTGGAGGCTCTGAACTCGTTAGTTCAGCAAAGGTATGAAACATCAGAGTGCTGATTGACACTGGACTATCTTTTAAACAGTACATTTTCTCTGTAATAAAATCTGCCTACTTTCAGCTGAAAAACATAGCCAGGATCCTACACTTAATTCCACCGGATGATATGCCAACATTAATCCATACATTTGTATCCTCTAGACTAGATTACTGCAATGCACTTTACTTGGGCCTCCCAAAAAAAGAACTCCATCGCCTTCAGACAGTACAAAACGCAGCAGCCAGACTATTGACCAATCAAACTCGCTCCTGCCACATAACACCTGTTCTCCACTCCCTGCATTAGCTTCCAATTAAATGGCGAACATATTTTAAAATTGGCCTGCTGACCTTCAAAGCCTTAAACAACCAAGGCCCACAGTACCTGAAAGAGCTCCTGGCACCCTACATCCCATCCCGTTCACTTAGGTCAGCCAACACATCCCTCCTCTCAGTGCCAAGAATAAGGACAAACTCAGGCTTAAGAGCATTCGGCCACGCTGCCCCTACTTTCTGGAACTCTTTACCGTGCGCAATCAGTTAGGCACCGTCCTTACAGACTTTTTAAAAAAAGCTAAAGACCCACCTCTTCCATCAGTCATTCAGTCCGCTTATCTGACCTTCAGAAACTCCTCTAACTTTTATGTCTTATGTTGGTATATTTGTAAAGTGCTTTTAGTCTCACAGGGAGAAAAGCGCTATATAAATTGCAAATTATTATATTATTATTATTATTATTATTATATAGGAATATCGATTTATAATTACATAAAACATATTCTGCTATGTGCAGAACATTGGAATGACAAATATGTTTACATGTTCATCTACTTAAATGCAAAGGGCTCCAATACACTTACACATATAGATACATATGTACACAAATATAGACATAATATATCTGTCTGTAAATACATATATACACATATAAATACGCATATACTGTACTTTGTAATGTATTTTTTATGTGTTTTGTGCAACTTTTTAGTTTCGTGTAACATTTAACCAGAACTCTGAAGTCGCAGTAATCATTCTAGCATAAATCAAGTTTGTGCTCAACCAATCGCGTTTACTTTCAACTCGTAATACCAGCGCTAAGCCTGATGAACGCAAACACCTGCGATAAACCCCTTGTTGCTCGCTCAGAAAGATAGTACAGTATTATAATGAGAAAGGTAATAGTTGTTGTATTGACTAACCTTTGCTTTTTAGAACACAAGCCAAAGATGCAGGCATAGGAGATTGTATGGTAATTCTTATTAAAAAAAAAAAAAAAAAAAAAAAAATTTGAATATAAATAAGTCTGGATTAAGGAGTATTTCTGGATTTGGGGATCTCTACCTGAAAATACTGTAAATACTGAGCAAATAGAATTGTCAGATCTACATAAGTTGTGCACACCTTTTTTATATATATAAAAAAAATGTAAATTCAAATAAATAAATGTGAGTTTTGTCAATAGATCATGCACACCTAATTAGGTCATCTCTGAACTGATCGTTCTTTAAAAAAGAAAAAAAATATGGTGTAGTGTCAGTTCCCAATCTAGATCTTTCTGTAACAAAAAAAAAACTCAGTCTGGAGCAAGACTTCCAGATTAAAGATTTCTCAGCATTATCCATGCAGGAGCTGTTGTTTTCAATACTGCCAAATAAAGGCAAAAAACTTCAGTTTGTATTTAATAATAATAAATGTAAAGATTAAATTTAAAATAGACCAGGGAATGGAAGGAGCTGAGTACATCTCAAATATTCAATGTTGATTTTTAAAAGTTAAATTTATGTCTTTGCATGTATTTAATACTTATTTAAAGGGACATAATACTCATGCTAAATCACTTGAAACTGATGCAGTATAACTGTAAAAAGCTGACAGGAAAATATCTCCTGAGCATCTCTATGTAAAAAAGGACGATATTTTACCTCACAATCTCCTCAGCTCAGCAGAGTAAGTTCTGTGTAAAAAGTTATACTCAGCTGCTCCCAGCTGCAGGTAAAAAAAAATGAAGCCAATTAGCATCAGCAGTGCTGAGTTCATGAACTCTTTTACTGTGATCTCATGAGATTTGACTTAACTCTCATGAGAATTCATTGTTACACTGAATAGGAAAATAACATGAGTGCACAAGGCTCATCCTTTCAGCTGTCCCGGGACAGACATACTAATATGCTGCTTAGAAATCCTTTACAATGGGATGTGGCTACTGAGGAACTTTTGAGGTAAAATATCTTTCTTTTTTACATAGAGATGTTCAGGTGATATTTTCTAGTCAGCTTTTTACAGCTATGCTGCATCACTTTCAAGTGTTTAAACATTTGGGTATTATGGCCCTTTAAAGAGACCTTAAACACTTTGAGATTTATAATTTTATATTACAATCATATGTATAAAAAACTCTGCAATATACTGATATATATTTTATGTATTTCATTCAATATTGGTCTGATGAAGGGGTGAACACTCCGAAACGTCACTGGTTTATATGGAATAAAACACTTTTTTTCTTTCATGTAATTAGCAAGAGTCCATGAGCTAGTGACGTATGGGATATACATTCCTACCAGGAGGGGCAAAGTTTCCCAAACCTCAAAATGCCTATAAATACACCCCTCACCACACCCACAAATCAGTTTTACAAACTTTGCCTCCCATGGAGGTGGTGAAGTAAGTTTGAGCTAGATTCTTCGTTGATATGCGCTTCGCAGCAGGCTGGAGCCCGGTTTTCCTCTCAGTGTGCAGTGAATGTCAGAGGGATGTGAAGAGAGTATTGCCTATTTGAATTCAATGATCTCCTTCTACGGGGTCTATTTCATAGGTTCTCTGTTATCGGTCGTAGAGATTCATCTCTTACCTCCCTTTTCAGATCGACGATATACTCTTATATATACCATTACCTCTACTGATTCTCGTTTCAGTACTGGTTTGGCTTTCTACTACATGTAGATGAGTGTCCTGGGGTAAGTAAGTCTTATTTTTGTGACACTCTAATCTATGGTTGGGCACTTTTATATAAAGTTCTAAATATATGTGTTTAATCATTTATTTGCCTTGATTCAGGATGTTCAACATTCCTTATTTCAGACAGTCAGTTTCATTATTTGGGATAATGCATTTGAATAATCAATTTTTTCTTGCCTTAAAATTTGACTTTTTTTCCTGTGGGCTGTTAGGCTCGCGGGGGCTGAAAATGCTTCATTTTATTGCATCATTCTTGGCGCTGACTTTTTTGGCGCAAAAAAATTTTCTTTGTCATTTCCGGCGTCATACCTGTCGCCGGAAGTTGCGTAATTTTTTTGACGTTTTTGCGCCAAAAGTGTCGGCTTCACCGGATGTGGCGTCATTTTTGGCGCTTAAAGCATTTAGGCGCCAAATAATGTGGGCGTCTTTTTTGGCGCTAAAAAATCTGGGCGTCAAACTGTCATTTAAGGAATTTGATCAATTTTGCTTTATATGTTGTTTTTTCTATTACATATTGCAAGATGTCTCAGATTGACCCTGAATCAGAAGATACTTCTGGAAAATTGCTGCCTGATGCTGGATCTACCAAAGATAAGTGTATTTGTTGTAAACTTATGGTAACTGTTACTCCGGCTGTTGTTTGTAAAGAATGTCATGACAAACTTGTTAATGCAGATAAGATTTCCTTTAGTAATGTTCCATTACCTGTTGCTGTTCCATCAACATCTAATATTCAGGGTGTTCCTGTTAACATAAGAGATTTTGTTTCTAAATCTATTAAGAAGGCTATGTCTGTTATTCCCCCTTCTAGTAAACGTAAAAAGTCTTTTAAAACTTCTCATTTTTCAGATGAATTTTTAAATGAACATCATCATTCTGATTCTGATAATGATTTTTCTGGTTCAGAGGATTCTGTTTCAGAGGTTGATACTGATAAATCTTCATATTTATTTAAAATGGAATTTATTCGTTCTTTACTTAAAGTCTTAATTGCATTAGAAATAGAGGAATCTGGTCCTCTTGATACTAAATCTAAACGTTTGAATACAGTTTTTAAACCTCCTGTAGTTATTCCAGAGGTTTTTCCCGTCCCTGATGCTATTTCTGAAGTAATTTCTAGGGAATGGAATAATTTGGGTAATTCATTTACTCCTTCTAAACGGTTTAAGCAATTATATCCTGTGCCATCTGACAGATTAGAGTTTTGGGACAAAATCCCTAAGGTTGATGGGGCTATCTCCACTCTTGCTAAACGTACTACTATTCCTACGGCAGATAGTACTTCCTTTAAGGATCCTTTAGATAGGAAAATTGAATCCTTTCTAAGAAAAGCTTACTTATGTTCAGGTAATCTTCTTAGACCTGATATATCTTTGGCGGATGTTGCTGCAGCTTCAACTTTCTGGTTGGAAGCTTTAGCACAACAAGTAACAGATCATAATACTCATAGCATTGTTAATCTTCTTCAACATGCTAATAACTTTATTTGTGATGCCATCTTTTATATCATTAGGGTTGATGTCAGGTATATGTCTTTAGCTATTTTAGCTAGAAGAGCTTTATGGCTTAAAACTTGGAATGCTGATATGTCTTCTAAGTCAACTTTGCTTTCCCTTTCTTTCCAAGGTAATAAATTGTTTGGTTCACAGTTGGATTCTATTATTTCAACTGTTACTGGGGGGAAAGGAACTTTTTTACCACAGGATAAAAAATCTAAAGGTAAATTTAGGTCTGCTAATCGTTTTCGTTCCTTTCGTCACAATAAGGAACAAAAACCTGATCCTTCCCCTACAGGAGCAGTATCAGTTTGGAAACCATCTCCAGTCTGGAATAAATCCAAGCCTTTTAGGAAGCCAAAGCCAGCTCCCAAGTCCACATGAAGGTGCGGCCCTCATTCCAGCTCAGCTGGTAGGGGGCAGTTTACGTTTTTTCAAAGAAATTTGGATCAATTCGATTCACAATCTTTGGATTCAGAATATTGTTTCACAAGGGTACAGAATAGGCTTCAAGATAAGGCCTCCTGCAAGAAGATTTTTTCTTGCCTGTGTCCCAATAAATCCAGTGAAGGCTCAAGCATTTCTGAAATGTGTTTCAGATCTAGAGTTGGCTGGAGTAATTGTGCCAGTTCCAGTTTTGGAACAGGGGCTGGGGTTTTACTCAAATCTCTTCATTGTACCGAAGAAGGAGAATTCCTTCAGACCAGTTCTGGATTTAAAAATATTGAATCGTTATGTAAGGATACCAACATTCAAAATGGTAACTATAAGGACTATTCTGCCTTTTGTTCAGCAAGGGCATTATATGTCCACAATAGATTTACAAGATGCATATCTGCATATTCCGATTCATCCAGATCACTATCAGTTTCTGAGATTCTCTTTTCTAGGCAAGCATTACCAGTTTGTGGCTCTGCCGTTTGGCCTAGCAACAGCTCCAAGGATTTTTACAAAGGTTCTCGGTGCCCTTCTATCTGTAATCAGAGAACAGGGTATTGTGGTATTTCCTTATTTGGACGATATCTTGGTACTTGCTCAGTCTTCACATTTAGCAGAATCTCATACGAATCGACTTGTATCGTTTCTTTGAGAACATGGTTGGAGGATCAATTTACCAAAGAGTTTGTTGATTCCTCAGACAAGGGTAACCTTTTTAGGTTTCCAGATAGATTCAGTGTCCATGACTCTGTCACTGACGGACAAGAGACGTCTAAAATTGGTTTCAGCTTGTCGAAACCTTCAGTCTCAATCATTCCCTTCGGTAGCCTTATGCATGGAAATTCTAGGTCTTATGACTGCTGCATCAGACGCGATCCCCTTTGCTCGTTTTCACATGTGACCTCTTCAGCTCTGTATGCTGAACCAGTGGTGCAAGGATTATACAAAGATATCACAATTAATATCTTTAAAACCGATTGTACGACACTCTCTAACGTGGTGGACCGACCATCATCGTTTAGTTCAGGGGGCTTCTTTTGTTCTTCCGACCTGGACTGTGATCTCAACAGATGCAAGTCTGACAGGTTGGGGAGCTGTATGGGGGTCTCTGACAGCACAAGGGGTTTGGGAATCTCAGGAAGCGAGATTACCAATCAACATTTTGGAACTCCATGCGATTTTCAGAGCTCTTCAGTCGTGGCCTCTTCTAAAGAGAGAGTCGTTCATTTGTTTTCAGACAGACAATATCACAACCGTGGCATATGTCAATCATCAAGGAGGGACTCACAGTCCTCTGGCTATGAAAGAAGTATCTCGAATACTTGTATGGGCGGAATCCAGCTCCTGTCTAATTTCTGCGGTTCATATCCCAGGTATAGACAATTGGGAAGCGGATTATCTCAGTCGCCAAACATTACATCCGGGCGAATGGTCTCTTCACCCAGAGGTATTTCTTCAGATTGTTCAAATGTGGGGACTTCCAGAAATAGATCTGATGGCTTCTCATCTAAACAAGAAGCTTCCCAGGTATCTGTCTAGATCCAGGGATCCTCAGGCGGAAGCAGTGGATGCATTGTCACTTCCTTGGAAGTATCATCCTGCCTATATCTTTCCGCCTCTAGTTCTTCTTCCAAGAGTGATTTCCAAGATTCTAAAGGAGCGTTCGTCTGTTCTGCTGGTGGCTCCAGCATGGCCTCACAGGTTTTGGTATGCGGATCTTGTCCGGATGGCTACTTGCCAACCGTGGACTCTTCCGTTAAGACCAGACCTTCTATCGCAAGGTCCTTTTTTTCCATCAGGATCTCAAATCCTTAAATTTGAAGGTATGGAGATTGAACGCTTGATTCTCAGTCATAGAGGTTTCTCTGACTCAGTCATTAATACTATGTTACAGGCTCGTAAATCTGTGTCTAGGAAGATATATTATCGAGTCTGGAAGACTTACATTTCTTGGTGTTCTTCTCATCATTTTTCTTGGCATTCTTTTAGAATTCCTAGAATTTTACAGTTTCTTCAGGATGGTTTGGATAAAGGTTTTTTTCTGCAAGTTCCTTGAAAGGACAAATCTCTGCTATTTCTGTTCTTTTTTACAGAAAGATTGCTAATCTTCCTGATATTCATTGTTTTGTACAGGCTTTGGTTCGTATAAAACCTGTCATTAAGTCAATTTCTCCTCCTTGGAGTTTGAATTTGGTTCTGGGGGCTCTTCAAGGTCCTCCGTTTGAACCTATGCATTCGCTGGATATTAAATTACTTTCTTGGAAAGTTTTGTTTCTTTTGGCCATCTTTTCTGCTAGAAGAGTTTCTGAATTATCTGCTCTTTCTTGTGAGTCTCCTTTTCTGATTTTTCATCAGGATAAGGCGGTTTTGCGAACTTCATTTAAATTTTTACCTAAGGTTGTGAATTCTAACAACATTAGTAGAGAAATTGTGGTTCCTTCATTGTGTCCTAATCCTAAGAACTCTAAGGAAAGATCGTTGCATTCTTTGGATGTAGTTAGAGCTTTGAAATATTATGTTGAAGCTCCTAAAGATTACCGAAAGACTTCTAGTCTATTTGTTATCTTTTCTGGATCCAGGAAAGGTCAAAAGGCTTCTGCCATTTCTTTGGCATCTTGGTTAAAATCCTTGATTCATCATGCTTATGTCGAGTCGGGTAGAACTCCGCCTCAAAGGATTACAGCTCATTCGACTAGGTCAGTCTCTACTTCCTGGGCATTTAGGAATGAAGCTTCGGTTGATCAGATTTGCAAAGCAGCAACTTGGTCTTCTTTGCATACTTTTACTAAATTCTACCATTTTGATGTGTTTTCTTCTTCTGAAGCAGTTTTTGGTAGAAAAGTACTTCAGGCAGCTGTTTCAGTTTGATTCTTCTGCTTATAATTTCAGTTTTTTTCATTATAAGATTTAAACTTTATTTTGGGGTGTGGATTATTTTTCAGCGGAATTGGCTGTCTTTATTTTATCCCTCCCTCTCTAGTGACTCTTGCGTGGAAGATCCACATCTTGGGTATTCATTATCCCATACGTCACTAGCTCATGGACTCTTGCTAATTACATGAAAGAAAACATAATTTATGTAAGAACTTACCTGATAAATTCATTTCTTTAATATTAGCAAGAGTCCATGAGGCCCACCCTTTTTTGAGGTGGTTATGATTTTTTTGTATAAAGCAATTCCTTATTTTATATGCTTTCTCACTTTTTTCTTATCACCCCACTTCTTGGATATTCGTTAAACTGATTTGTGGGTGTGGTGAGGGGTGTATTTATAGGCATTTTGAGGTTTGGGAAACTTTGCCCCTCCTGGTAGGAATGTATATCCCATACGTCACTAGCTCATGGACTCTTGCTAATATGAAAGAAATAAATTTATCAGTTAAGTTCTTACATAAATTATGTTATTTCACCTGTATCAAGTCCAGTGAGTGCTTGTGTTATAACTTGGATATTTGAACTTTCTATAGCACCCTGGCAGAATTGAAATTTACTGTTCTTGGGAGTGCACTTATTTCAATGGATTATATATATATATATATATATATATATATATATATATATATATATATATATATATATATAAGAATTATGTGTGAATGGAAACTTGCTATTATCGTGTTGCTTAAGGGTGCTCTGGTATCAGAACACTGGAAATCCACTTATTTAATAAAATCTATATAAGTGAAATTGTAACTGGTGCAGACCCATATTATATATAAATATATATATATATTCCCTGATTATCTCAGTAATTATCTAATTAGGTGCTTTTTGTAGATTGTCACATAATATTGTAATTGACAATTTTATTTGTTGACTTTTTACACGAAGGTTTGCACAATGTATGTGGGGTTTTAGTTTAATTTTGATCTTGGAATGAATAATGCCTAACATAAATTATAGCTAAAACCATTCCTTAAACATTTTTTTTGTAGGTTTAAAGTTGAAGAAGCAGTAAATCTGAAGGATGTTTTAAAACGACTAGGTATCACTGAAATCTTCAGTGGACAAGCTGACCTCTCTGCAATTTCTGGTAAAACAATGACACACCCATATATTAAATTTATTTGCTTTTTTTAACCTTGCAAATTAGAAATAACTGACCTTGTGGTTTCTAAGTAAGTGGCTGAGGTAGAGTCTCAGAAAATTGCAATTTCAGCAAGATTATCTTAAAAAAAAAATAATCTATCAATACTACTGAACTTTTCTTTATTAATGGGACAATGAACATATGCTTTTTTATTTTTACCTTAATCGTTGCAATAAGTTAGTAATCCTCTAAAAAAATAAAAAAATAATCTCTGAATGTCCAGTATCTCACTCAATATTCTTTGATGAGTTTGTTTCCTTTCCATTCTCAACCAACCCCCCATCCAAAAAGTTCTGTCAGCAGATGGTACAGCCAATCAGAAGTCATACAAACCAAGCAATTTCCTATTGAGCCTTAAAGTGATTGTAAACTTTAGGTAATCAAATGCCATAAATGTAATCTTTGTCAATAAAGTGTTCTTTATTTTTTTTATTCTTTTATATCTGTGGAAAGGGTTAAATCCATGTCTGTATTAATGCTTCTATAACAATGTTATGCTGGCCCACTGGGATGAACTTTTTTTTTTAATGAAAATTCCAATAAACATCCAATCGGTGTGTGTGTCATGACACTCTTGAAGCCCAGCCTGTTGAAAGCCCTTAAGAAGCCTATGTAGAGAGTGGGTGAGACTGCTCTTTGTCACAGCCTAACAAAAAGAGTAAATGAAAGGAAAGCGGAAGATCAGAAGATACCAAGTAGGATTATAAATCTTTTATTATAAAATGACATATACTTTTTTTTTTAATTATGTGGTTTTGCTTGTACACAAATATATATATATTTTTTTATTGCAGCATTCTTAAAGTGAAAGTAAATCCTAGCATTTTACAAACGCTAGGATTGACTTTTGAAACAAATAAAGGGGACTTTCATTCATGTAGAAAGCTCCTTTATTTGTTTTAACCGATCACCGTTTTTAGCTGCTACAGCAGCCCACGGCTAAAAAAATGTTTTGCTAAGTGGTGACTTTTTCACCTCTTAGCCAATATCCGTGTGTTAGATCCGGCTTGGCGCCCATGGGCTTACCGCATGGCTACTGGCTAAGAGGTGAAAACATAATCTCTTAGCAAAAAAAATGTTTCGCCGTGGGCTGCTGTAGCAGCTAAAAACGGCGATCGGTTAAAATAAATAAAGGAGCTTTCTACATGAAGTATCTTATTGTTTCAAAAGTCAATCCTAGCGTTTTACTTTCACTTTAAGGTCTGAAATTTACCATCACTTTAATACTTTCTGTGAGAAAAAGCTTGAAGTTTTGTATGTCAGCTGATTTCTCTCCAAGCCAGACAGCTTTATCAGTGTGATTTACTATTAAACAAGCGATCCCTAATGGTTCATTTTGACTCAATGTTATTGGGACTATCTGCGAGTTTAGTTTTGTGATTTGTTACCAATAATGTTGTTTCAGTTTCTTTGCTTATGTGAATGGGATTGTATTATTATTATTTTCTTTATCTGACACCATTATAATGTGTTAGTAGTATTTTATGTGCATTCAGTGTTCTTTCTCTCTTGCTTTATTCTTTTTTTTTTAAACAGAAAACAAGGATCTATTCGTTGACAAAATGGTCCACAAATCTTTTCTAGAGATTAATGAAGATGGGTCTGAAGCTGCTGCAGCCTCTGGTAAAGTTTAATGTCCATGTCTTTTATGTAATTCTTACAGCCATAACCTTTCACATGATGATGTATGGTTCTTCTCTTCTTCATCCTGCTTCTTACAGTGTGATAAAACCTTTTCCTTTACAGTTGGTTAATAAACTGCCTGTATATTCTCCTGCAGTTTATGTGGTAGAAACAATTTTTTTGCAAGGAGAAATGTGTAAAATAGTTGTTCGGTTTGTGCTAGTGTTACAAGTTGAAAGTAAAATGTTTTTAGACGAGAACTAACCAGATGCACGCAAAAAGCCGGAATTTAAATATCGCAAACGTGTTAACGTATTTCCCCCAGACTTCAATGGAGCGCAAAAAGTTGGGAAAAACACCTTTGAAATATTTCACATTTCAATGTTCTTCACATAACAGTTAAACAGAGCTCTGAAATTGCGCTAACCAGACGCACGCTAAATCAAATTGCACTCAAGCAAACGTGTTAACTTTTTACTCATAATATGTGTACTACATCCGATGAGCAAAGAACTGCAATATACCCATTATCGTTTGCACGCAACCGTTAGTGCGCCACTCATAATCTAGCCCATAATGTGTAGAGAGTAGCTGATTCTGTGGTTTAGGCAGTACAGATTTTTTCTTTCCTAAGATATGGTGAATCCACGGCTTGAGTAATTACTGTTGGGAATATCACTCCTGGCCAGCAGGTAGGAGTCAAAGAGCCCCTCAGTTAAATTGCGAAGTATCACTCCCTTATCCACAACCCCCAGTCATTCTCTTTGCCTTCGGTGCATGGAGGAGGTGAAATTTAGGTGTCTGAAGAAAAATTTTGATTTAATCTAAAAGCATGTTTTGGGGTATAGCCGTATTCCACGTCATTCCTTGCAGTCGGGTAGTGGTGGCTTTAAAGCAGTTAGGAACTTGGAAAGAGGTACTTACTGTGTTTTCTTAACAATTGTTGCTCTAGTTTAGAAAGCAAGAATTGGCTACTCTGTTCTTTCTTTTTCAAAAGTCTCTGTGAAGAACTGTGTCTTCTCATCTACATGCCGGACAGCGGAGCAGGTAAGTGCTTTTTCTTCCAGTTGGGGAGACCATGCACTTAACAAATTAAGACACTGCTTTTTTTATTGGGACATAGATAATCCTGTTGTATGGGTTACACTGGGGCATGAAGCAGGCACTGTAGCATGTGTGATACTAACATTTAAACTCTTTTAAAAAGAAATGGTAAAATGTTTTTATTAGGTTTTATTTAATGACACATATTTAATTGATAAAACAAATCAAGTTTAAACTCAAAGTAAGGCTGAATTTTCGATTTCAGCAGCTTATTCATTTCCCTATTGCTATAACATAAAACGATGCAGCCTTTTAAACTGTCCGGTTTGAAAAGAAAATGTTATTTCTGGTACTCTGTGTACCAGGAAGCTATTTCTCTTGTAAAGGTGTATCCAGTCCACGGGTTCATCCATTACTTGTGGGATATTCTCCTTCCCAGCAGGAAGCTGCAAGAGGACACCCACAGCAGAGCTGTCTATATAGCTCCTCCCCTAACTGCCACCGCCAGTCATTCTCTTGCAGCTCTCGACAAGAAAGGAAGTATCAAGAGAGATGTGGTGACTTAGTGTAGTTTTTACCTTCAATCAAAGTTTATTTTTAAATGGTACCGGCGTTGTACTGTTTTTACTCTCAGGCAGAAATTGGAAGAAGACTTCTGCCTGGAGGTTTGATGATCTTAGCGGTTTGTAACTAAGGTCCATTGCTGTTCTCACACATAACTGAAGAGTATGGAAAGAAAACTTCAGTTGGGAGGACGGTCTGCAGGTTGCCTGCTTTGAGGTATGTTCAGTATATTTTTTTCTAGAGAGATAAGGTCTAGAAAATGCTGACAGTGCCTGGTATATTTAAGGTAAGCCTGATACAGTGATTTAACAACAGCTGGGATCATGCTTGCAAAAAGGGATAATATTCATGTTAATACCTATATTACTTAGTGTAAAAACGTTTGCATGATCATCCATTACTTATGGAATATATCTCTTCCTAACAGGAAGCTGCAAGAGGATCACCCAAGCAGAGCTGCTATATAGCTCCTCCCCTCACATGTCATATTCAGTCATTCTCTTGCAGCCTAACTAAAGATAGGTCGCTGTGAGAGGTCTGTGGTGTTTTTTAACTTAGTTTATTTCTACAATCAAAAGTTTGTTATTTTAAATGGCACCGGAGTGTGCTGTTTGTTCTCAGGATGCATTAGAAGAAGAATCTGCCTGCGTTTTCTATGATCTTAGCAGACGTAACTAAGATCCACTGGCTGTTCTCATCTGAGGAGTGAGGTAACTTCAGAAAAGGGGAATAGCATGCAGGGCCCCCCTGCAAATGAGGTATGTGCAGTAAATTATTTTTCTGAGGAATGGAATTGACTGAGAAAATACTGCTGATACCAATGTAAAGTAAGTTCAGCCTTAAATGCAGTGATAGCGACTGGTATTAGGCTGATGAGTGTGTGTACACTGAATGTATTTTTCTAAGGAATGGAATTGACTCTGAAAATACTGTTAATACTGAAATAATGTATGAGCCTTAACTGCAGTAAAAGCGACTGGTAGCAGGCTTATTAATAACAATTCATAACTTTTCAAATGTATGTTTAAAACGTTTACTGGCATGTTAATCGTTTTTTGTGAGGTACTTGGTGATAAAACTTATTGGGGTATGATTTTTACCACATGGCCATCTTTGTTTTCTGCATAGAAACAGTTATCTGAGCTTCCCCACTGTTGTAATATGAGTGGGTGGGGCCTATTTTAGCGCTTTTTTGCGCAGAAAATTCAGTCACAATCTGTCTACTTCATCCTCCATGATCCAGATCGTCTCTAGAGAGCTCAGGGGTCTTCAAAATTCATTTTGAGGGAGGTAATCAGTCACAGCAGACCTGTGACAGTGTGTTTTGACTGTGATAAAAATGTTAATTATTAAATTGTTATCCGTTTTTGGGTATTAAGGGGTTAATCATCCATTTGCTGGTGGGTGCAATCCTTTGCTAACTTAATACATTTACTGTGAAAAATTGGTTGCTATAACTATTTTGGTTCATTGTTATTTCAACTGTGACAGCTTTTTGTGCTTCTTAAAGGCACAGTAGCGTTTTTTATATTGCTTGTAAATTTATTTAGAAAAGTTTTTCCAAGCTTGCTAGTCTCATTGCTAGTCTGTTTAAACATGTCTGACACAGATGAATCTCTTTGTTCACTATGTTTAAAGGCCAATGTGGAGCCCAATAGAAATTTGTGTACTAATTGCATTGATGTTACTTTAAATAAAAGTCAATCTTTACATGTAAAGAAATTATCACCAGACAACGAGGGGGAAGTTATGCCGACTAACTCTCCTCACGTGTCAGTACCTTCGCCTCCCGCTCAGGAGGTGCGTGATTTTGTGGCGCCAAGTACATCAGGGAGGCGCTTACAAATCACTTTGCAAGACATGGCTACTGTTATGACAGAAGTATTATCTAAATTGCCAGAATTAAGAGGCAAGCGCGATAGCTCTGGGTTAAGGACAGAGCGCGCGGATGAGGTGAGAGCCATGTCAGATACTGCGTCACAGTTTGCAGAACATGAAGACGGAGAGCTTCATTCTGTGGGTGACGGATCTGATCCAGGGAGACTGGATTCAGAGATTTCTAATTTTAAATTTAAGCTTGAGAACCTCCGCATATTGCTAGGGGAGGTATTAGCGGCTCTGAATGATTGTAACACGGTTGCAATTCCAGAAAAATTATGTAGGTTGGATAGATACTATCCGGTACCGGTGTGTACTGACGTGTTTCCTATACCTAAAAGGCTTACAGAGATTATTAGCAAGGAGTGGGATAGACCTGGTGTGCCTTTTTCCCCTCCTCCCATATTTAGGAAAATGTTTCCTATAGACGCCACCACACGAGACTTATGGCAGACGGTCCCTAAGGTGGAGGGAGCAGTTTCTACTTTAGCTAAGCGTACCACTATCCCGGTGGAGGATAGTTGTGCCTTTTCAGATCCAATGGATAAGAAATTAGAGGGTTACCTTAAGAAAATGTTTGTTCAACAAGATTTTATCTTACAGCCCCTTGCATGCATTGCGCCTGTCACTGCTGCGGCGGCATTCTGGTTTGAGTCTCTGGAAGAGGCCATTCGCACAGCTCCATTGGATGAAATTATAAACAAGCTTAAAGCACTTAAGCTAGCTAACGCATTTGTTTCTGATGCCGTCGTACATTTAACCAAACTTACGGCTAAGAACTCCGGATTCGCCATCCAAGCGCGCAGAGCGCTATGGCTTAAATCCTGGTCAGCTGACGTGACTTCTAAATCTAAATTGCTTAATATTCCTTTCAAAGGGCAGACCTTATTCGGGCCCGGCTTGAAAGAAATTATAGCTGACATTACGGGAGGTAAGGGCCATGCTCTACCTCAGGACAGGGCCAAATCAAAGGCCAAACAGTCTAATTTTCGTGCCTTTTGTAACTTCAAGGCAGGAGCAGCATCAACTTCCTCCGCTCCAAAACAGGAAGGAGCTGTTGCTCGTTACAGGCAGGGCTGGAAAGTTAACCAGTCCTGGAACAAGGGCAAGCAGGCCATGAAACCTGCTGCTGCCCCTAAGACAGCATGAAGAGAGGGCCCCCTATCCGGAAACGGATCTAGTGGGGGGCAGACTTTCTCTCTTCGCCCAGGCTTGGGCAAGAGATGTCCAGGATCCCTGGGCATTGGAGATCATATCTCAGGGATATCTCCTGGACTTCAAAACTTCTCCTCCTCGAGGGAGATTTCATCTTTCAAGGTTATCAGCAAACCAAATAAAGAAAGAGGCGTTTCTACGCTGTGTACAAGACCTCTTACTAATGGGGGTGATCCACCCAGTTCCGCGGACGGAACACGGGCAAGGATTCTATTCAAATCTATTTGTGGTTCCCAAGAAAGAGGGAACCTTCAGACCAATCTTGGACTTAAAAATCCTAAACAAATTCCTAAGAGTTCCATCATTCAAAATGGAAACTATTCGAACCATCCTTCCCATGATCCAAGAGGGTCAGTACATGACCACAGTGGACTTAAAGGATGCCTACCTTCACATACCGATTCACAAGGATCATTATCGGTACCTAAGATTTGCTTTCCTAGACAGGCATTACCAGTTTGTAGCTCTTCCCTTCGGATTAGCTACGGCTCCAAGAATCTTTACAAAAGTTCTGGGCTCACTTCTGGCGGTACTAAGACCGCGAGGCATAGCGGTGACTCCGTACCTAGACGACATTCTGATACAAGCGTCAAGTTTTCAAACTGCCAAGTCTCATACAGAGATAGTTCTGGCATTTCTGAGGTCGCATGGGTGGAAGGTGAACGTGGAAAAGAGTTCTCTATTACCACTTACAAGGGTTCCCTTTCTAGGGACTCTTATAGATTCTGTAGAGATGAAAATTTACCTGACAGAGGCCAGGTTATCAAAACTTCTAAATGCTTGCCGTGTCCTTCATTCCATTCCACACCCGTCAGTAGCTCAGTGCATGGAAGTAATCGGCTTAATGGTAGCGGAAATGGACATAGTACCATTTGCGCGCCTGCATCTCAGACCACTGCAATTGTGCATGCTAAGTCAGTGGAACGGGGATTACTCAGATTTGTCCCCCCTACTAAATCTGGATCAAGAGACCAGAGATTCTCTTCTATGGTGGCTTTCTCGGCCACATCTGTCCAAGGGGATGACCTTTCGCAGGCCAGATTGGACGATTATAACAACAGACGCCAGCCTTCTAGGCTGGGGCGCAGTCTGGAACTCCCTGAAGGCTCAGGGATTATGGACTCAGGAGGAGAAACTCCTCCCAATAAATATTCTGGAATTAAGAGCAATATTCAATGCTCTCCTAGCTTGGCCTCAGTTAGCAACTCTGAGGTTCATCAGATTTCAGTCGGACAACATCACGACTGTGGCTTACATCAACCATCAAGGGGGAACCAGAAGTTCCCTAGCGATGTTGGAAGTCTCAAAGATAATTCGCTGGGCAGAGTCTCACTCTTGCCACCTGTCAGCGATTTACATCCCAGGCGTGGAGAACTGGGAGGCGGATTTTCTAAGTCGCCAGACTTTTCATCCGGGGGAGTGGGAACTTCATCCGGAGGTCTTTGCTCAACTGATTCATCGTTGGGGCAAACCAGATCTGGATCTCATGGCGTCTCGCCAGAACGCCAAGCTTCCTTGTTACGGATCCAGGTCCAGGGACCCGGGAGCGGTGCTGATAGATGCTCTGACAGCCCCTTGGGTCTTCAACATGGCTTATGTGTTTCCACCATTCCCGATGCTTCCTCGTTTGATTGCCAAGATCAAACAGGAGAGAGCTTTGGTGATTCTGATAGCGCCTGCGTGGCCACGCAGGACCTGGTATGCAGACCTAGTGGACATGTCGTCCTGTCCACCGTGGTCTCTGCCTCTGAGACAGGACCTTCTAATTCAGGGTCCTTTCAACCATCCAAATCTAATTTCTCTGAGGCTGACTGCATGGAGATTGAACGCTTGATTCTATCAAAGCGTGGCTTCTCGGAGTCGGTTATTGATACCTTAATACAGGCTAGGAAGCCTGTTACCAGAATAATTTACCATAAGATATGGCGTAAATATTTATATTGGTGCGAATCCAAGAGTTACTCATGGAGTAAGGTTAGGATTCCTAGGATATTGTCCTTTCTACAAGAGGGTTTAGAAAAGGGCTTATCTGCTAGTTCGTTAAAGGGACAGATTTCTGCTCTGTCTATTCTTCTACACAAACGTCTGGCTGAAGTTCCAGACGTTCAGGCTTTTTGTCAGGCTTTAGCTAGGATTAAGCCTGTGTTTAAGACTGTTGCTCCGCCGTGGAGCTTAAACTTAGTTCTTAACGTTCTTCAAGGCGTTCCATTTGAACCCCTTCATTCCATTGATATCAAGCTGTTATCCTGGAAGGTTCTGTTTTTGATGGCTATTTCCTCGGCTCGAAGAGTCTCTGAGTTATCTGCCTTACATTGTGATTCTCCTTATCTGATTTTTCATTCAGACAAGGTAGTTCTGCGTACTAAACCTGGCTTCTTACCTAAGGTAGTTACTAACAGGAATATCAATCAAGAGATTGTTGTTCCATCACTGTGTCCTAACCCTTCTTCAAAGAAGGAACGACTTTTGCATAATCTGGACGTAGTCCGTGCCCTGAAGTTCTATTTGCAGGCAACTAAAGATTTTCGTCAAACTTCTTCCCTGTTTGTCGTTTACTCTGGACAGAGAAGAGGTCAAAAGGCTTCGGCTACCTCTCTCTCTTTTTGGCTTCGTAGCATAATACGTTTAGCCTATGAGACTGCTGGACAGCAGCCTCCTGAAAGGATTACAGCTCATTCTACTAGAGCTGTGGCTTCCACCTGGGCCTTTAAAAATGAGGCCTCTGTTGAACAGATTTGCAAGGCTGCAACTTGGTCTTCACTTCACACTTTTTCAAAATTTTACAAATTTGACACTTTTGCTTCTTCGGAGGCTATTTTTGGGAGAAAGGTACTTCAGGCAGTGGTTCCTTCTGTTTAATGTTCCTGCCTTGTCCCTCCCTTCATCCGTGTACTTTGGCTTTGGTATTGGTATTCCATAAGTAATGGATGACCCGTGGACTACACTTAACAAGAGAAAACATAATTTATGCTTACCTGATAAATTTATTTCTCTTGTAGTGTAGTCAGTCCACGGCCCGCCCTGTCTTTAAGGCAGATCTAAATTTTAATTAAACTCCAGTCACCCTATGGTTTCTCCTTTCTCATCTGCTTTGGTTGAATGACTGAATATGACATGTGAGGGGAGCAGCTATATAGCAGCTCTGCTTGGGTGATCCTCTTGCAGCTTCCTGTTAGGAAGAGATATATTCCATAAGTAATGGATGACCCGTGGACTGACTACACTACAAGAGAAATAAATTTATCAGGTAAGCATAAATTATGTTTTTCCACAAAGCTTGTTAGATTACTCCTAGGAGTACTTTTTTAAGGTCCCCTGACTTTGAGTGCATGGTGGGAGGGGCCTGTTTTCAGTCTGATACATCCAGCATCCATGAAGGAGTCCACTGGCTTATAGGACCTCTATAGAGGGTTTTTTCCTGCAAAAATCGTTTTTAAGGGCAGGTAGGAGCCACACAGAGCATTTTACTGTTTGGTAAGAGTGCCGTCCTTTTTTCGTGGTGTGCTAACTTTTAATAACACTTTGGATAATAAAGAAGCTTTATTTTATACTCATTTATTGGTGCCAGTCTGGGTTTTTCTCTGTTTGGTACCATACGCTCATTAAGGTACCCACAGGGCACATTATGAGTATACACGGGCATAGCTTGACATCCACATGAGAGGCCAGAAACTGGATACTTTTTGACAGGAACGGGGACTGTTCATAGAGCAAGGAGCTAGCGCCTGAAAATCAGCAAGATTCAAATCCACAACTTCAAGTAAGTGAACTTTACTATAGTACACATCAGTTGATTGTGAATGTGTTTAAACATGATCGAAGATTTGAAGGCGGCTATACGCTGTTATATGCAGCATTATCACTGAGATTCATCACTTGCATCAATAATAATCTTTTTTCTCCGAGTCAAATAAGTGGTTTAACAAGTGGTTAAAGCTATTCATTGGTATTATTTATAGATCGACCTTTTGGAGGGAGGAAGGAGTCACATATAGTGTGTTTGACTGTTTGTTAACAGGTTTAATGTTTTTCTAATTCGTTTTTGGACTTGAGGGGTTAATCATCCATTTGCAAGTGGGTGCAATGCTGCTTTAGTCCCTTATACACACTGTAAAAATTTCGTAGAGTTTACTAATTTTTTTCACTGTTTTGCAGTTTATGTGGAGACGGTCCCTAAGTTGGAGGGAGCAGTCCCTACCCTAGCTAAGCGTACAACTATTCCTGTCGAGGACAGTTGTGCTTTCCTAGATCCTATGGATAAGAAATTAGAGGGTTTCCTTAAGAAAATCTTTATACAACAAGGTTTTATTCTCCAGCCTCTTGCATGCATTGCCCCAGTCACTGCTGCAGCAGCTTTCTGGTTCGAGTCTCTGGAGGAGGCTTTACAGGTAGAGACCCCGTTGGATGATATCCTTGACAGGCTTAAAGCTCTTAAATTGGCCAATTCATTTATTTCTGATGCCGTTTTTCATTTATCCAAGCTAACGGCTAAAAATTCAGGTTTTGCCATTCAGGCACGTAGGGCTCTATGGTTTAAATCCTGGTCAGCTGATGTCACTTCAAAGTCTAAACTTCTCAAGATCCCCTTCAAAGGGCAGACCCTATTTGGGCCTGGACTGAAGGAGATCATTTCTGATATTACTGGAGGAAAAGGCCACGCCCTTCCCCAGGATAGGTCCAACAAGTTAAGGACCAAACAGACTAATTTTCGTTCCTTTCGAAACTTCAAGAGTGACGCAGCTTCATCTTCTTCTTCTACAAAACAAGAGAGAAATTTTGCCCAGTCCAAGCCAGTCTGGAGACCTAACCAGGCTTGGAACAAGGGGAAACAGGCCAAAAAGCCTGCTGCTGCCTCTAAGACAGCATGAAGGAGTAGCCCCCGATCCGGGACCGGATCTAATGGGGGGCAGACTTTCTCTCTTCGCCCAGGCTTGGGCAAGAGACGTCCAGGATCCCTGAGCTCTGGAGATTGTTTCCCAGAGATATCTTATGGATTTCAAAGCTTCATCTCCAAAGGGGAGATTTCATCTCTCACAATTATCTGCAAACCAGATAAAGAGAGAGGCATTCTTACATTGCGTTCAAGACCTACTAATTATGGGAGTGATCCACCCAGTTCCAAAGGAGGAACAGGGGCAGGGCTTCTATTCAAATCTGTTTATAGTTCCCAAGAAAGAGGGAACTTTCAGACCAATCTTGGATCTCAAGATCCTAAACAAATTTCTCAGGGTCCCATCCTTCAAGATGGAGACTATTCGAACCATCCTCCCTATGATCCAGGAGGGTCAATATATGACTACCGTGGATTTAAAGGATGCTTATCTACATATTCCGATACACAGGGATCATCATCAGTTTCTCAGGTTCGCCTTCCTAGACAGGCATTACCAGTTTGTGGCTCTTCCCTTCGGGTTAGCCACGGCACCAAGAATCTTTACGAAGTTTATAGGGTCCCTTCTGGTGGTTCTAAGACCGCGGGGTATAGCAGTAGCCCCTTACCTAGACGACATCCTGATACAGGCGTCAACTTTTCAAATCGCCAGGTCCCATACGGACATTGTTCTGGCATTCCAAAGGTCTCACGGGTGGAAGGTGAACGAAGGAAAGAGTTCTCTCTCACTTCTCACAAGAGTTTCCTTCCTAGGAACTCTGATAGATTCAGTAGAAATGAAGATTTATCTGACAGAGGTCAGGTTGTCAAAACTTCTAACTCCCTGCCGTGCTCTTTATTCCATTTCTCGTCCGTCAGTGGCTCAGTGTATGGAGGTAATCGGATTAATGGTAGCGGCAATGGACATAGTTCCGTTTGTCCACCTACATCTCAGACCACTGCAACTTTGCATGCTCAATCAGTGGAATGGGGATTACACAGATTTTCCCCTCTACTAAATCTGGATCAAGAGACCAGGGATTCTCTTCTCCGGTGGCTATCTCGGGTCCATCTGTCCAAGGGAATGAGTTTCCGCAGGCCAGAATGGACTATAGTAATGACAGATGCCAGCCTTCTGGGCTGGGGTGCAGTCTGGAACTCCCTGAAGGCTCAGGGTTCGTGGACTCAGGAGGAGGCCCTCCTTCCGATAAACATTCTGGAACTAAGAGCGATATTCAATGCTCTTCAGGCTTGGCCTCAGCTAGCGGAGGTCAGGTTCATCAGATTTCAGTCGGATAACATCACGACTGTAGCCTATATCAACCATCAGGGGGGAACAAGGATCCCCCTGGCAATGTTAGAGGTTTCAAAGATAATTCTATTGGCAGAGGTTCACTCTTGCCATCTCTCAGCTATCCATATCCCAGGAGTTGAGAAGTGGGAGGTGGATTTTCTAAGTTGGCAGACTTTTCATCCGGGGGAGTGGGAGCTCCATCCGGAGGTATTTGCCCAGTTGATCCAACTTTGGGGCAAACCAGAACTGGATCTCATGGCGTCTCGTCAGAACGCCAAGCTTCCTTGTTACGGGTCCAGGTCCAGGGATCCCAAGGCAGCGCTGATAGATGCTCTAGCAGCGCCCTGGTCCTTCAGCCTGGCTTATGTGTTTCCACCGTTTCCTCTGCTCCCTCGTCTGATTGCCAAGATCAAGCAGGAGAGAGCTTCAGTGATCTTGATAGGCCACGCAGGACTTGGTATGCAGATCTGGTGGACATGTCATCCTTTCCACCATGGACTCTGCCGCTAAGGCAGGACCTTCTACTTCAAGGTCCCTTCAAACATCCAAATCTAATTTCTCTACGTCTGACTGCTTGGAGATTGAACGCTTGATTCTATCAAAGCGTGGTTTTTCCGAATCTGTCATTGATACCTTAATTCAGGCTTGAAAGCCTGTCACCAGGAAAATTTATCATAAGATATGGTGTTAATATCCTCATTGGTGTGAATCCAAGGGTTACTCATGGAGTAAGTTCAGGATTCCTAGGATATTATCTTGGAATCTTGGAGAAGGGTTTGTCAGCTAGTTCCTTAAAGGGACAGATTTCTGCTCTGTCTATTCTTTTGCACAAACGTCTGGCTGAGGTTCCAGACGTTCAGGCTTTAGTTAGGATCAAGCCTGTGTTTAAACCTGTTGCTCCGCCATGGAGTTTAAATTTAGTTCTTAAAGTTCTTCAAGGGGTTCCGTTTGAACCTTTGCATTCCATAGATAAAAGCTTTTATCTTGGAAAGTTCTGTTTTTAGTAGCTATCTCCTCGGCTCGAAGAGTTTCGGAGTTATCTGCTTTACAATGTGATTCCCCTTATCTGATTTTCCATGCAGATAAGTTAGTGTTGCGTACCAAACCTGGGTTTCTTCCTAAGGTGGTATCTAATAAGAATATCAATCAGGAGATTGTTGTTCCTTCACTATGTCCTAATCCTTCTTCAAAGAAGGAACGTTTATTACACAATCTTGATGTGGTTCATGATTTAAAGTTTTATTTACAAGCTACAAAGGATTTTCGTCAAACATCTGCTTTGTTTGTTGTCTACTCTCAACAGAGGAGAGGCCAAAAGGCTTCGGCAACTTCTCTTTCCTTTTGGCTAAGAAGTATAATACGCTTAGCTTTTGAGACTGCTGGCCAGCAGCCTCCTGAAAGAATTACAGCTCATTCTACTAGAGCAGTAGCTTCCACATGGACTTTTAAACATGAGGCCTCTGTTGAACAGATTTGTAAGGCGGTGACTTGGTCTTCGCTTCATACCTTTTCTAAATTCTATAAATTTGATACTTTTACCTCTTCAGAGGCTATTTTTTGGGAGAAAGGTCTTACAGGCAGTGGTGCCTTCCGTTTAAGTTCCTGCCTTGTCCCTCCCTTCATCCGTGTCCTAAAGCTTTGGTATTGGTATCCCACAAGTAATGGATGAACCCATGGACTGGATACACCTTTACAAGAGAAAACAAAATTTATGCTTACCTGATAAATTTATTTCTCTTGTGGTGTATCCAGTCCACGGCCCGCCCTCTCATTTTAAGGCAGGTGTTTTTTTTATTTTTAAACTACAGTCACCACTGCACCCTATAGTTTCTCCTTTTTTTCTTGCTTGTCTTCGGTCGAATGACTGGGGGTTGCAGTTAGGGGAGGAGCTATATAGACAGCTCTGCTGTGGGTGTCCTTTTGCAGCTTCCTGTTGGAAAGGAGAATATCCCACAAGTAATGGATGAACCCGTGGACTGGATACACCACAAGAGAAATAAATTTATCAGGTAAGCATAAATTTAGTTTTTTAGTGCCTCTCTGTGTCGCAGCAGTAATTTGAGCTTGGCAGTTGCAGTCACATGACCGGCTTTACTTAACGTTTCTGAGGAAAAAGTTGTTTTTCTCCATTTCTGGGTGATCCGGTCTTTATTGGTAGCAGTAAGGCATCTCCGTAATTGAGTTGTGGGGTTGCCTGAGGGGTATTTTATAAGTTTATTTGATGTTTATTAAATGTTTTTTCTTAACTTTTCTCACATAATTTTAGATGGGGATCGATCCTAATTTGGGATAAAATTTAAAGTGTATTTTTTTTCCTTAGCTTATTTTAATTGAATATTAAAATATTTTAAATGTATCTGTACAAGATTATTTACTGTTTCACAACATGTCTGATATGGAGCAAGAGCCTGCTCTCATAAATTCATGCTTATGTTCAGATGCACAAATTGCAGCTCCTATTCAATTTTGTTCTTCATGTATCAAGAAAACCTTGCAAAATAAAGTGAAAGAGTGTGGGAAAATAGTGCGCTGGTAAAATAAAGTATCAGACCCCTTACAGTGTTTTAGATCCTTCAATCTAAAAGTAGTATATCGTGGAAAAAAAGAGGTTTTGTAAGGGCGCTAATAGCTGAAGATACTTATGTTAAAATTATTTATACTATCTGTGATAGATATCCGTGATAAATGTTAGAAGTGTTAATAAAATCAGATCAGTAAAGCTTCTAAAAAGCAAATGATTTATTTGGTTACAGTATATTTAAAATGTTTTAGAGACGTCTCTAGTACAATTCAGTCAGAAAAAATATTAAAAAATAAATAAACATGAAAATAAAAGTAGTACTGGTTAGTACTTCATGAGAAATATTAGTTTACTGCTTATTTTATTAGTCACAGGGAAAATATCTATTGGTGTGTGACTAAGCAATTTGCCAAGATTTCTCGTGAATTATTCAGAGTTCATTGACATCTATTTAAAATGAAATTCACATACCGGCTTGATAAAACTTGTGCAAAAAAATGGAGCTTAAAATAGAGCTGTGCATAAGAAGGAAAATTATATAGAGTTATGTCTCTGTACCAGATTAGGTCAATCCTTTGTGTTTGTTTCACAGCGAACTATCAAAGATAATTATCATGTCCAAAAGTATGAACCAAGAGAAATGTCCAATAATCATATACTGCTGATAACTTAAGGTTGTAGTTTACAACTCTCATACAGATTGTACCTTATCGTATGCGTGAGCAACAGCAGGGTATCCTGTGCGTCCTGCGGCTCGGTTCCTCTGGCAGTGTCCTCGTGTTGTTGGCATCTGACGTCACACCCGATGTGTGGGGGCTTGACTTGCGTCTGCCAATAACTGCTTAAAGAATTGTTAGTATACAGAATTCCTTCTTGCATCCGATACTAGGTATATAAAATTTCTTCTTGTATCTGATACTTAGTACTTGTTAGGTACCAATCAGCGGAAATGTATCTGTTGAAGATAGATTCACCTGCACTTAGTGCTATTAGCACGCAGGTTCCGATGATGCTTCTCTTTATTGTCCTTTGGTGACAGTCAACCCGGGTTGGTTCAATCGGCTCAAAGAATAGTGGAGTCAAGTGTGCAGTCTTTAGCTTCTACGCGTTTCACTCCCTCCAGGATCTTTATCAAGAATGATTTGGACTGTTTGACTCCTCTCTTTAATAGATGTATCCTGTTTCCCATTGGTTCATGGTAATCCCATAGTTAAGGTGGTATAATTTATTTGCACTTGCTCCTTATACATTGCTCCATTATATTGCTTATCATAAATTTGACCAAACATATTTAGATATCAAAATCATAAAAATGCCAAAAAGAAAACTTTTTTATTTTTATCGAGACCCAAAAAAAATTTTTGTTAAAATTAGACCAAATATATTAGGAATAAATGTAGAAGAATAAATGTAAAAGCGTAGAGAATACATGTTGTTGGGGAAATTGAATTATTGTGTTTAGGATGCCTGAAAAGATATATTCCCTAATCAAGAAGAAATGGTGAGATATCCAGTTCTGAATTTAGACCTTTGGGGAATAGCGTGTCAAATTTAAAGATATACTCTGCCTCTTTTAGAAGCAGTTTTTTCTGTATATCCCCACCTCTCCAGTGTTTTTCTACTTTGTATATACCCCAATAAGATAGATCTTTTGTATTGCCCTTATGTATGGTTTTAAAATGTTTATAAAGATGTGTATCCTCCATTTCATTCTCTATATTATTGAGATGTTCCCTGATTCTATCTCTCAGAGTTCTCTTAGTTTCTCCAAAATAAAAAAGATTGCAAGTGCATTTTAGGACATAAATAATACCTTTATGTGAGCATCTTATGAGTTCTTTGATTAATATGGTATTGTTAGGTCCTATCTGAATCGAATTGGATTTATTGCTGTGTTTACATGATTTACATGAGTAACATGGAAAGAAACCTGTTAGCTTCTGTCCATGGAGATCTTTTTGTATTAATTTTTTATTTTTGGGTTTTCTTAGTTCACTGGGTGCAAGGGCTGATTTTAAGTTACTTGCTTTTTTGAAAACAAAACTGGGGTTGTCTGTAACTTTTTCTCCCAGGATATTATCTTCCTTAATGAGATGCCAATGCCTTTTTATAATTTTTTTCACCACATTATGGTCAATGTGGTAATCGGTTATAAAGGGAATTTTTATTATATTTTCGTCTGTATTTGTTTTTTCTTTGTATACTAGTAATGATTCCCTATTGGTATTTTTAGACCTTTCTAATGCTTTTTTGGTATGTGTTGTGTTGTAACCTCTTGAGTTGAATCTTTCAATTAGTGTTCCTGCCTGGTCTTCAAAATCTGCCATCCTAGAGCAGTTTTTTCAGACTCTGAGACACTGCCCTATTGGTATGTTGTCTTTCCAAGCGTCCAGATGACAACTTTTGGCATGCAAATAATTGTTACAATCAACTTGTTTGAAATATGTTTTTGTCTCTATCTTATTGCCCAGTGCCATGATTTCCAAATCCAGGAAAGTGATTGCCTCTTTACTTTGGTTATATGTAAAATGCAGACCTAAATTATTTTGGTTCATTTTTTCAAACATTTGGATTAAATCGGTTTCTTGCCCTTTCCAAATTATTATAAGGTCATCAATGTACCTTTTATAGAGTACAAGGTTTGCACCATAGCCGCCAGATCCGCAGAAATTTTCTTCCCAGAGACCCATAAAGAGATTGGCGTAGCTAGGTGCAAACCTTGTACCCATTGCTGTTCCTTCTATTTGGAGATAAAACTTATTATTAAAAGAGAAATAGTTGTTCTCTAGGATAAATTTAATGCTCATCAAAATAAATTCCTTATGTATTTCTGGCATATCTGTGTCTTTTGTTAGATAGTGGTTGATTGCCTCCATTCCCTTTTTGTGGTCTATCACTGTGTACAGTGACGTTACGTCACAGGTGGCTAGATACATATCATCTTCCCACTGGAAAGTATTTAAGATGTTAAGTACTTGAGTAGAGTCCCTCAAATAAGAACTCAAATTTGTTACATATTTTTGCAGATATCCATCTACATATCTTGAGAGATTGGAGGAGATGGAATCGATCCCTGATATGATGGGCCTACCAGGGGGATCGATTAAGCTCTTGTGAATTTTTGGTAGAAAGTAAAAGATCGGTATTCTTGGATTTTGAGGAGTAAGAAATTGAAATTCTTTTTCATTTAATACACCTAATCTTTTACCTTCTACCAACAATGTGTTCAGTGTTTGTGCATATTTATTTGTAGGATTAAGATCCAATTTTTTATATGTTGTGGTATTGTCTAAGAGTCTATGGGCTTCAATGAGATATTTTGCAGTGTCCATCACGACTATACCGCCGCCCTTATCTGCAGATTTTATAGTTAACTCTTTATTGTTCTGTAGGTTATTTATGATGGCTTTTTCCTTCAGGCTTAAATTAAACTGTTTTGGTTGTTGGGGATTACATCTTTTGATGTCTTTAAGTACTAATTTTTCGAAAGTATCTAGATAATTCCCTTTTGATTGTATAGGGTTAAATTTAGATTTAGGTTTTAGATTAGAGTGATTGATTTTCACGGATGTTTGTGTATTCAACTGTCTCTCTATAGGGTTTTTTAAGAAATGTCTTTTCAAGGTGAGATTTCTCACAAATTTTTTCACATGTATAAAAGTGTTAAATTTGTTGAGTCTAGCAGTGGGAGCGTATGTGAAACCTAGGCTCAGGACTTTTTCTTCCTCTTTGTTTAGGGGAGTACTACTTAGGTTATATATTCCTTGCTTGTTGTTAGTTATCTCCATCTTTTTGCTACTTTTTCTGGATAATCCCCTTCCTCTCTTTCCTCTAATCCCCTTTTTCTTCTGGGATTTGTTGCTGTTTCTAGCTGAAAGAGGTCCCTTGAAGTGCCCTCTTTCAGAGGGCTTTTCCCTAAAAAAAAGTGGGGAATCATTATGTATTTGGTTTTCTCTTCTTTGCTCTAAGTCTCTTAAAGGTTCAAACCTATTGTGTGTCGGAGTTCTCCAAGAGTCCCATTGTCTATTTTCTCTCCTATATGTTCTTGGATACTCCCACTCATTGGGTTTTTCATTATATGTCCTAGAATGGGTGTTATCTGTCCTGTTATGTGGATAATATTGTTCTCTTGCTCTATACCATGATTGTTGATTATAATGGTGTTCTCTGTTATAGTTAGATGATCTTTCGTTTTGATATGCATTCCTATTATATGTATGTTGATACCTATTATTCTCATAATGATGATAAGTATTATGTTGTCTTTTGTTTTTATAGGTATTACCGTGTGGATGATAATTAGTGTGGATCTTAGATGTGTCTGAATTATCTTCGGTAGTTTCTTCTATTTGTTGAGATTGACTATTATTTTTTATGTCTCTTTCCATTTTTCCCCATTTTGTTCTTAATAAATCTTTATTCAGATTATTTAGTTTATCCATTATTACTTTTTGTCTTTCTTTGTATTCATTTTCGTTTTTCCTGTCCTTTAATTTCTCTTTAATTTCTAAAATATTTTTCTCAATAATTAAAAGTGTTTCTTTTCTAGATCTTTTCAGAATCTCAATTAGTGTGTTAGAGGCTTTAGTTAGTGTATCTTTCCATTCTGTTTGTAAAGTATCGCTTAAGGTGAAAGTGCAATTTTTCTTTAAAAGTAATCCTTTTGGTATAATACCTTTTTTTGTGTATCTATTAAGGAAAACTAATTCCATTTGTTGTTTTAATTCTTTTGTGAGTTCGTGTTCTAAACTTTGCATTAGGTCTGAAATTTTGTCTGAACTAATCGGATTTGTTAAGGGGATGTTTTCTTCTCTCATGTCTAGAAAGATTTTATCCCTGAAGTCAAAAATATCCTCCATATTTAGTTAGGTGGTATAAAAAGAAAAACCTGCTGCAACTATTTATGTGAAGGAAAATCGTGATGTGAAAGAGTGTGGGAAAATAGTGCGCTGGTAAAATAAAGTATCAGACCCCTTACAGTGTTTTAGATCCTTCAATCTAAAAGTAGTATATCGTGGAAAAAAAGAGGTTTTGTAAGGGCGCTAATAGCTGAAGATACTTATGTGAAAATTATTTATACTATCTGTGATAGATATCCGTGATAAATGTTAGAAGTGTTAATAAAATCAGATCAGTAAAGCTTCTAAAAAACAAATGATTTATTTGGTTACAGTATATTTAAAAAAATTTAGAGACGTCTCTAGTACAATTCAGTCAGAAAAAAAATATTAAAAAATAAATAAACATGAAAATAAAAGTAGTACTGGTTAGTACTTCATGAGAAATATTAGTTTACTGCTTATTTTATTAGTCACAGGGAAAATATCTATTGGTGTGTGACTAAGCAATTTGCCAAGATTTCTCGTGAATTATTCAGAGTTCATTGACATCTATTTAAAATGAAATTCACATACCGGCTTGATAAAACTTGTGCAAAAAAATGGAGCTTAAAATAGAGCTGTGCATAAGAAGGAAAATTATATAGAGTTATGTCTCTGTACCAGATTAGGTCAATCCTTTGTGTTTGTTTCACAGCGAACTATCAAAGATAATTATCATGTCCAAATATATGAACCAAGAGAAATGTCCAATAATCATATACTGCTGATAGCTTAAGGTTGTAGTTTACAACTCTCATACAGATTGTACCTTATCGTATGCGTGAGCAACAGCAGGATATCCTGTGCGTCCTGCGGCTCGGTTCCTCTGGCAGTGTCCTCGTGTTGTTGGCGTCTGACGTCACACCCGATGTGTGGGGGCTTGACTTGCGTCTGCCAATCACTGCTTAAAGAATTGTTAGTATACAGAATTCCTTCTTGCATCCGATACTAGGTATATAAAATTTCTTCTTGTATCTGATACTTAGTACTTGTTAGGTACCAATCAGCGGAAATGTATCTGTTGAAGATAGATTCACCTGCACTTAGTGCTATTAGCACGCAGGTTCCGATGATGCTTCTCTTTATTGTCCTTTGGTGACAGTCAACCCGGGTTGGTTCAATCGGCTCAAAGAATAGTGGAGTCAAGTGTGCAGTCTTTAGCTTCTACGCGTTTCACTCCCTCCAGGAGCTTTATCAAGAATGATTTGGACTGTTTGACTCCTCTCTTTTAGTATCCTGTTTCCCATTGGTTCATGGTAATCCCATTAGAGTCCCTCAAATAAGAACTCAAATTTGTTACATATTTTTGCAGATATCCATCTACATATCTTGAGAGATTGGAGGAGATGGAATCGATCCCTGATATGATGGGCCTACCAGGGGGATCGATTAAGCTCTTGTGAATTTTTGGTAGAAAGTAAAAGATCGGTATTCTTGGATTTTGAGGAGTAAGAAATACAATAATTCAATTTCCCCAACAACATGTATTCTCTACGCTTTTACATTTATTCTTCTACATTTATTCCTAATATATTTGGTCTAATTTTAACAAAAAAATTTTTTGGGTCTCGATAAAAATAAAAAAGTTTTCTTTTTGGCATTTTTATGATTTTGATATCTAAATATGTTTGGTCAAATTTATGATAAGCAATATAATGGAGCAATGTATAAGGAGCAAGTGCAAATAAATTATACCACCTTAACTATGGGATTACCATGAACCAATGGGAAACAGGATACATCTATTAAAGAGAGGAGTCAAACAGTCCAAATCATTCTTGATAAAGCTCCTGGAGGGAGTGAAACGCGTAGAAGCTAAAGACTGCACACTTGACTCCACTATTCTTTGAGCCGATTGAACCAACCCGGGTTGACTGTCACCAAAGGACAATAAAGAGAAGCATCATCGGAACCTGCGTGCTAATAGCACTAAGTGCAGGTGAATCTATCTTCAACAGATACATTTCCGCTGATTGGTACCTAACAAGTACTAAGTATCAGATACAAGAAGAAATTTTATATACCTAGTATCGGATGCAAGAAGGAATTCTGTATACTAACAATTCTTTAAGCAGTGATTGGCAGACGCAAGTCAAGCCCCCACACATCGGGTGTGACGTCAGACGCCAACAACACGAGGACACTGCCAGAGGAACCGAGCCGCAGGACGCACAGGATACCCTGCTGTTGCTCACGCATACGATAAGGTACAATCTGTATGAGAGTTGTAAACTACAACCTTAAGCTATCAGCAGTATATGATTATTGGACATTTCTCTTGGTTCATACTTTTGGACATGATAATTATCTTTGATAGTTCGCTGTGAAACAAACACAAAGGATTGACCTAATCTGGTACAGAGACATAACTCTATATAATTTTCCTTCTTATGCACAGCTCTATTTTAAGCTCCATTTTTTTGCACAAGTTTTATCAAGCCGGTATGTGAATTTCATTTTAAATAGATGTCAATGAACTCTGAATAATTCACGAGAAATCTTGGCAAATTGCAAATTGCTTAGTCACACACCAATAGATATTTTCCCTGTGACTAATAAAATAAGCAGTAAACTAATATTTCTCATGAAGTACTAACCAGTACTACTTTTATTTTCATGTTTATTTATTTTTTAATATTTTTTTCTGACTGAATTGTACTAGAGACGTCTCTAAAAAATTTTAAATATACTGTAACCAAATAAATCATTTGTTTTTTAGAAGCTTTACTGATCTGATTTTATTAACACTTCTAACATTTATCACGGATATCTATCACAGATAGTATAAATAATTTTCACATAAGTATCTTCAGCTATTAGCGCCCTTACAAAACCTCTTTTTTTCCACGATATACTACTTTTAGATTGAAGGATCTAAAACACTGTAAGGGGTCTGATACTTTATTTTACCAGCGCACTATTTTCCCACACTCTTTCACATCACGATTTTCCTTCACATAAATAGTTGCAGCAGGTTTTTCTTTTTATACCACCTAACTAAATATGGAGGATATTTTTGACTTCAGGGATAAAATCTTTCTAGACATGAGAGAAGAAAACATCCCCTTAACAAATCCGATTAGTTCAGACAAAATTTCAGACCTAATGCAAAGTTTAGAACACGAACTCACAAAAGAATTAAAACAACAAATGGAATTAGTTTGCAAAATAAAGGTAATATTTTTGAGCCAAATGTTTCTCAGGATGATGCTGTTAAAATAATATCTCAGCTTTCTCCTGCTACATCCCAAGCCTCAATGGTGTCACATGCAGTGCCCTGCGGTTCCTATAACTCCTAGGGGAGTTTATTTAAAAATGTCCAAAACAAAGAGCAGCGCTCAAAGGAAAAGTCTCCTCGACTTCGGGAAGTAGCCCACACTGAGACACAGCCGTCTTCACGCCAATCCTCTTCCGGAATACACTTTTAAGGCAAACAAACTCAGTAGAGTGGCGTCACCGGTGCTCGCCTAAGCAGAGGATCGCTCCAGCAAAAGACATCCAGAATAACTAAGAAGACAGCACCCAGAATATCATAGGACGCAATGCGATGTAAAGTAAAGCAAACTCAATTTATTTAGGCACAAAATGCACATCGTACAAATCCCCAGAGAAAAGGTCGGTGAAACATGTTTCGTGAGTTACATATTACACTTTGTCAATGACCTATAGAAAGCCAAGGCTAACACCTACTATATATACAACACAAATCTCCTCCCCATTAAACCGAAAACCAATCATATGCCTCAATCCAGGGACATAAAGACACATGTATTATATTTATCATTATCTATTCAGAAATTAGATGTGCAAGGAATAATAAAAATACAAAGATACAAAATATAAAACTTTGAAAAGTTTAAATCATACATAGTAGATAGTTGCATACTGCGGTCTCTATAATTTATATAAAATATGTATAGAAAAAATAGAAAAGAAAAAAAAACAAATTTTATTTATTTGTTCTCAAGATAATTACGGATTACACAAACAGTTTTACATCCCTTTTGGCATCCTAGTGTCCAAATGGAATATCCAAAAGACTTCACGTCGTCTTAGAGTTTCTTCCCTATTCCCCCTTCTGGGGTGTCTTGGAATCATTTTTATACACTGGAATGCCAAAAGTGAACAGTCGGCATTATGCTCACTTTTGAAGTGTAAAGAGATGGGAGTAGTGGACTCAGGATCCTCAATTGCTCTCAAGTGTTCTTAAAAGCAGTCCTTAAGGGGACGGGTAGTTAAACCTATATATTGTTTACAGCACCCCCTGCAGGTCAAAATATATATTGCAAAACTAGAGTTGCATGTAGAATACTGACGCATTTAGTAGGTTTTTCCTGTAACCTGAAAGGTAAATTCTTTACCAAAAATGTCATATGAACAAGACTTGCACCTAATGCTACTGCATTTAAAGAAATCAGGTTTCAAAGAGAGCCAATTAGATCTTTTACATCCAGGTAACACACAAGTACAACTAGCACTTAAAACATGTCTAAGTTTATCATCCACATCCAAAATTGACAATGAATCTCTGATAATGCCACATATTTTGTGGTATACACTGCTGTAAGTGGTTATAAACTTAGGTTTGCTCTCTATGGTATTAGATTTACATCTAGGGGCAAACAGGGAGCCTTTCTCCAAAACATCTACTTGCTTCTTGATATCTACCAAGGTATCCCGCTTATACCCTCTCTCAACAAACCTATTAGTTAGGTCGCAAGCATAATGTTCATATTTTATGGGGTCAGTACAGTTTCGTTTGACCCGCATATTGTCAGGGTGCCAGGAATCAGACTGAGACGAGAAGTGCAAAAATAATCAGACCTTAATAGCAAAAAATAATAAAAAGTCCACAAGTCAAATAACAAGCCAGGAGTCAAACCAGAGCTGGTAGTCAGACGAGCCGAGTCAGGAGCCAAAGCGAATAGTCAGACCAGCCGGAATCAGGAACAAGGAGAACAGCAGAGTCAGGAACAAGCCAGGGATCAGGAACCAGGAAGGATGTCAGGCAGCCAGGTAATACACAGGAACTCTCACAAACAAATCTGAGACAACGCAAAGGCAATGCATACTGAACAGAGGCCCTTTAAATAATAAATGATGACATCACAATTCTGAGACTGCATCCTGTCTCACATGGATGATGCACAACAGTCTGGCCATAAAATGAAGTACAGGAAGTGAGCAGCATCCCCCACAATGCACCAAGTCAGGAAGAGAGGTGAGTAAAATGGCTGCCAGCAGCACATGGCAAACACAACAGGGAAAAAACCCTGACAGTACCCTCCCCTCAACGACCCCTCCCCCGCGGGAGGACAAAAGGCTTATTGGGGAAACGGGCATGGAAGGCACGGAGGAGGGCGGGAGCATGAACATCAGAGGAGGGAACCCAAGAACACTCCTCTGGACCGTAGCCCCTCCAGTGAACCAAATACTGTACACGGCCCCTGGACATAAGAGAGTCAATAATGCTGCTGACCTCATACTCCTCATGGTTGTCAACAAAGATAGGCCTGGGACGAGGCAACACAGTGGTAAACCGGTTACAAACCAATGATTTCAAGAGGGAGACATGAAAAACATTGGAGATGCGCATAGCAGGAGGAAGGTCAAGAGCGTAGGACACAGGATTAACCCATCGGAGTATTCGAAAAGGACCAACAAAACGGGGAGCCAATTTATTGGAAGGCACACAAAGGTTCAAGTTGCGGGTGGACAGCCAAACTCTCTCACCAACCTGGTAGGAAGGTGCGGGCAGACGCCTACAATCAGCCTGGAACTTTTGGCGCTGCATAGAACGATGAAGGCAATCCTGAATCTGCACCCACGTGGAACGGAGTTGCCGGAGATGCTCCTCCAAAGCCGGAATACCCTGAGACATGAATGAATCGGGCAACAAGGATGGTTGAAACCCATAATTCGTCATGAACGGGGATAACTTTGAGGAAGCATTAATAGCACTATTACGAGCAAACTCTGCCCAAGGTAACAGTTCAGACCAATTATTGTGGTGATCTGAGACATAGCAACGGAGGAACTGTTAGAAGGAAAGCTGGATCCCCATTTCAGCACAAAAGGAACGCCAAAATCTGGAGACAAACTGGCTACCCCGGTCCGACACTATCTCCTTAGGTAACCCATGTAAACGGAAGACCTCCCGGGCAAAAATTGAAGCAAGCTCCTGAGCGGTAGGCAGCTTCATCAAAGGAATGCAATGTGACATTTTAGAAAAACGGTCAACCACCATAAGGATAACAGTATTGCCATTGGAAACAGGGAGCTCGACAATGAAGTCCATGGAAAGATGTGCCCAAGGACGCTCACCATTAGCAATAGGTTGAAGAAGACCCACAGGAAGACGTCGAGGAGTCTTATTCTGTGCACAAACTGAGCAGGAGGCAACATACGCAGCAACATCAGATTGAAGACCTGGCCTCCAGAATTGTCGAGTGACAGACCAAATCATTTGGTTCTTGCCTGGGTGACCTGCGGCTTTAGGATAGTGGTAAGTGTGCAAAAGTTTAGTTCGAAGATTCTCAGGAACAAAACACTTACCACTAGGTTTCTCAGGCGGTGAATTGGATTGTGCAGCCAGGATCTCCTCCCCCAAGGGAGAAGTCAAATTAGTACGTATGGTAGCCAAAATATGGTCAGGAGGTATAACAGGAATAGGTACAGACTCCTCCTTGGACAGAGGTAAAAATTGTCGAGAGAGGGCATCAGCCCTAACATTCTTACTACCAAGCCGGTAGGAGACCACATAATTAAATCGAGACAAAAATAGCGCCCATCTGGCCTTTCGGGGCGACAAACGTTTTTCTTCAGATAGATAAGTTAAATTCTTGTGGTCAGTAAGAATGAGCACTGGCACGCTAGTACCCTCGAGAAGATGCCTCCATTCCTTGAGTACCAAAATTATGGCCAGTAATTCCCTGTCACCAATTTCATAATTCCACTCTGCTGGAAACAATTTCTTAGAGAAGAAACCACACGGATGCAAAGAACCGTCAGGCGTAGGACATTGAGACAAGAGGGCACCTACTCCAGTCTCAGATGCATCGGCCTCAAGAACGAAAGGCAGGACAGGGTTAGGATGAGCCAGAACTGGAGCGGCAGCAAAGGCAGTCTTAAGACTATCAAAGGCCTCAATGGCAGTAGGTGACCAATGGAGTGGATCATTCTCTTTACGGGTCATGTCTGTGATAGCAAGAGTAAGGAAAATAATTCTAGGGAGAGTAGCCTCTGGTGCGGCGTGCTCCGCAGTGGAAATTGTAACCTGCAGTGAATAAGTTTGCAGCTCGCATATACACAGTGCTCTCATAACAAGTCTTGAGCACTGGTTTCTGAGGAGTAGGGTCCCATCCGGTTTCCTTCCCAAACAGGTTCCAATCACTATATGCCCACCGCTATATCTAGGTAAGTCCCAAGAGGTATGTGACAGAAAAACTGTACAATGTTCAAGGCTAAGCAAGCACGTACCTCCGATCCATATGACCCTCACCACTAGTCGTCCTGTGTATACCGGTTACTGCCGTATGGCTAGTTTCTCCATCCGTGGCTGGGTATTGTGCGGCTCCCAAGCAACCTCCGTAGTCGGTGCGGTGTGTAGCTCCTCCTCTCCAGGTGTCTCTAGCAGCAAGCTGGCTTTGCGGTCAGGATATTGCACTCACCCCACACCTGTGCTCACTCAAGGATGGCCATACATAGCGTGTAAATAAGATTGCGAGGAGCACAGGTATAAGTGTGTAACAAAAAATGTTTTATTTTAAACATGCGCTAATGAGTGAATAAACACACACAAAGCGGTTCGTCAATAATGAACCAAAAACAAGCAAACAGTGTGAGGGGGCAATCTGCTGAAACGCGTATACCTGTTCACTTGCAGTCTGTAATATAGCAGATTTTTTTCTGTTCTGTCTTAACCCCAGGGTGGTTATATTTTTTCCCCCCTCACACTGTTTGCTTGTTTTTGGTTCATTATTGACAAACCGCTTTGTGTGTGTTTATTCACTCATTAGCGCATGTTTAAAATAAAACATTTTTTGTTACACACTTATACCTGTGCTCCTCGCAATCTTATTTACATGTCTGATAGGTTTGACCAAGGAAGAAAAGTTTTTAATAAACTTTCTATAGTAATTGGCGAACCCCAAAAAACTTTGAATAGACCGAAGACCAACTGGGCGAGGCCACTGCAGATAACTTGTCAGGATCCATGGAGAACCCTGTAACGGAGATAACATAACCTAGGAAGGTTACTTGAGTCTAATGGAACTCACATTTCTCAAGTTTACAAAACAGGCCGTTCTCACGTAGTCTCTGAAGAACCCGTGTAACATCAGAACGATGAGCCTCAAGTGTGGGTGAGTGTATGAGGATGTCGTCTAAGTACACCACAACACACTGTTGCAACATATCTCGTAGGACATAGGCCAAAGGGCATTGCAAGATGCTCATAATGCCCGCTCCTGGTGTTAAATGCTGTTTTCCATTCGTGACCCTCCTTAATCCGAACGAGATTGTACGCTCCTCTAAAATCAAGATTAGTAAAGACCGTAGCTCCCTTGAGGGGGTCAAATAGTTCCGTAATGAGCGGAATAGGGTAAGCATTCTTAATAGTAAGACGATTAAGACCCCTATAATCGATACATGGTCTTAACTCGCCACCCTTTTTCTTCACAAAGAAGAAGCCAGCCCCTGCAGGAGAGCAGGATTTGCGGATGATCCCCCGCGACAGAGCATCAGCAACATACTCCTCCATAGCACAATTCTCTGCAACAGACAGAGGGTACACCCGGCACCGAGGAGGAATGGCTCCGGGTTGCAGGTCTATGGCACAATTGTAAGACCGGTGAGGAGGCAATGTACCGGCACGCACCTTGTCAAACACGTCTCGGAACTCTCGGTACTCCTCTGGCAATTGAGATACCGAAGAAGTGCACAAGACTTTAACTGGTTTCCGAAGACAAGTGGAAATACATTGCGGGGACCACAACAAAATTTCGGACCTGCACCAGTCGAGACTGGGATTGTGCTTTTGGAGCCAGGGATAACCCAGATCAACTGGAAAATGCAGAGAGTTTATCACCTGGAACTGAAGGGTCTCAAAATGGAGAGCCCCAACAGCCATGGACAATGGAGCAGTTTCGTGAGTAACGAGTGCGGGCTGAAGGGGCCTGCCATCAATGGCCTCAATAGCAAGTGGAAAGGACAGAGGCAAAACAGGAATGCAGTGCTTAGATACAAAAGCACTGTCAATGAAATAGCCAGCAGCACGGGAGTCAACAAGAGCCTGAGTAACTATGGATGAGTCCACCCAGGAAAGCACAACCGTAACCAAAGATATCTCCTTAAGCGGTTCCGGGGACAAGGATAAACCACCCAAGGTCTGCCCCAGACAGGACCTTAGGTGTGAGCAAGACTACAAAAGGTGGCCCTGTAACCCACAATAGAGGCAGAGCCCCTCCCTCCTCCTAAAGGCCCTCTCCGCCGCGGAGAGACGTGTGAATCCCAACTGCATTGGCTCAGCAGTACCTGGTGACTCGGGACCAGGAGGCATGGGAGAAGAGGGAGGCATGGGTGAGAACGAACACGTAGGAGACAACGGAACAGGAGGCTTCCGCAAGCGCTCCTTGAAAGAGGGCCTCTCTCTGAGTCTGATGTCAATTTGGATCAAAAAAGATACCAATGCCTCGAGATCCTCTGGTAAATCTCTGGCAGCAACTTCATCTTTAATCGCATCAGAGAGCCCATGAAAGAAGGCGGCAACAAGGGCTTCATTGTTCCAACCTACCTCTGCGGCAAGCGTACAGAACTCAATAGCATACTGAGCAACAGATCTTGTACCTTGCTGAATGGACATGAGTCGTTTAGCAGCAGAGGAGGAGCGAGCTGGAACATCAAATACCCTTCAAAAGAAGGCCACAAATTCAGGGTAATTTGAAATCACAGGTTTATTAGTATCCCACAAGGGATTAGCCCAGGCAAGAGCTGTGTCAGAGAGTAACGAGATGAGAAATCCCACCTTAGCTCTGTCAGAGGGAAACGCCTGAGGTAGCATCTCAAAGTAAATGCCCACCTGGTTCAAAAACCCTCTGCACTGAATAGGATCGCCTCCATATCACTGAGGTAGAGGTGCAGAACCGGACATGCTCCTGGTAGGCAAAGGTGCAGCAGTGGAAACAGGAGCAGCCATAACTTGTGGGACACTTTGGTCCAAATGTGCAGTGCGAGTCAGCAGGGTTTGCAGGGCTAGTGCAAATTGATCCAAGCGGTGATCCTGTACATCCATCCTGGAAATTATGGCAGGTAAAGGTGGATAATTAGCAGCATCAGGATTCATGGCCTTTGTGTAATGTCAGGGTGCCAGGAATCAGACTGAGACGAGAAGTGCAAAAATAATCAGACCTTAATTAATAGCAAAAAATAATAAAAAGTCCACAAGTCAAATAACAAGCCAGGAGTCAAAACCAGAGCTGGTAGTCAGACAAGCCGAGTCAGGAGCCAAAGCGAATAGTCAGACGAGCCGGAATCAGGAACAAGGAGAACAGCAGAGTCAGGAACAAGCCAGGGATCAGGAACCAGGAAGGACGTCAGGCAGCCAGGTAACACACAGGAACTCTCACAAACAAGTCTGAGACAACGCAAAGGCAATGCATACTGAACAGAGGCCCTTTAAATAATAAATGATGCCATCACAATTCTGAGACTGCATCCTGTCTCACATGGATGATGCACAACAGTCTGGCCATAAAAGGAAGTGCAGGAAGTGAGCAGCATCCCCCATATTGCACCAAGTCATGGAGAGAGGTGAGTAAAATGGCTGCCAGCAGCACATGGCAAACACAACAAGGAAAAACCCTGACACATATATTGACTCTTGGGGATAGCGTTAATGGTGTGTTTAGAATGACAAGTCTCAGCATACAAAATAGTGTTACCTGCTACTTCCTTCCTGAACAACTCAACTTCAACACCATTTTTAAGTGTATTAGATTTCAGCATTATGTCTAGATCAGCAACACTCTCCTGACTGTGTGTGTGTGTGTGTGTAAGGGAATTTTCATTTTAGATAAATCTCTTGAAGAAAGCTCAATAAAGAGGGAATCACTCCCTCTGGACCTCTCCAAACAAACAAGAGGTATTCGATGTAGCAACCATAAAAGATAATGTGCTCTCTAAATGGGTTACTATCTCCAAACATGCGGAACAGCTCCCACAAAACCCATATACAGGTTAGCGTAAGAGGGAGCAAATTTAGCTCCCATTGCGGTTCTGCGCCTTTGGAGATAGTAATCTCCCTCCAACATAAAAAAAATTAAGTGTTCATAAGAAATCAATAGAATTAATTATTTCACTTCTAAACTGTAGGTAGAGTGATGGTTCAAGAAAAATTATATGGCCTTGATGCCTTTATCATTAGAAATAGACGTATATAGGGACACAACATCTATAGAAATAAATGAAAATCCTTTTTTCCACTGCAATGTTTCAATTTGTCTAATAACATCACTAGTGTCCCTAATATAGCTCTTAAGATTCAAAACCAAGGGTTGAAGATAGTGATCAATCAGTTCAGACAAGGGTTTAATCAGTAAGCCAATACCTGCCACAATAGGGCGCCCAGGTGGGTTTTGTAAGCTCTTGTGGATTTTCGGCAAATAATGAAAAATAGCCACTTTAGGATGATTAACCAATAGAAAATCCACATTTTGTTTTGTCTAATGACACCATTACATAATGCCCAATCAACAATGGAAGTCAACTCCCTTTGATATACAAAAGTGGGATTGTATGGCAGTTGCATATATACCTCAGTATCCGATAGTTGTCTAGTAACTTCCAATACATCACTTCTATTAAGAAAAACAATTTTGCCTTCCTTGTCTGTACCACAAATCACTATTTCCTTATTACTCTGCAACTTATGTGTAAAGTTTATTTAAAAGCAGAAATTGCTGCCCAGGTATCTTCAGCGGTATCTGCGGCATTAGCTGCCATTCCCAGTTGCAGGGAAAGCGCAAGAGGAAATCTAGAAATTCAGAAAGTAAGTTGCCTGTCTTCAGTTCTGCTTCCCAAGTTGCCCTTTCTCATAAGTTTGATGAGGAAGATACACCGGGACTTTTTGATAGTGAAATTTCAGATTCGGACAGTATAATTCCTTCTTCTGAGACTGAGGTGGTATCCTTTAAATTTAAGCTTGAACAGCTTCATGTATTGTTAAAGGAGGTTTTAGCTACTTTAAATGACTCCGATAACCCTGTCGTTGTCACTCCTAAGAAATCTAGTAAACATAATAGTTTCTTTGATGAACCTTCCACTTTGGAGGTTTTCCCTGTGCCGGACCGTGCTAGGGAGATTATCTCACAGGAATGGGAGAAACCAGGGGTGTCTTTTTCCCTGTCTCCCATTTTTAAAAAAATGTTTCCTGTCGAGGACTCCATTAAAGACCCTTGGTATACTGTACCCAAAGTTGAAGGGGCCATTTCCCCTCTAGCTAAGAGAACCACTATTCCTATTGATGATAGTTGCTCTTTTAAGGATCCAATGGACAAGAAGCTGGAGGCTTATTTGAAAAAAATTTATGTTCATCAAGGTCTCCAATGGCAACCTGCGGTGTGTAATGCCACCGTGACTAGTGCTAGATCTTATTGGTAGATAGAGATAGATTGGTAGTAGAGACTTCCTTGGATGAAATTCAGGATAGGATTAAAGCTCTTAAATTGGCCAATTCCTTTATTGCAGATGCCATTTTACAGGTTGTTGGACTAGGAGCTAAAACTTCTAGTTTCGCTGTCCTAGCCCACAGGGCGTTTTGGTTGAAATCCTGGTCTGCGGACGTTTCCTCTAAAGTCAAGCTTCTGTCGATTCCTTACAAGGGCAAAACCTTAATTGGAACCCGGTTTGGCAGAAATTTCTCTGATATTACGGGTGGAAAAGGGTCTTTTCTACCTCAAGATAAGAATAGGCCTAAAGGACGTCAGAGTAATTTTCGTTTATTTCGTAACTTCAGAGGAAAGCCTTCCCCTTCTTCTTCCAAGCAGGAACAATCCAAGTCTTCTTGGAAACCCAATCAGTCTTGGAACAAGGGGAAACAATCAAAGAAACCTGCAGCTGATTCCAAATCAGCATGAAGAATTTGCCCCTGATCCGGGATCGGATCAGGTGGGGGGCAGACTTTCTCAGTTCTCTCAAGCCTGGATACGAGATGTCCCCGATCCCTGGACTGTGGAAATAGTATCCCGGGGTTACAAATTAAAATTCAAGACTTTTCCTCCCAGAGGCAGATTCTTTCTCTCAAGTTTATCTGCAGACCAGATGAAGAGAGAGGCGTTCTTGAAATGTATACATCATCTTTCCTCCCTGGGAATGATAGTTCCAGTTCCTGTGCAGGAATAGGGTCTCGGGTTCTACTCCAACCTATTTGTGGTTCCCAAAAAAGAGGGAACTTTCCGTCCCATTCTAGACTTGAAGTGTCTAAACAAGTTTCTCAAAGTTCCATCCTCCAAGATGGAGACTATTCACTCAATGTTTCTTTTAGTATGAGGGTCAGTTCATGACAACCATAGACCTGAAGGATGCATATCTTCATGTTCCTATTCACAGGGACCATCACAGATTTCTGAGATTTGCCTTTCTGGACAAACATTTCCAGTTCGTGGTCCTTCCATTTGGTCCAGCCACGGCTCCCAAAAGTTTTTCAAAGGTTCTGGTGGCTCTTTTGGCAGTGATCCATTCTCTTGGAATTGCTGTAGCACCCTACCTGGACGACATGTTGGTTCAGGCGCCATCTTTTCAACAAGCAAAATATCACACAGAGATATTGTTGTCTTTTCTTTGTTCCCACGGATGGAATGTGAATCTGGAAAAAAAACTCACTTTCCTCTACTACAAGAGTAGTGTTCTTAGGGACCATAATCGAGTCTCTATTGATTAAGATTTATCTGACAGAGGTCAGGAAAAACAAAATCATTTCCTCTTGCCTCTCTCTTCAGGCTACTGCTCATCCTTCAGTGGCTCAATGTATGGAGGTAATTGGTCTGATGGTGGCTTCCATGGACATCATTTCTTTTGCTCGATTCCATTTGAGAGCTCTCCAGTTGTGCATGCTCAGACAATGGAATGGTGACTATGCGGATCTATCTCAGAGAATAGAGTTAGATCAGTCGTCAAGGGATTCTCTCCTGTGGTGAATTTCTCAGGAACATCTGTCTCAGGGCACATGCTTTCGGAGACCTTCCTGGGTGATCGTGACAACAGACGCCAGCCTGCTGGGCTGGGGAGCAGTCTGGAACTAGTTAAAAGCTCAGGGCCTTTGGACTCAGGAGGAGTCTGCTCTTCCCATCAACATTTTGGAGTTGAGGGCAATTTACAATGCTCTATTGGCTTGGCCTCAGTTGTCCTCAGCCCAGTTTATCAGGTTCCAGTCAGACAACATAACCTCTGTGGCTTACATCAATCACCAGGGAGGAACTCGGAGTTCCTTAGCCATGAAGGAGGTTACTCAGATTCTTCAGTGGGCAGAGACCCACAATTGCTGTCTATCTTCCATCTACATTCCAGGAGTAGACAACTGGGAAACGGATTTTCTGAGCAAACAGACTTTTCATTCTGGGGAGTGGGAACTCCATCCTGAGGTGTTTTCCAGCTTAGTCCTCAAATGGAGGGTGCCAGAGTTGGATCTGATGGCGTCCCATCAGAACGCCAAGCTTCCAAGGTACAGGTTAAGGTCAAGAAATCCGCAGGACTTTCTGATAGATGGTCTGGCGGTTCCTTGGGTTTTCAGGTTGGCACACCTGTTTCCTCCGTTTGCTCTCCTTCCACGAGTCATTGCTCTTATCAAATAGGAGAGGGCGTCTGTGATTCTAATAGCCCCAGCGTGGCCTCACTGGATCTGGTTTGCAGACCTAGTGGAGGTGTCATCTCTCCCACCTTGGAGACTACCTCTGAGGAAGGACCTCCTGATTCTGGGTCCCTTCCTTCATCCAAATCTCGTTTCTCTGAAGCTGACTGCTTGGAGATTGAACGCTTAATTCTATCTAAACGTCCTTTTTGTGAGTCGGTCATTGAGACAATGATTCAGGCTCACAAGCCTGTTACTAGAAAGATTTACCATAAGATATGGCGTAAATATCTTTTTACTCTTGGAGTAGAATTAGAATTACTAGAATTTTATCTTTTCTTCAGGAAGGCCTGGAGAAGGGATTGTCAGTCAGTACCCTTTATCGGTTTTACTACATAAACGTTTGGCAGATGTGCAATCTTTCAAAATCAGGCCTCTCTTTAAGTCTGTTGCTCTTCCTTGGAGCCTTAACCTTGTTCTTAAAGTGTTACAGCTGGCTCCGTTTGAGCCGTTTCATTCCATAGACATTAAGTTGTTATCTTAGAAGGTTTTGTTTCTTGTTGCTATCTCTTCTGCTCGAAGAGTCTTGGAACTCTATGCTCTGCAGTGTGATTCCCCTTATCTTATTTTTCATGCCGATAAGGCGGTTCTTAGTAAGTTAGTGTCACTCTGCTCTGCTGTGGCTTTTGCCACGGACACAGGCATGCCTCTTATTGCTATGGATATGGCTGTGTAACTGCAGCACGGTGACATCATCACCGCCCTGTCTTCCCTATGCAAAGGCCTCAGTCTCTCTCATCTGTGCCCAAGTATAGGTGTTACTACTTGTGCTACTGGGTGCTGTATATTTGTATGCTGAATTGCTGGACTGATTTACTGTTGATGAACTCTGCCTGTTTTGACTACTCTGCTTGCCTTAACCCCTGAATTGCTGGACTGCTTAACTGTTGATGAACTCAGCCTGTTTGACTGCTCTGCTTGCCTTAACCCCTGAATTGCTGGACTGCTTTACTGTTGATGTACTCTGCCTGTTTTGACTACTTTGCTTGCCTTAACCCCTGAATTGCTGGACTGCTTAACTGTTGATGAACTCTTGCTGTTTGACTACGTTGCTTGCCTTAACCCCCTGAATTGCTGGACTGCTTTACTGTTTATGAACTCTGCCTGTTTTTACTTCTCTGCTTGCCTTAACCCTAAAATATTGGATTGCCATTCTGTTGCTGAACTCTCCCTGCCTGACCATTCTATTGATTTACACTTGAACTGCCTTTCCGCTGGATTCCCTACCTATTGCCATCAGAGACTATCCTGTCTGTTTCCAGTCCTTCAAGTGGTTTACCCTTGAACTGCCTAACCACTGATTCCTACCTGCTGCTGCCAAAGACTACCCTGCATTGTGTGAGTACTGCTTACCTCATTTTGCGAACTTTCTCTGCTCTTGGATATTCCCTATCATTCCCTATATATTCCCTACTGCCCAAGTTTGGTCTGATAGTGGAATATCCCACGAGCATTACAGTTAGGTTTCCTTCCTAAGGTTGTTTCTAATAGAAATATCAATCAGGAAATTGTTGTTCCCTCTGTGTCCTAATCCTTCTTCCAAAGAACGTTTTGTTACACAATTTGGATGTTGTAAGTGCTCTTAAATTCTACTTACGGGCAACTAAGGATTTTTGCATAAATAAAAAGAGAGAAGCGCTCAACCTGGGAACGAACAATAGCATAATAGCTTGTTCTATGGCTAGTTACCACCCTAGAAGCAGCCTCTTTTTGCTCAATATGTGCCTTTCACAGAGAAAAACTTTCCTGTAGCATATCAGTCTGATCCTGACTTCACAGTACAGTCCAGCCCCGAAATACCAGGCAATCCCTCTCTGAACAAGAGAAACAGCAAAACCCCAGACGTACGTTTCGGCCTATTGTGGGCCTCGTCAGTGAGGTGCAGCCATATCCCTCTAGGCACACTGAGCAACGGGTCCACGTCTGGATTCCCGCATCACACTTAGGGAGACTTCCCTAAGTGTCATAATTTGCATAAATAAAAAGAGAGAAGCGCTCAACCTGGGAACGAACAATAGCATAATAGCTTGTTCTATGGCTAGTTACCACCCTAGAAGCAGCCTCTTTTTGCTCAATATGTGCCTTTCACAGAGAAAAACTTTCCTGTAGCATATCAGTCTGATCCTGACTTCACAGTACAGTCCAGCCCCGAAATACCAGGCAATCCCTCTCTGAACAAGAGAAACAGCAAAACCCCAGACGTACGTTTCGGCCTATTGTGGGCCTCGTCAGTGAGGTGCAGCCATATCCCTCTAGGCACACTGAGCAACGGGTCCACGTCTGGATTCCCGCATCACACTTAGGGAGACTTCCCTAAGTGTCATAATTTGCATAAATAAAAAGAGAGAAGCGCTCAACCTGGGAACGAACAATAGCATAATAGCTTGTTCTATGGCTAGTTACCACCCTAGAAGCAGCCTCTTTTTGCTCAATATGTGCCTTTCACAGAGAAAAACTTTCCTGTAGCATATCAGTCTGATCCTGACTTCACAGTACAGTCCAGCCCCGAAATACCAGGCAATCCCTCTCTGAACAAGAGAAACAGCAAAACCCCAGACGTACGTTTCGGCCTATTGTGGGCCTCGTCAGTGAGGTGCAGCCATATCCCTCTAGGCACACTGAGCAACGGGTCCACGTCTGGATTCCCGCATCACACTTAGGGAGACTTCCCTAAGTGTCATAATTTGCATAAATAAAAAGAGAGAAGCGCTCAACCTGGGAACGAACAATAGCATAATAGCTTGTTCTATGGCTAGTTACCACCCTAGAAGCAGCCTCTTTTTGCTCAATATGTGCCTTTCACAGAGAAAAACTTTCCTGTAGCATATCAGTCTGATCCTGACTTCACAGTACAGTCCAGCCCCGAAATACCAGGCAATCCCTCTCTGAACAAGAGAAACAGCAAAACCCCAGACGTACGTTTCGGCCTATTGTGGGCCTCGTCAGTGAGGTGCAGCCATATCCCTCTAGGCACACTGAGCAACGGGTCCACGTCTGGATTCCCGCATCACACTTAGGGAGACTTCCCTAAGTGTCATAATTTGCATAAATAAAAAGAGAGAAGCGCTCAACCTGGGAACGAACAATAGCATAATAGCTTGTTCTATGGCTAGTTACCACCCTAGAAGCAGCCTCTTTTTGCTCAATATGTGCCTTTCACAGAGAAAAACTTTCCTGTAGCATATCAGTCTGATCCTGACTTCACAGTACAGTCCAGCCCAGAAATACCAGGCAATCCCTCTCTGAACAAGAGAAACAGCAAAACCCCAGACGTACGTTTCGGCCTATTGTGGGCCTCGTCAATGAGGTGCAGCCATATCCCTCTAGGCACACTGAGCAACGGGTCCACGTCTGGATTCCCGCATCACACTTAGGGAGACTTCCCTAAGTGTCATAATTTGCATAAATAAAAAGAGAGAAGCGCTCAACCTGGGAACGAACAATAGCATAATAGCTTGTTCTATGGTTAGTTACCACCCTAGAAGCAGCCTCTTTTTGCTCAATATGTGCCTTTCACAGAGAAAAACTTTCCTGTAGCATATCAGTCTGATCCTGACTTCACAGTACAGTCCAGCCCCGAAATACCAGGCAATCCCTCTCTGAACAAGAGAAACAGCAAAACCCCAGACGTACGTTTCGGCCTATTGTGGGCCTCGTCAGTGAGGTGCAGCCATATCCCTCTAGGCACACTGAGCAACGGGTCCACGTCTGGATTCCCGCATCACACTTAGGGAGACTTCCCTAAGTGTCATAATTTGCATAAATAAAAAGAGAGAAGCGCTCAACCTGGGAACGAACAATAGCATAATAGCTTGTTCTATGGCTAGTTACCACCCTAGAAGCAGCCTCTTTTTGCTCAATATGTGCCTTTCACAGAGAAAAACTTTCCTGTAGCATATCAGTCTGATCCTGACTTCACAGTACAGTCCAGCCCCGAAATACCAGGCAATCCCTCTCTGAACAAGAGAAACAGCAAAACCCCAGACGTACGTTTCGGCCTATTGTGGGCCTCGTCAGTGAGGTGCAGCCATATCCCTCTAGGCACACTGAGCAACGGGTCCACGTCTGGATTCCCGCATCACACTTAGGGAGACTTCCCTAAGTGTCATAATTTGCATAAATAAAAAGAGAGAAGCGCTCAACCTGGGAACGAACAATAGCATAATAGCTTGTTCTATGGCTAGTTACCACCCTAGAAGCAGCCTCTTTTTGCTCAATATGTGCCTTTCACAGAGAAAAACTTTCCTGTAGCATATCAGTCTGATCCTGACTTCACAGTACAGTCCAGCCCCGAAATACCAGGCAATCCCTCTCTGAACAAGAGAAACAGCAAAACCCCAGACGTACGTTTCGGCCTATTGTGGGCCTCGTCAGTGAGGTGCAGCCATATCCCTCTAGGCACACTGAGCAACGGGTCCACGTCTGGATTCCCGCATCACACTTAGGGAGACTTCCCTAAGTGTCATAATTTGCATAAATAAAAAGAGAGAAGCGCTCAACCTGGGAACGAACAATAGCATAATAGCTTGTTCTATGGCTAGTTACCACCCTAGAAGCAGCCTCTTTTTGCTCAATATGTGCCTTTCACAGAGAAAAACTTTCCTGTAGCATATCAGTCTGATCCTGACTTCACAGTACAGTCCAGCCCCGAAATACCAGGCAATCCCTCTCTGAACAAGAGAAACAGCAAAACCCCAGACTTACGTTTCGGCCTATTGTGGGCCTCGTCAGTGAGGTGCAGCCATATCCCTCTAGGCACACTGAGCAACGGGTCCACGTCTGGATTCCCGCATCACACTTAGGGAGACTTCCCTAAGTGTCATAATTTGCATAAATAAAAAGAGAGAAGCGCTCAACCTGGGAACGAACAATAGCATAATAGCTTGTTCTATGGCTAGTTACCACCCTAGAAGCAGCCTCTTTTTGCTCAATATGTGCCTTTCACAGAGAAAAACTTTCCTGTAGCATATCAGTCTGATCCTGACTTCACAGTACAGTCCAGCCCCGAAATACCAGGCAATCCCTCTCTGAACAAGAGAAACAGCAAAACCCCAGACGTACGTTTCGGCCTATTGTGGGCCTCGTCAGTGAGGTGCAGCCATATCCCTCTAGGCACACTGAGCAACGGGTCCACGTCTGGATTCCCGCATCACACTTAGGGAGACTTCCCTAAGTGTCATAATTTGCATAAATAAAAAGAGAGAAGCGCTCAACCTGGGAACGAACAATAGCATAATAGCTTGTTCTATGGCTAGTTACCACCCTAGAAGCAGCCTCTTTTTGCTCAATATGTGCCTTTCACAGAGAAAAACTTTCCTGTAGCATATCAGTCTGATCCTGACTTCACAGTACAGTCCAGCCCCGAAATACCAGGCAATCCCTCTCTGAACAAGAGAAACAGCAAAACCCCAGACGTACGTTTCGGCCTATTGTGGGCCTCGTCAGTGAGGTGCAGCCATATCCCTCTAGGCACACTGAGCAACGGGTCCACGTCTGGATTCCCGCATCACACTTAGGGAGACTTCCCTAAGTGTCATAATTTGCATAAATAAAAAGAGAGAAGCGCTCAACCTGGGAACGAACAATAGCATAATAGCTTGTTCTATGGCTAGTTACCACCCTAGAAGCAGCCTCTTTTTGCTCAATATGTGCCTTTCACAGAGAAAAACTTTCCTGTAGCATATCAGTCTGATCCTGACTTCACAGTACAGTCCAGCCCCGAAATACCAGGCAATCCCTCTCTGAACAAGAGAAACAGCAAAACCCCAGACGTACGTTTCGGCCTATTGTGGGCCTCGTCAGTGAGGTGCAGCCATATCCCTCTAGGCACACTGAGCAACGGGTCCACGTCTGTATTCCCGCATCACACTTAGGGAGACTTCCCTAAGTGTCATAATTTGCATAAATAAAAAGAGAGAAGCGCTCAACCTGGGAACGAACAATAGCATAATAGCTTGTTCTATGGCTAGTTACCACCCTAGAAGCAGCCTCTTTTTGCTCAATATGTGCCTTTCACAGAGAAAAACTTTCCTGTAGCATATCAGTCTGATCCTGACTTCACAGTACAGTCCAGCCCCGAAATACCAGGCAATCCCTCTCTGAACAAGAGAAACAGCAAAACCCCAGACGTACGTTTCGGCCTATTGTGGGCCTCGTCAGTGAGGTGCAGCCATATCCCTCTAGGCACACTGAGCAACGGGTCCACGTCTGGATTCCCGCATCACACTTAGGGAGACTTCCCTAAGTGTCATAATTTGCATAAATAAAAAGAGAGAAGCGCTCAACCTGGGAACGAACAATAGCATAATAGCTTGTTCTATGGCTAGTTACCACCCTAGAAGCAGCCTCTTTTTGCTCAATATGTGCCTTTCACAGAGAAAAACTTTCCTGTAGCATATCAGTCTGATCCTGACTTCACAGTACAGTCCAGCCCCGAAATACCAGGCAATCCCTCTCTGAACAAGAGAAACAGCAAAACCCCAGACGTACGTTTCGGCCTATTGTGGGCCTCGTCAGTGAGGTGCAGCCATATCCCTCTAGGCACACTGAGCAACGGGTCCACGTCTGGATTCCCGCATCACACTTAGGGAGACTTCCCTAAGTGTCATAATTTGCATAAATAAAAAGAGAGAAGCGCTCAACCTGGGAACGAACAATAGCATAATAGCTTGTTCTATGGCTAGTTACCACCCTAGAAGCAGCCTCTTTTTGCTCAATATATGCCTTTCACAGAGAAAAACTTTCCTGTAGCATATCAGTCTGATCCTGACTTCACAGTACAGTCCAGCCCCGAAATACCAGGCAATCCCTCTCTGAACAAGAGAAACAGCAAAACCCCAGACGTACGTTTCGGCCTATTGTGGGCCTCGTCAGTGAGGTGCAGCCATATCCCTCTAGGCACACTGAGCAACGGGTCCACGTCTGGATTCCCGCATCACACTTAGGGAGACTTCCCTAAGTGTCATAATTTGCATAAATAAAAAGAGAGAAGCGCTCAACCTGGGAACGAACAATAGCATAATAGCTTGTTCTATGGCTAGTTACCACCCTAGAAGCAGCCTCTTTTTGCTCAATATGTGCCTTTCACAGAGAAAAACTTTCCTGTAGCATATCAGTCTGATCCTGACTTCTCAGTACAGTCCAGCCCCGAAATACCAGGCAATCCCTCTCTGAACAAGAGAAACAGCAAAACCCCAGACGTACGTTTCGGCCTATTGTGGGCCTCGTCAGTGAGGTGCAGCCATATCCCTCTAGGCACACTGAGCAACGGGTCCACGTCTGGATTCCCGCATCACACTTAGGGAGACTTCCCTAAGTGTCATAATTTGCATAAATAAAAAGAGAGAAGCGCTCAACCTGGGAACGAACAATAGCATAATAGCTTGTTCTATGGCTAGTTACCACCCTAGAAGCAGCCTCTTTTTGCTCAATATGTGCCTTTCACAGAGAAAAACTTTCCTGTAGCATATCAGTCTGATCCTGACTTCACAGTACAGTCCAGCCCCGAAATACCAGGCAATCCCTCTCTGAACAAGAGAAACAGCAAAACCCCAGACTTACGTTTCGGCCTATTGTGGGCCTCGTCAGTGAGGTGCAGCCATATCCCTCTAGGCACACTGAGCAACGGGTCCACGTCTGGATTCCCGCATCACACTTAGGGAGACTTCCCTAAGTGTCATAATTTGCATAAATAAAAAGAGAGAAGCGCTCAACCTGGGAACGAACAATAGCATAATAGCTTGTTCTATGGCTAGTTACCACCCTAGAAGCAGCCTCTTTTTGCTCAATATGTGCCTTTCACAGAGAAAAACTTTCCTGTAGCATATCAGTCTGATCCTGACTTCACAGTACAGTCCAGCCCCGAAATACCAAGCAATCCCTCTCTGAACAAGAGAAACAGCAAAACCCCAGACGTACGTTTCGGCCTATTGTGGGCCTCGTCAGTGAGGTGCAGCCATATCCCTCTAGGCACACTGAGCAACGGGTCCACGTCTGGATTCCCGCATCACACTTAGGGAGACTTCCCTAAGTGTCATAATTTGCATAAATAAAAAGAGAGAAGCGCTCAACCTGGGAACGAACAATAACATAATAGCTTCTCTCTTTGTATGCAAATTATTATGACCCTGGGGAAGTCTCCCTATGGGTGATGGGGGAAACCAGACGTGGACTCCTTGCCCAGTGTGCTTAGAGGAATGTGGCTGCACCTCACTGACGAGGCCCATAGGAGGCCGAAACGATCGTCTGGGGTTGTCATGTTCCTTGTTCAGAAGAGAATTGCCTGGTATTTCGGGGCTGGACTGACCTTACTTGGCGGGATCAGACTGATATACTTCAGGAAAGTTTTCTTCTGTGAAAAGCACACTGGTCTAAAAGAGGCTGCTTCAGGGTGGTAAATCGCCATAGAACAAGCCACTGAGCTGTTGTTCGTTCCTGGTAGTGCGCTTCTCTCTTTGTATGCAAATTATTATGACCCTGGGGAAGTCTCCCTATGGGTGATGGGGGAAACCAGACGTGGACTCCTTGCCCAGTGTGCTTAGAGGAATGTGGCTGCACCTCACTGACGAGGCCCATAGGAGGCCGAAACGATCGTCTGGGGTTGTCATGTTCCTTGTTCAGAAGAGAATTGCCTGGTATTTCGGGGCTGGACTGACCTTACTTGGCGGGATCAGACTGATATACTTCAGGAAAGTTTTCTTCTGTGAAAAGCACACTGGTCTAAAAGAGGCTGCTTCGGGGTGGTAAATCGCCATAGAACAAGCCACTGAGCTGTTGTTCGTTCCTGGTAGTGCGCTTCTCTCTTTGTATGCAAATTATTATGACGCTGGGGAAGTCTCCCTATGGGTGATGGGGGAAACCAGACGTGGACTCCTTGCCCAGTGTGCTTAGAGGAATGTGGCTGCACCTCACTGACGAGGCCCATAGGAGGCCGAAACGATCGTCTGGGGTTGTCATGTTCCTTGTTCAGAAGAGAATTGCCTGGTATTTCGGGGCTGGACTGACCTTACTTGGCGGGATCAGACTGATATACTTCAGGAAAGTTTTCTTCTGTGAAAAGCACACTGGTCTAAAAGAGGCTGCTTCGGGGTGGTAAATCGCCATAGAACAAGCCACTGAGCTGTTGTTCGTTCCTGGTAGTGCGCTTCTCTCTTTGTATGCAAATTATTATGACCCTGGGGAAGTCTCCCTATGGGTGATGGGGGAAACCAGACGTGGACTCCTTGCCCAGTGTGCTTAGAGGAATGTGGCTGCACCTCATTGACGAGGCCCATAGGAGGCCGAAACGATCGTCTGGGGTTGTCATGTTCCTTGTTCAGAAGAGAATTGCCTGGTATTTTGGGGCTGGACTGACCTTACTTGGCGGGATCAGACTGATATACTTCAGGAAAGTTTTCTTCTGTGAAAAGCACACTGGTCTAAAAGAGGCTGCTTCGGGGTGGTAAATCGCCATAGAACAAGCCACTGAGCTGTTGTTCGTTCCTGGTAGTGCGCTTCTCTCTTTGTATGCAAATTATTATGACCCTGGGGAAGTCTCCCTATGGGTGATGAGGGAAACCAGACGTGGACTCCTTGCCCAGTGTGCTTAGAGGAATGTGGCTGCACCTCACTGACGAGGCCCATAGGAGGCCGAAACGATCGTCTGGGGTTGTCATGTTCCTTGTTCAGAAGAGAATTGCCTGGTATTTCGGGGCTGGACTGACCTTACTTGGCGGGATCAGACTGATATACTTCAGGAAAGTTTTCTTCTGTGAAAAGCACACTGGTCTAAAAGAGGCTGCTTCGGGGTGGTAAATCGCCATAGAACAAGCCACTGAGCTGTTGTTCGTTCCTGGTAGTGCGCTTCTCTCTTTGTATGCAAATTATTATGACCCTGGGGAAGTCTCCCTATGGGTGATGGGGGAAACCAGACGTGGACTCCTTGCCCAGTGTGCTTAGAGGAATGTGGCTGCACCTCACTGACGAGGCCCATAGGAGGCCGAAACGATCGTCTGGGGTTGTCATGTTCCTTGTTCAGAAGAGAATTGCCTGGTATTTCGGGGCTGGACTGACCTTACTTGGCGGGATCAGACTGATATACTTCAGGAAAGTTTTCTTCTGTGAAAAGCACACTGGTCTAAAAGAGGCTGCTTCGGGGTGGTAAATCGCCATAGAACAAGCCACTGAGCTGTTGTTCGTTCCTGGTAGTGCGCTTCTCTCTTTGTATGCAAACTAAGGATTTTTGCCAGTCCTCTGCCCTCTGTCTGTTTCTCTGGGAAAGTAAAGGTCAGAAAGCTACTGCTACTACTCTTTCTTTTTGGTTACGAAGTATAATTCTTTTGGCTTATGAGACTGCTGGACAGCAGCCTCCTGAGAGAATTACGGCTCATTCCACAAGAGGTGTTTCCTCTTCTTGGGCTTTCAAAAATGAAGCTTCTGTGGAACAAATTTGCAAGGCTGCAACTTGGTCTTCTCTACATACTTTTTCCAAATGAGATACTTTTGCCTCGGCTGAGGGAGAAAGGTTCTTCAAGCAGTATTGCATTCTGTTTAGGACTGCCTGTCTTGTCCCTCCCTATTTATCCGTGTCCTCTAGCTTGGGTATTGGTTCCCAACAGTAATTACTCAAGCCGTGGACTCACCATATTTTAGGAATGAAAAACTAAATTTATGCTTACCTGATAAATTTCTTTCTTTCTGGATATGGCGAGTCCACGGACCCACCCTTTATTTTAAGACAGTTGTTCTTTTGACTATAACCTCTACACCTTGTGTTACTCCTTTTTCTCCATTTCCTTTCGGTCGAATAACTATGGGTTGTGGGTAAGGGAGTGATACTTGGCAGTTTAACTGTGGTGCTCTTTGCCTCCTTCTGCTGGCCAGGAGTGATATTCCCAACAGTTATTACTCAAGCCGTGGACTCACCATATCCGGAAAGAAAGACATTTATCAGGAAAGCATGCATTTTGTTTTTTTTGTTCATACCAGAAATTTGTAAGCTTTAAAGGGACATTAAACACTAAATAAATAATTGCTTGAATTATGTATTCAGAACACAGATTAGCCTGAGAATAATTTTGTACAGTTATTTAAAAAAAATATATTTGTTGTTTAAATACAGTGAGGCCCCGGTTTACGCACGACTCGGTATACGAAATTTCGGTTTACGAAATCGAAATTTGAAGAAAAATTGACTCGGTTTACGAATTTTTTTCTCAATACGAAACAAAATGCCGGTTTGCCCCCCTCGGTTTACGAATATTTTTCGCAATACGAAACCAGTGGCCCCTGTGCCCCCTGCATACTCAAGTATGATTGAATTAATGAAGTTTGGGTACCAGTGTGGAGGTGTTGGAGAGGTTTTGGAGCCATTTTGCAGCAAGTTGTTGAGCCTTTTGGAGTCATTTGCAGCAAGTTGTTAAGCCTTTTGGAGCCATTTGCAGCAAGTTGTGGAGCCTTTTGGAGACATTGGAGCCATTTGCAGCAAGTTGTTAAGCCTTTTGGAGCCTTTTGGAGCATTTTTTGGACACTTTATTTGAATTTTTTCGGACCTCCGGAACGCATTAATTGATTTTCAATGCATTCCTATGGGAAAACGTGTTTCGGTTTACGAATTTTTCGCAATACGAAACGACCCGGAGAACGAATTAAATTCGTAAACCGAGGCCTCACTGTATATGAAAAAAATAAGTATAAAGTTAATGTCCATAAAGCAGTGGGCACCACCATATTGTAACTTTCTACTGAGGCCATTTAGGAATTGTTAGAAATGGCTTACTATAATGTGCAACCCATGACTGTGGAATATAGTTGTGGTTATAAATGGCTTACTAGAATGTGCAACCAATGACTGCATGGAATATAGTTGTGGTTATAAATGGCTTACTAGAATGTGCAACCAATGACTGTGTGGAATATAATTGTGGTTATAAATGGCTTACTAGAATGTGCAACCAATGACTGTGTGGAATATAGTTGTGGTTATAAATGGCTTACTAGAATGTGCAACCAATGACTACGGAATATAGTTGTGTCTGTACTTCCATGTTCAGCATGAATGGAAAAGCCCGCAATATACAGAATTAAATTACAGGAAAAAGAGAATAAATTAAATAGCAAAAGTATATTGTAAAGTTGTTTTCTATGCTTAGCTAAATATTCTATATTAAAATTCCAAGCTGTTTAATGTCCCTTTTAGCCTATATTAGCATATTAGTCTATAGCAGAAAGATGGGGACAGATAAAGAGGAGTAGTCCGGCAGGCAAGAGGTTGTGTACATGAGAACTGTCCAATAATACACAAAGCTGATATGAAACCCATCATTTTTCTTTCATGACTCAGAGCTTATACATTTTAAACAATTTTCAAATTGACATCTATTATCTAATTTGTTTAATTCTCTTTGTATTCTTTGATGAAGTAGCAGCCATGCACTACTGGTAACTAGTTAAACATCTGGTGAGGCAATGACAAGAGTAGTATTTGTGCAGTCACCAGTCAGCAGCTAGGTACCAGTTGCGCATTTCTGCTGTAGGTACGCTTTCTTTTCAGCAAAGGATACCAAGAGACAGAGTCTATATCTTATTCAGTGCTTCTTGTTCCTTTGCACCATGTTTATTGGCTTGTATTGTATGTTTATAGGAATGATTGCCAATAGTAGAATGGCAGTGCTGTATCCCCAGGTCATTATTGATCATCCATTCTTCTTCTTGATCAGAAACCGGAAAAATGGTAAGTTTTATTTGTAGCTGCAAAGCATATCTTTACCACAGAGAAACCTTCATTTTCATAAAAACACCCAAGAACGGTATACTAGCCCAGACATAGGTATACAGTTAGGTTTCCATCCCTCTCAATAGACAATAAAGCACTCTGTGTGGTGGAACATAAGAAGACAATAAGTCCATAGTCTTCACAGATCTTCCTTGATGTCTGTATTTGTTATTAATGCCTGTTAAATTAACTAACAGTAATACATGTAAATAAAATCTACCCATCTAACCCAAGCAATCATTACTTTGGATTATATTTTTAGACAAAAATATATCTAAACCCTTTTTAAAGGTTTGTGTGTTGCTCCACAGGTTTATTGCTCTTACAATAAAATGTCCCTCTAATGTGATCTTTATTTAGACATCATTTTGAGCTTACTTTAATGGACATTAAATATTTTTTTATATATGCATCAGAAATTAATCTCTATATCCCAAAAGACCAGAATACAAAATGAATGTAAAATTTAAGTTTTCATTTTGTTCTAAAAAAATGAATAGCGACACACACCTTGAAAAGCCTCTTGATTGTTATCTACTGTGCTGTGACGAGTTATGTACAGATCTAAATGATATACTTTACATATCAAGCAATCACTGTGCACTCTGTATTGTTTTTTTCTTTCTGGGGTGAATGGAATAATACAATTTTCCGATTTAAATGAAAGGAAAAGAAGATAAAATAACTAATGAATGTGCATTGCAAATTTTATTTATAATTAAACTTTTTATGGAGAATTACATTTCAGATTTAATGTTCCCATACATCCCATGTTCTCATTATTTCCGTAGGCTTATAACACGCTATTTATTTTATTTTATTAACCTCACAATTCTACTGTCATTCCAGGCTCTGTGCTGTTTATGGGAAGAGTTATGCACCCAGAAGCACTGAGTTCTACTGTCCATGACTTTGAGGAGCTCTAAAATTTCATGTACACACGGGTGAAATAATACAAGCACATCGTTTGCTATTAATACCCCTAATATCTGTTGTAAAAATGTTGGTTTTTTCCAATGACTGTTTTAAATTCTTCCAGGTTTATGTGTTTAAACGGTAAGTTCATTTTTGTGATACAGAATACAGTATTGCAGTTTCTCTTGGTGTGTTTGTGCTTTTTGTGAATATTTGCAAAATAAATTTGTGCATGTGAGATTTATTGTATTGTCCCTCAAATGTCCTGTAAACATTCAAGTCAATAATCAACTGAGTTTTCAGATGTTACTTTATATTGCACTATAAAGTTGGTGTTTGACAGTGATTTTCTGTGGTCTCTTTTTATTTCTTCTGTTTTGAATGCTGATTTAGAACCAACACATTTTTTTGCATAGCTTGCATCTCTAATCATGGAATTGTAGATAGAAACACGCAAATTTTGGTTTAGAATTGTTAACCAACCATTAAATACAGTAGAGTTGGATAATCAACAAAAGCATACTAAAAAGACAATGAAAATACCACTTAGGTGTTCATTTATTAAGTGGTCAATGGGAGGTGAAATGAAAAAAATTATATTCCCGCCATTATTTATGCATTATGAAGGACCAAACCCAGTGAGTATCTCCTGCAAGAGCTGCTGAGTTAGCCCTGCACATTGCATAGTTAATGCTGTGTTTACAATTCACCTAAATAGGAGAATTGCAGGTGAATTACATGCAGCATTAACTATGCATTGTGCAGGGCTAACTTAGCTCTTCTTGAAGAAGATGCTTGCTGGGTTTAGCCCTTGATCATACATAGTTAATGAAAGATTTCAAATTGTCAACAATTCACTTGCAATTTACCTCTTTGTGAATAGAGGACTTACTCTAAATTTCCAATGAGTAATAGTTTGTTTTTTCTGAAAGATTTCAGTTAGTTCAATCTTCCTTCCACTTGCATAATGTGATAGCCATAAACCACTCCTAAAAGGTGTGTGTGTGTGTGTATGTATGTATATATATATATATATATATATATATATTTCTTTCATGTAATTGGCAAGAGTCCATGAGCTAGTGACGTATGGGATATACAATCCTACCAGGAGGGGCAAAGCTTCCCAAACATCAAAATGCCTATAAATACACCCCTCACCACACCCACAATTCAGTTTTACAAACTTTGCCTCCTATGGAGGTGGTGAAGTAAGTTTGTGCTAAGATTTCTACGTTGATATGCGCTTATCAGCATTGTTGAAGCCCAATTCCTCTCAGAGTACAGCGAATGTCAGAGGGACGTGAAGGGTGTATCACTTACTGAATATGATGATTTCCCTAACGGGGGTCTATTTCATAGGTTCTCTGTTATCGGTCGTAGAGATTCATCTCCTACCTCCCTTTTCAGATTGACAATATACTCTCAATTTACCATTACCTCTACTGATAACTGTTTCAGTACTGGTTTGGCTATCTGCTATATGTGAATGGGTGTCTTTTGGTAAGTATGTTTTTTATTACTTAAGATACCTCAGCTATGGTTTGGCACTTATGCATTTATATAAAGTTCTAAATATATGTATTGTACTTCTATTTGCCATGAGTCAGGTTCATGTATTTCCTTCTGCAGACTGTCAGTTTCATATTTGGGGAAAATAAACATTTTTTAAGAATTTTTTTTCTTACCCGGGGTTTAGTCTTTTTTTCAATTGACTACTTTCTTGCAAATTGCGGGCCTAATAGGCCTGCGGGTTCGCCAAATGCTAGACTTTATTGCATCATTCTTGGCGCGAGAATTTTTTGGCGCGAAAAATACGTCTGACGCAACTTCATTTCCGGCGTCATAGTTGATGCCGAAGCCTTACACACGGTTGCGTCATTTCCGGTTATTATTGGTGCCAAAAAAGTTTTCAGTTACGTTGTGCGTCATACTTGGCGCCAAACTTTTTCATTATTTTAATACCCCATTGATGTTTGCCTCTTGCCTTTTTCTCTATCAGAGGGCTATGCTATTTGCATTTTTTCCCCCATTCCTGAAACTGTCATATAAGGAAATTGATAATTTTGCTTTATATGTTGTTTTTTCTTTTACATTTTGCAAGATGTCTCAATCTGATCCTGCCTCAGAAGTTTCTGCTGGAACATTGCTGCCTGAAATCGGTTCAACCAAAGCTAAGTGCATTTGTTAGTGTGTCCATCAGTAATAGTACATTGCCAGTTGCAGTTCCTTCAACTTCTAATGTACATGATATACCTATGAATTTTAAAGAATTTGTTTCTGATTCTATCCAGAAGGCTTTGTCTGCATTTCCACCTTCTAATAAACATAAAAGGTCTTTTAAAACTTCTCATTCAGTTGATGAAATTTCAAATGACCAACAACATAATAATTTATCCTCCTCTGATGAGGATCTATCTGATACAGAAGATCCTTCCTCAGACATTGACACTGACAAATCTATTTATTTATTTATAATAGAGTATATGCGTTCTTTATTAAAAGAAGTGTTAATTACTTTGGATATTGAGGTAACCAGTCCTCTTGACGTTCAGTCTAATAAACGTTTAAATGCTGTTTTTAAACCTCCTGTGGTTTCTCCAGGGGTTTTTCCTATTCCTGAGGCTATTTCTGATATGATTTCTAAGGAATGGAATAAGCCAGGTACTTCTTTTATTCCTTCTTCAAGGTTTAAAAAATTGTATCCTTTACCAGCAAAATTATAGAGTTTTGGGAAAAAATTCCCAAAGTTGATGGTGCTATTTCTACTCTTGCTAAACGTACCACTATTCCTATGGAAGATAGTACTTCCTTTAAGGATCCTTTAGATAGGAAGCTTGAATCTTATCTAAGGCAAGCCTATTTATATTCAGGTCATCTTCTCAGACCTGCAATTTCTTTGGCTGATCTTGCGGCTGCATCAACTTTCTGGTTGGAGAATTTAGTGCAACAAGAATTGGATTCTGACATATCTAGCATTATTCGCTTACTGCAATATGCTAATCATTTTATTTGTGATGCCATTTTTTTATATTATCAAAATTGATGTTAGATCCATGTCTTTAGCTATATTAGCTAGGAGAGCTTTGTGGCTTAAATCTTGGAATGTTGATATGACATCTAAATCTAGATTACTATCTTTCTTTCCAAGGTAATAATTTATTTGGTTCTCAGTTGGATTCTATTATTTCAACTGTTACTGGGGGAAAGGGAGTTTTTCTGCCTCAGGATAAAAAACCTAAGGTTAAATCTAAGGCTTCTAACTGTTTTTGTTCCTTTCATCAACATAAGGAACAAAAACTCAATCCTTCCCCCAAGGAATCTGTTTCCAATTTGAAGCCTTCCTCAAATTGGAATAAATCAAAGCCATTTAAGAAACCAAAGTCAGCCCCTAAGTATGCATGAAGGTGCGGCCCTCATTCCAGCTCAGCTGGTAGGGGGTAGATTAAGGTTTTTCAAGGATATTTGGATAAATTCTGTCCAAAATCAATGGATTCAGAGCATTGTCTCTCAAGGGTATTGAATAGGATTCAGAGTAAGACCTCCTGTGAGAAGATTCTTTCTCTCACATATCCCAGCAAATCCAGTAAAAGCTCAGGCTTTCCTGAAGTGTGTTTCACACCTGGAGTCTTCAGGGGTAATCATGCCAGTTCCTTTTCAGGAACAAGGTTTGGGGTTTTATTCAAATCTATTCATTGTCCCAAAGAAGGAAAATGTATTCAGACCAGTTTTGGATCTGAAAATTTTGAATCGTTATGTAAGAGTACCAACTTTCCAGATGGTGACTGTAAGGACTATTCTGCCTTTTGTTCAGCGAGGACATTATATGTCCGCAATAGACTTGCAGGATGCATACCTTGATATTCAGATTCATCCAGAAGATTATCAGTTCCTGAGATTCTCTTTTCTAGACGAGCATTACCAATTTGTTGCTCTTCCATTTGGCCTAGCAAAAGCTCCAATAATCTTTTCAAAGGTTCTAGGTGCCCTACTCTCTGTAATCAGAGAACAGGATATTGCGGTGTTTCCTTATTTGGACGATATTTGGTACTATCTCAGTCTTTACGTTCTGCAGAATCTCACACAAATCAACTAGTGTTGTTTCTTCGGAAACATGGTTGGAGGATCAATTTACCAAAATGTTTCTTGATTCCTCAGACAAGGGTCACCTTTTTAGGCTTCCAGATAGATTCAGTGTCCATGACTCTGTCTCTAACAGACAAGAGACGTTGAAAATTGGTTGCAGCATGCCGGCACCTTCAGTCTCAGTCATTCCCTTCAGTGGCTATGTGCATGGAAGTTTTAGGTCTCATGACTGCAGCATCGGATGCGATCCCCTTTTCTCGTTTTCACATGAGACCTCTACAGCTTTGTATGCTGAACCAATGGTGCAGGGATTATACAAATATATCACAATTAATATCCTTAAATCCCAATGTACGACACTCTCTGACGTGGTGGATAGATCACCATCGTTTAGTTCAAGGGGCTTGTGATCATAACAGATGCGAGTCTTTCAGGTTGGGGAGCTGTTTGGGGATCTCTGACAGCACAAGGGGTTTGGAAATCTCAAGAGGCGAGATTACCAATAAATATTTTAGAACAATATCACAACAGTGGCATATGTCAATCATCAGGGTGGGACTCACAGTCCCCAAGCTATGAAAGAAGTATCTCGGATACTTGCTGGGGCGGAATCCAGCTCCTGTCTAATCTCTGCGGTGCATATCCCAGGTGTAGACAATTGGGAGGCGGATTATCTCAGTCGTCAGACTTTACATCCAGGGGAGTGGTCTCTCCATCCAGATGTGATTTCTCAGATTGTTCAGATGTGGGGTCTTCCAGAGATAGATCTCATGGCCTCTCATCTAAACAAGAAACTTCCCAGATACCTGTCCAGGTCCAAGGATGTTTTGGCGGAAGCAGTGGATGCGCTGACACTTCCTTGGTGTTATCATCCTGCTTACATTTTCCCGCCTCTAGTTCTCCTTCCAAGAGTGATCTCCAAAATCATCATGGAGCAATCATTTGTGTTGCTGGTGGCTCCAGCATGGCCACACAGGTTTTGGTATGCGGATCTGGTTCGGATGTCCAGTTGCCAGCCTTGGCCACTTCCGATAAGGCCGGACCTCCTGTCTCAAGGTCCGTTTTTCCATCAGGATCTCAAATCATTAAATTTGAAGGTATGGAAATTGAACGCTTAGTACTAAGTCATAGAGGTTTCTCTCACTCAGTGATTAATACTATGTTACAAGCTCATAAATCTGTCTCTAGAAAGATTTATTATAGAGTTTGGAAGACTTAAATTTCATGGTGTTCTTCTCATAAATTCGCTTGGCATTCTTTTAGAATTCCTAGAATTTTACAGTTTCTTCAGGATGCTTTGGATAAGGGTTTGTCTGCAAGTTCCTTGAAGGGACACATCCTCTGCTCTTTATGTTTTATTTCTTTTCAATTTTTACCTAAGGTTGTAAGTTCTAACAACATTAGTAGAGAAATTGTTGTCCCTTCCTTGTGTCCTAATCCTAAGAATTCTTTGGAAAGATCCTTACATTCGTTGGATGTGGTAAGAGCTTTGAAATATTATGTGGAAGCTACTAAAGATTTCAGGAAGACTTCCAGTCTGTTTTATTTTCTGGTCCTAGGAAAGGTCAGAAGGCTTCTGCTATTTCCTTGGCTTCTTGGTTAAAACTTTAGATTCATCAAGCTTACTTGGAGTCAGGTCAGGCCCCGCCTCAGAGAATTACAGCTCATTCTACTAGATCAGTCTCCACTTCGTGGGCCTTTAAGAATGAAGCTTCAGTTAATCAGATTTGCAAAGCGGCAACTTGGTCCTCTTTGCATACATTTACAAAATTCTACCGTTTTGATGTATTTGCTTCTTCAGAAGCAGTTTTTGGTAGAAAAGTTCTTCAGGCAGCTGTTTTCAGTTTGATTCTTCTGCTTTTGATTTAAGTTTTTTCTTTAATTTATGAGAATAAACTTATTTTTTTGGGTTGTGGATTAATTTTCTCTTGTAAGGTGTATCCAGTCCACGGATTCATCCTTTACTTGTGGGATATTCTCCTTCCTAACAGGAAGTGGCAAAGAGAGCACACAGCAGAGCTGTCCATATAGCTCCCCCTCTAGCTCCACCCCCCAGTCATTCTTTTTGCCGGCTCTAAGCAATAGGGTCTCTCTCGGAAGGGTAAAGTGAATGTGGTGTTAGATTTGTAGTTTTTGTTCTACAAGCAAAAGCTGATTTTCTAAGTCGTCAGACTTTTCATCCGGGGGAGTGGGAACTCCACCCGGAGGTATTTGCCCAGCTGATTCAGCGATGGGGCACTCCAGAATTGGATCTGATGGCGTCCCGTCAGAATGCCAAACTTCCTCTTTATGGGTCCAGGTCCCGGGATCTCCAGGCGGCGTTGATAGATGCTCTAGCAGCGCCTTGGTCCTTCAATCTGGCCTATGTGTTTCCACCGTTTCCTCTCCTTCCTCGTCTGGTGGCTAGAATCAAGCAGGAGAGGGCGTTGGTGATTCTAATAGCGCCTGCGTGGCCACGCAGGACCTGGTATGCAGACCTAGTGGACATGTCATCCGTTCCACCATGGACTCTGCCAATCAGGCAGGACCTTCTACTTCAAGGTCCTTTCAAACATCCAAATCTAATTTCTCTGCGTCTGACTGCTTGGAGATTGAACGCCTAATTCTATCTAAGCGTGGTTTCTCTGAGTCGGTTATCGATACCCTGATTCAGGCCAGAAAGCCTGTCACCAGGAAAATCTACCATAAGATTTGGCGAAAATATCTTTGTTGGTGCGAATCCTAGGGTTACTCATGGAGTAAGATTAGGATTCCCAGGATATTGTCCTTTCTCCAAGAAGGATTGGAGAAAGGATTACCAGCTAGTTCTTTAAAAGGACAGATATCTGCTTTGTCTATTCTTTTATACAAACGTCTGGCAGAGGTACCAGATGTTCAAGTCTTTAGTCAGAATCAAGCCTGTTTATAGACCTGTGGCTCCGCCAGTGGAGTCTGAATTTAGTTCTTTCAGTTCTGCAAGGGGTTCCGTTTGAACCTTTACATTCCATAGATATTAAACTTTTATCTTGGAAAGTTTTGTTTTTGGTAGCTATCTCTTCTGCTCGAAGAGTTTCAGAGTTATCTGCTTTGCAGTGTGACTCACCTTACTTGGTGTTCCACGCAGATAAGGTAGTTTTGCGTACCAAACCTGTTTTTCTTCCTAAGGTTGTGTCTAATAAGAATATTAATCAGGAAATTGTTGTTCCTTCCCTGTGTCCTAATCCTTCTTCGAAGAAGGAACGTCGGTTAAACAATCTTGATGTGGTTCGTGCTTTAAAGTTCTATTTACAAGCAACTAAGGATTTCAGACAAACAACTTCATT